>NC_060196.1:44556201-44733701 GCF_021184085.1 Oncorhynchus gorbuscha | reverse complement strand
CCAGGGTCGACAGAGTCAGGGCCGTACACCGCCAGGGTCGCACAGAGACAGGGTCGCACAGAGCCAGGGTCGCACAGAGCCAGAGCCACACAGAGCCAGAGCCGCACATAGCCAGGGTCGCACAGAGCCAGGGTCGCACATAGCCAGGGTCGCACAGAGTCAGGGCCGTACACCGCCAGAGTCGCACAGAGCCAGGGTCGCACAGAGTCAGGGTCGCACAGAGCCAGGGTCGCACAGAGCCAGGGTCGCACAGAGCCAGAGCCACACAGAGCCAGAGCCGCACATAGCCAGGGTCGCACAGAGCCAGGGTCGCACAGAGCCAGGGCCGTACACCGCCAGGGTCGCACAGAGCCAGGGCCGTACACCGCCAGGGTCGCACAGAGCCAGGGTCGCACAGAGCTAGGGTCGCACAGAGCCAGGGTCGCCCAGGGTCGCAAGGAGTCAGGGCCGTACACCGCCAGGGTCGCACAGAGGCAGGGTCGCACAGAGTCAGGGCCGTACACCGCCAGGGTCGCACAGAGCCAGGGTCGCACAGAGCCAGGGTCGCACAGGGTCAGGGTCGCACAGAGCCAGGGTCGCACAGGGTCAGGGTCACACAGAGTCAGGGCCGTACACCGCCAGGGTCGCACAGAGCCAGGGTCGCACAGAGTCAGGGCCGTACACCTCCAGGGTCGCACAGAGACAGGGTCGCACAGAGCCAGGGTCGCACAGAGCCAGAGCCACACAGAGCCAGAGCCGCACATAGCCAGGGTCGCACAGAGCCAGGGTCGCACATAGCCAGGGTCGCACAGAGTCAGGGCCGTACACCGCCAGAGTCGCACAGAGCCAGGGTCGCACAGAGTCAGGGTCGCACAGAGCCAGGGTCGCACAGAGCCAGAGCCACACAGAGCCAGAGCCGCACATAGCCAGGGTCGCACAGAGCCAGGGTCGCACAGAGCCAGGGCCGTACACCGCCAGGGTCGCACAGAGCCAGGGCCGTACACCGCCAGGGTCGCACAGAGCCAGGGTCGCACAGAGCTAGGGTCGCACAGAGCCAGGGTCGCCCAGGGTCGCAAGGAGTCAGGGCCGTACACCGCCAGGGTCGCACAGAGGCAGGGTCGCACAGAGTCAGGGCCGTAGCCAGGGTCGCACAGAGCCAGGGTCGCACATAGCCAGGGTCGCACAGAGTCAGGGCCGTACACCGCCAGGGTCGCACAGGGCCAGGGTCACACAGAGTCAGGGCCGTACACCGCCAGGGTCGCACAGAGCCAGGGTCGCACAGAGTCAGGGCCGTACACCTCCAGGGTCGCACAGAGACAGGGTCGCACAGAGCCAGGGTCGCACAGAGCCAGAGCCACACAGAGCCAGAGCCGCACATAGCCAGGGTCGCACAGAGCCAGGGTCGCACATAGCCAGGGTCGCACAGAGTCAGGGCCGTACACCGCCAGAGTCGCACAGAGCCAGGGTCGCACAGAGTCAGGGTCGCACAGAGCCAGGGTCGCACAGAGCCAGAGCCACACAGAGCCAGAGCCGCACATAGCCAGGGTCGCACAGAGCCAGGGTCGCACAGAGCCAGGGCCGTACACCGCCAGGGTCGCACAGAGCCAGGGCCGTACACCGCCAGGGTCGCACAGAGCCAGGGTCGCACAGAGCTAGGGTCGCACAGAGCCAGGGTCGCCCAGGGTCGCAAGGAGTCAGGGCCGTACACCGCCAGGGTCGCACAGAGGCAGGGTCGCACAGAGTCAGGGCCATACACCGCCAGGGTCGCACAGAGCCAGGGTCGCACAGAGCCAGGGTCGCACAGGGTCAGGGTCGCACAGAGCCAGGGTCGCACAGGGTCAGGGTCACACAGAGTCAGGGCCGTACACCGCCAGGGTCGCACAGAGCCAGGGTCGCACAGAGTCAGGGCCGTACACCGCCAGGGTCGCACAGAGACAGGGTCGCACAGAGCCAGGATCGCACAGAGCCAGAGCCACATAGAGCCAGGGTCACACAGAGCCAGAGCCACACAGAGCCAGGGTCACACAGAGCTAGAGCCACACAGAGCCAGGGTCGCACAGAGCCAGAGCCACACAGAGCCAGGGTCACACAGAGCCAGAGCCACACAGAGCCAGGGTCACACAGAGCCAGAGCCACACAGAGCCAGGGTCGCACAGAGCCAGAGCCACACAGAGCCAGGGTCACACAGAGCCAGAGCCACACAGAGCCAGGGTCACACAGAGCCAGAGCCACACAGAGCCAGAGCCACACAGAGCCAGGGTCACACAGAGCCAGGGTCACACAGAGCCAGAGTCACACAGAGCCAGAGCCACACAGAGCTAGAGCCACACAGACCCAGGGTCACACAGAGCCAGGGTCACACAGAGCCAGAGCCGCACAGAGCCAGGGTCACACAGAGCCAGAGCCACACAGAGCCAGAGCCACACAGAGCCAGGATCACACAAAGCCAGAGCCACACAGAGCCAGAGCCACACAGAGCCAGAGCCACACAGAGCCAGGGTCACACAGAGCCAGAGCCACACAGAGCCAGGGTCACACAGAGCCAGAGCCACACAGAGCCAGGGTCGCACAGAGCCAGAGCCACACAGAGCCAGGGTCACACAGAGCCAGAGCCACACAGAGCCAGGGTCACACAGAGCCAGAGCCACACAGAGCCAGAGCCACACAGAGCCAGGGTCACACAGAGCCAGGGTCACACAGAGCCAGAGTCACACAGAGCCAGAGCCACACAGAGCTAGAGCCACACAGACCCAGGGTCACACAGAGCCAGGGTCACACAGAGCCAGAGCCGCACAGAGCCAGGGTCACACAGAGCCAGAGCCACACAGAGCCAGAGCCACACAGAGCCAGGATCACACAAAGCCAGAGCCACACAGAGCCAGAGCCACACAGAGCCAGAGCCACACAGAGCCAGGGTCACACAGAGCCAGAGCCACACAGAGCCAGAGCCACACAGAGCCAGGGTCACACAGAGCCACACAGAGCCAGAGCCACACAGAGCCAGAGTCACACAGCCAGAGCCACACAGAGCCAGAGCCACACAGAGCCAGGGTCTCACAGTGACATTTCGGGGATTTTTTGTTTTTTACCGATGTTGGTTCAATTTGTCACCAAAGCCCCTTATCCACCACTGCGACCTGTATGTTCTAGTCGGCTGGCCCTCGCTACATCTTCGTCGCCAGACCCACAGGCTCCAGGTCATCAATAAGTCTATGCTAGGTAAAGCTCCTCCTTATCCACCACTGCGACCTGTATGTTCTAGTCAGCTGGCCCTCGCTACATCTTCGTCGCCAGACCCACAGGCTCCAGGTCATCAATAAGTCTATGCTAGGTAAAGCTCCACCTTATCTCAGCTCATTGGTCACGATAACAACACCCACCCGTAGCACACGCTCCAGCAGGTATATCTCACTGGTCATCCCCAAAGCCAACACCTCTTTTCGTCACCTTTCCTCCCAGTTCTCTGCTGCCAATGACTGGAACTAATTGCAAAAATCTCTGAAGCTGGAGACTTATATTTCCCTCACTAACTTTAAACATCAGCTATCTGAGCAGCTTACCAATCGCTGCAACTGTACATAGCCCACCCAATCTTTTTATTTTTTTACTAGGCAAGTCAGTTAAGAACAAATTCTTATTTTCAATGACGGCCAGGAACAGTGGGTAAACTGCCTTTCAGGGGCAGAACGACAGATTTTGTACCTTGTCAGTTCGGGGATTTGAACTTGCAACTTTTCGGTTACTAGCCCAATGCTCTAACCACTAGGCTATCTACCTACCTCATCCCCCATATTGTTTTTATTTACTTTTCTGCTCTTTTGCACACCACTATTTCTACTTGCACATCACCATCTGCTCATCTATCACCCCAGTGTTCATTTGCTAAATTGTAAATACTTCGCTACTATGGCCTATTTATTGCCTTACCTCCTCACTGTCACGCCTTGGTCTTAGTATTTTGTGTTTTCTTTAATTATTTGTTCAGGCCAGGGTGTGACATGGTGTTATTGTATTGTCGTATTGTTTTTTTTTGTAGGCATTGGGATTGTGGTTGATTAGGGGTGTGTCTAGTATAGGCTTGGCTGCCTGAGGCCGTTCTCAATCAGAGTCAGGTGATTCTTGTTGTCTCTGATGGGGAACCGTATTTAGGTAGCCTGGGTTTCACTCTGTATTTCGTGGGTGATTGTTCCTGTCTCTGTGTAGTGTTCACCAGATAGGCTGTAATTAGGTTTTCACGTTCCGTTTTGTTGTTTTGTATTTGTATAAGTTATTTCATGTATCGCGATTGTTTCATTAAAGACATGAATAACCACCCCGCTGCATTTCGGTCCGACTCTCTTTCGACAAACGAAGAACGCCGTTACACTCACGCCATTTGCACACACTGTATATACAGTGGGGCAAAAAAGTATTTAGTCAGCCACCTATTGTGCAAGTTCTCCCACTTAAAAAGATGAGAGAGGCCTGTAATTTTCATCATAGGTACACTTCAACTATGACGGACAAAATGAGAAAAAAAAATCCAGAAAATCACATTGTAGGATTTTGAATGAATTTATTTGCAAACTATGGTGGAAAATAAGTTTTAAAAAATACAAGTTGATCTGGACATTTCTGACAAGTTATAAATAGCTCTCTAAGGTATTCAATGACTAACATGATGAGGAACTTATGATGCACTGCCCAATTTCTAAATTGCACCTTGTGCATTCTACTATTACAACTTTCAAGAGTAAGTTCAAAGCCAGACTTGAGTTCCTTTAAAAAAATCAGTTTGGGAACAACTGGTTTAATGCAGAAAACGTGGTCATTAAATACAATGACCATAATCTATTGCGCGGCTACTATGTGGAGCAGACACGGAGAAGGAGAGAAGAGAGAGAAATGAGCGATGGAGAGGTATAGAGAGCAGTTGCTTCACACCTGAAAATACATGGTCTAAGTGATTGATAGATGGTATTCAGCAGTTATAAAAGTATGCCTTATTTACATTGAAGAACTACTAAAATAGTGATTTTACCAGGCAGCATAGGTAGCAGAGATGAGATGATGACTTGGAATGAAATATTAAAGTCAACAAATAAAACAAATGTAATATACACTAGATTATGATTTTTCAACACCGATACCGATTATTGGAGGACCAAAAAAGGCCGATACCGATTAATTGGTCGATTTTTTAAAATGTATTTGTAATAATGACAATTACAACAATACTGAATGAACACTTATTTTAACTTAGTATAATACATCAATAAAATCAATTTAGCCACAAATAAATCATGAAATATGTTCAATTTGGTTTAAATAATGCAAGAACAAAGTGTTGGAGAAGAAAGTAAAAGTGCAATATGTGCCATGTAAGAAAGCTAACGTTTCAGTTCCTTGCTCAGAACATGAGAACATATGAAAGCTGGTAGTTCCTTTTAACATGAGTCTTCAATATTCCCAGGTAAGATGTTTTAGGTTGTAGTTATTGTAGGAATTAAAGGACTATTTCTCTCTATACGATTTGTATTTCATATACCTTTGACTATTGGATGTTCTTATAGGCACTTTAGTATTGCCAGTATAACAGTATAGCTTCGGTGCGTCTCCTTGCTCCTCCCTGGGCTCGAACCAGGAACACATCGACAACAGCCTCCCTCAAAGCAGCGTTACCCATCGCTCCACAAAAGCCATCTACTCCAAGTCTCGGAGCGAGTGACGTTTGAAACCTATTAGCGCACACCCCGCTAACTACCTAGCCATTTCACATGTAGCTCAGTTGGTAGAGCATGGCGCTTGTAACGCCAGGGCAGTGGGTTCGATCCCCGGGACCACCCATACGTAGAATGTATGCACACATGACTGTAAGTTGCTTTGGATAAAAGCGTCTGCTAAATGGCATATACTACTATACATATACATCGGTTACACCAGCCTAATCTCGGAAGGTTATAGGCTTGAAGTCATAAACAGCTCATTGCTTGAAGCATTGCGAAGAGCTGCTGGCAAATGCACAAAAATGCTGTTTGAATGAATGCTTACGAGCCTGCAGGTGCCTACCATCGCTCAGTCAGACTGCTCTATCAAATCATAGAATTAATTATAACATAATAACACACAGAAATACGAACCTTAGGTCATTAATATGGTTGAATCCGTAAACTATCATCTCGAAAACAAAACGTTTATTCTTTCAGTGAAATATGGAACCGTTCTGTATTTTATCTAACGGATGGCATCCCTAAGTCTAAATATTCTTGTTACATTTCACAACCTTCAATGTTATGTCATAATTACGTAACATTTTGGCAAATTAGTTTGCAACGAGCCAGGCGGCCCAAACTCTTGCATATACCTTGACTCTACGTGCAATGAACGCAAGAGAAGTGACACAATTTCACCTGGTTAATTGTATTTTTTATTTTACCTTTATTTAACTAGGCAAGTCAGTTAAGAACAAATACTTATTTTCAATGACGGCCTAGGAACAGTGGTTTAACTGCCTTGTTCAGAGGCAGAACGAAAGATTTGTACCTTGTCAGCTCTGGGATTCGAACTGGATTTCTTTTAGCTAAATATGCTAAGAAAGGCATTGATGTTTATGGTTAGGTACACGTTGGAGCAACTACAGTCCTTTTTTGCGAATGCGCACCGCAGCGATTATATACAACGCAGGACACGCTAGATAAACTAGTAATATCATCAACCATGTGTAGTTAACTAGTGATTATGATTGATTGATTGATTGTTTTTTATAAGATAAGTTTCATGCTAGCTAGCAACTTACCTTGGCTTCTTACTGCATTCGTAACAGGCAGGCTCCTCGTGGAGTGCAATGAGAGGCAGGTGGTTAGAGCGTTGGACTAGTTAACCAGAAGGTTGCAAGAATGAATCCCTGAGCTGACAAGGTAAAAATCTGTCGTTCTGCCCCTGAACAAGGCAGTTAACCCACCATTCCTAGCCCGTCATTGAAAATAAGAATGTGTTCTTAACTGACTTGCCTAGTTAAATAATGGTATAAAAAATATAAATATATATTTTTAAATCGGCCAAATCGGCGTCCAAAAATACCGATTTCCGATTGTTATGAAAACTTGAAATCGGCCCTAATTAAACGGCCATTTTGATTAATCTGTCGACCTCTAATATACACATAAACTTGAATGTTTTATTAAAGTAAAGTATTGTGACTAAATGATGGTTAATAAGTGATAAGCAATAATGGGCAGTCACTACCACCATGGGACTTTTATTAATTTTTTATTCTGTGTTATTACAGCATTCAACCCACATAATGCATAGTGCATTTAATGAAAAAAATTATAATTCGAAACGGAAATTGAAAACCTTGATTATTTTTTTAGAATCGAACCGAAAACCGAACTGACTTCAAAAAGCTCTAATCACTCAGCACTATGCAGCGCAGAAGAAGAAAATGTGTGTGTGTGTGTGTGTGTGTGTGTGTGTGTGTGTGTGTGTGTGTGTGTGTGTGTGTGTGTGTGTGTGTGTGTGTGTGTGTGTGTGTGTGTGTGTGCACTCCATTTGATGACCCCTGGTGTTGTAGCACTGTGAAAACTCATAGATTATGGGCTCCTGTTTGAAACGTAAAAAAAAAACATACACACACGCACACACAAACATACACAGGGGGTTGCAATCAATATAGGGGAATATCAAACCAGCCATAACAGGATAAAACATGGGGTCTTTGTCCGTGTCGTTTGCTGCCAGTTGTCTTTACCAGTGGGTGGATAGGCGATAAAGCTATAGAACACACACACACACACACACACACACACACACACACACACACACACACACACACACACACACACACACACACACACACACACACACACACACACACACACACACACACACACACACACACACACACACTAAAGTTTTGGTGCCTGTTCAGCTGTTGATATGGTTTAGCTGGCTGCAGTATCTGCCTTCAAACAAGGTTGTGTACGTAAGCAATAAATAAAAGCTTAATGGCTGCACACACACACACACACAAACACACACACACACAAACACACACACACACACACACACACACACACACACAAAACACACACACACACACACAAACACACACACACACAAACACTGCCTATTTAGGTTTGGACTGAGTTAACAGTTAGCTGTGTTGATATGCTCAGCCTGTGTCTTAGTAGTGCCTGTCTAACCTGTCTCTTGTCAATGTTCATATCATTTTAGAATGTGTTTGCAGAGAGAAGTTGAATATGTGTCAGAAATCCAGAGGTAGTTGGGTTTCTGTGCAAGCATGTGTTAGCAAGGGCAGAGAAAGAGTGTGTGTGTGTGTCTCGTTTTGCATTTCAAACAGGGGCCCGTGATCTATGAGGTGTCGCAGTGCCACAGCACCAGGGGACGGAAGGCAGAGTGCATACCTTCCAAACACACAGACACACATTCGCAGCTTTGGTGGATGCTGCATGTGCGTGCACACACTCAACCACACACATATTTTGTGTGGAGCTGCCTGTACATTATTAATGAGCTTCACACGGAGTGTTCCCTCTCCCTCAACGGGAGGTCCTCTCACTGACGCAGCACTCACAGTGCTCACAGATTGCAAAAATCGATGCCCACACACGCGTCACACACACGCGTCTCACCTAGGATGGGCATTGGCGTGCCATTTAACCCCAATAATCTCTTCTCTAGATATAATGTGTGAAGGAGTTGTGTGGTTAGTATTCTCTTCCAGTGTGGTTAGTATTCTCTTCCAGTGTGGTTAGTATACTCTTCCAGTGTGGTTAGTATACTCTTCCAGTGTGGTTAGTATTCTCTTCCAGTGGTTAGTATTCTCTTCCAGTGTGGTTAGTATTCTCTTCCAGTGTGGTTAGTATTCTCTTCCAGTGTGGTTAGTATTCTCTTCCAGTGTGGTTAGTGTTCTCTTCCAGTGTGGTTAGTATTCTCTTCCAGTGTGGTTAGTGTTCTCTTCCAGTGTGGTTAGTGTTCTCTTCCAGTGTGGTTAGTGTTCTCTTCCAGTGTGGTTAGTATTCTCTTCCAGTGTGGTTAGTATTCTCTTCCAGTGTGGTTAATATTCTCTTCCAGTGTGGTTAGTATTCTCTTCCAGTGTGGTTAGTATTCTCCTCCAGTGTGGTTATTGGGGTTAGTATTCTCTTCCAGTGTGGTTAGTATGCTCTTCCATTGTGGTTATTCTTTTTAGAAACTTGTGTTTTCTATTCAAATCTACTAATAATATGCGTATCTTATATTCTTGGCATGAGTAACAGGAAGTTGCAATTGGGCACGCTATTTATCCAAAAGTAAAAATGCTGCCCCCTATACCTTAAAAAGTTAACAGCTTCTACCCCCAAGCCTGGGGTGGCAGGGTAGCCTTGTGGTTAGAGCGTTGGACTAATAACTGGAAGGTTGCAAGTTCAAACCCCTGAGCTGACAAGGTGCACGTCTTTTGTTCTACCCTGAACAGGCAGTTAATCCACTGTTCCAAGGCCGTCATTGAAAATAAGAATTTGTTCTTAACTGACTTGCCTAGTTAAATAAAGGTAAAATGTTTTTAAAAAATAACAATGCTGAACAATTAATTAAATGGCCATCCAGACTATTTACATTGACACCCCCCCACCCCCTTTGTTTCTAAACTGCTGCTTCTCGCTGTTTATTATCTATGCATAGTCACTTTACCCCTACCTACATGTATAAATGACCTCCACTAACCTGTACCCCTGCACATTGACTCGGTACTGGTACCCCCTGGATATCGTTATTTTATTGTGTAAATAGTAAATATTTTCTTAACTCTATTTCTTGAACTGCATTGTTGGTTAAGGGCTTGTAGTAAGGTCTATCTATAGCTGTTGTATTCGGCGCATGTGACAAATACAATTTGATTTGATTTGTATGTGCTTGTGTGTGTGCGTTGAGTTTCTAATGTGTGTGTGTGTGTGTGTGTTGGAGAGCCTAATGTGTGTGTGTGTGTGTGTGTGTGTGTGTGTGTGTGTGTGTGTGTGTGTGTGTGTGTGTGTGTGTGTGTGTGTGTGTGTGTGTGTGTGTGTGTGTGTGTGTGTGTGTGTGTGTGTGTGTGTGTGTGTGTGTGTGTGTGTGTGTGTGTGTGTGTGTGTGTGTGTGTGTGTGTGTTGGAGAGCCTAATGTGTGTTCTTCTTGTCCCCAGGTTCCCGCTGCCATCCAGGAGGCTCGCTCTCAGAGGGAAATGATTCCGCATGAAGTTGGCGGACGGCTCTCTTCCTCTCTCCACGGAAACGGCAGGTGTGCCCCTCTCTGCTTCTCGCTGAGCCAGAGCCAGGCGTCCGACAGACGCTGAGCTAAAGGACAGGACAGACCCCCTCCGTCCTTCTCTACTGCCTCCACCCTACCCCCTCTAACTTACCCCCTACCCCCTCTAACTTACCCCCTCCAACCTTCCAGTCCTCTGACCCCAGCCACCCACACAACCAGCAGGAGGGCCTATTCTGTCAACGAGGAAAAGCCAAGAGAGAGAGAGAGTGAGGGAGACAGCCAAAGACAGGAGTGAAATAGAGAGCGAACGAGGGAGAGACCGAGATAGGAACAGAAAGAGAGTTCTAAAGTGATAGTGTGAGAGAGACGAGCCAAGGCTAGTGTATGTAACAGGAAGTTGATAGAGAAAAGATAACAGTATGAAGTCCAACCAGGAGCGCAGCAACGAGTGTCTGCCCCCCAAGAAGAGAGATTTCCCAGCTAGCACTGTGGACGAGAGGCCCCTGGTGATGGCGCCTGCTAGTGAGAGCCAGCGCGGAGAGAACCTGGCATGGCTGGCCAGCGTGGCCAGCGGGCACAACAGTGGGCACGATAGAGACAGTGGTGGAGGTGGCCTCGATGGCAGTAGAGGTGGGCAGCGTATCAGCACTCCCATTGAGTCTGACGGGCCACAGTACAAACCGCTATGCTCCACCATCACAACACACACAGACTTCCTGGTCCCTTCCTCTATCTGTTCCATCTCCTCCTCCTCCTCTTCATCACATCAGTCCAGAGTTGTGACCACATCCCTCCCTGCCATGTACACTTCTGCTTTGTCCCAACCAGGGGGGACGATCCAGTACACCCAGCTGCCCCCCAACGTCCAGTTCATCAGTTCCCCTTACACAGGCCCCTACGCTGGCTACATCTCCTCCCAGCTCCTCTCTCCCCCTCCACCCACCTCCACATCCCAACGCTCCCACCCTGACCCATACCCCAACACCACCATCACCTCCCAGTCCCAGATCTCTGGTTCCTCTCTGAGCGTGGCCCCCCAGACTGCTCCCTCGCCACACGGTGGGACCCACCACCTGCCCCTCCACCTGCACTCCCACCCCCACCACACCCTGGCCCTCAGCGGGGGCTCCCAGGTGCTGGTCCAGTACACAGGCCCCGGCCCTGAGGGACCCCTGACTAAGAGAGAGGATGGCCGGCCCAGGGAGTTGCACAACGGAGATCAGAGGGGCCGCTATGAGAGAAAGGAAAGCAAAGGACCCCCCTCCTCTTCTTCCTCCTCTTCCTCTCAGTACCACCAACTCCACCAGCAGCAGAGCGCGCAGCATCACTATGAGGCCTACACCTCCCATGATGCATCAGGGCAACGGACCTCTCTAATGCTAGTGCCCAACAGCCGCGGAGGATCAGACAACCACAGCCCCGACAAACTACGGCCATCCGCCGCCTCGCACACAGAGAAAGGCAGCCTCCTTCTGGGTAAACCTGTGTCCTGCACCCCCTCCTCCTCCTCCACGTTCACCTTCCCCCCTCCGCTCAGTGTGGAGAGTCTTAAGGCGGCCGTCAGCTCCCTGTCCCCTCACACCCACACAGTCATCCAGACCACACACAGCGCCAGCGAGGCTTCGCCCCTCTCCCTGGGCCAACTCTCCACCAATACCAACTTCTACCAGGCTGGCCCCGGCGGGCAGCCCATCATCGGCTACCTGGCTGGGAGTGCAGGAGGGCAGCGGTACCACACCAGTCTGCCCCAGCACCTGCTCATCCCAGGGGCCCCAGGGTCTCAACCTATCATCATCCCCGTCAGTGGGGCCGGGGTCACCAGCCTGGAGGCTGGCCATGCTGCCCACATAGCCACTACAACCCAACCACAGTCCTTCCCCACCACACTACCCCACACTTACTTCACCAACCCTAACCCCAACCCTAAAGATGAGCATCTATTTGAGGTCCCGGCGCCCTACCCCCCTCTCTCCCACCCTGCCGGGGTTGGAGGCACTGTGGTCCAGGCCCAGCTACACCTCCCGGTGGTCCCAGCTCCCACGACCCCCTCCTCAGCCCCCTCCTCGGCCCCGTCACTGCCTCCCTACTTCATCAAGGGCTCTATCATCCAGCTGGCAGACGGGGAGCTGAAGCGCGTGGAGGACCTGAAGACGGAGGACTTCATCCAGAGCGCTGAAATCAGCAGCGAGCTGAAGATAGACTCGTCCACCGTGGAACGCATCGATGGCAGCCACACGTCCAACTTCGCCATCGTACAATTCTCCGTGGGCGAGCACCGCGCTCAGGTAGGAGAACACGTACTTATGAAGGCAAACATTTTTCCAAACAAACACTGAGCATGCTCAACAATAGGCACATTGATAACATTTATTATCACAGGTAAGGGACAGACTGGGTCCTTAATGTCCATGCTTAGAATGACATGAAATGTTACATCAAGAACACTTGGCAATCATAGTATTTACATCACATTTACTCCATAGACTATAATGGTGTTCTATAGTCATTTTCCCTCTTGTTTGCCACCCATGAGGATCCTACATGCCTCATAGCCTCTGGTTGGAAAACTTCTCAGAGTTCTCAGAACACTTCTAAAACCATCTCCTCTCTCTACTGTCTATTACATAGGACACCTATATCTCCATCCATATATCCATGTTACACGCCACCGCAAGGCTCCAACAACATAAGACTTTTCCCACACACCTTCTCAGTGTGTGAAGATGATGATGAATCATGACATGTGTAGGAGTTTAAAGATGAAGGACTAGAATGTGAGCTACTCAGCTGGCTGTATATATGACCACATGGGATTGTCATGGATCTGTTTTTCAAATCTCTTTTTTCTCTCTCTCTCTCTCTCTCTCTCTCTCTCTCTCTCTCTCTCTCTCTCTCTCTCTCTCTCTCTCTCTCTCTCTCTCTCTCTCTCTCTCTCTCTCTCTCTCTCTCTCTCTCTCTCTTCTCTCTCTCTCTCTCTCTCTCTCTCTCTCTCTCTCTCTCTCTCTCTCTCTCTCTCTCTCTCTCTCTCTCTCTCTCTCTCTCTCTCTCTCTCTCTCTCTCTCTCTCTCTCTCTCCCTCTTCTCTCTCTCTTCTCTCTCTCTCTCTCTCTCTCTCTCTCTCTCTCTCTCTCTCTCTCTCTCTCTCTCTCTCTCTCTCAATTCAATTCAATTCAATTCAAGGGGCTTTACTGGCATGGGAAACATGTGATAACATTGCCAAAACAAGTGAGGTAGAAATAACCAATAAAAATTAACAGTAAACATTACACACATAGAAGTTTCAAAACAATAAAGACATTACAAATGTCATATTATATATATATATACACAGTGTCTCTCCCCCTCTCCACCTCTCTCTCTCTCTCTCTCTCTCTCTCTCTCTCTCTCTCTCTCTCTCTCTCTCTCTCTCTCTCTCTCTCTCTCTCTCTCTCTCTCTCTCTCTCTCTCTCTCTCTCTCTCTCTCTCTCTCTCTCTCTCTCTCTCTCTCTCTCTCTCTCTCTCTCTCTCTCTCTCTCTCTCTCTCTCTCTCTCTCTCTCTCTCTCTCTCTCTCTCTCTCTCTCTCTCTCTCTCTCTATCTATCTATCTATCTTTTTGTTCTTTCTTTTATTCTTTCTTTCTCTCTCTCAATTTCTTTCTCCCTCTGTCTCTCTCTCTCAGGGGGTCTGTTAAAATCTCATCTTTTTCATGTCTGTTCTCCGGTTCAGCCAACCCCTCAAACCAGCTTCTGTCTATCTCCCCCCATTCTCTGTCTCTGAAACATGGACAGCCTCAGAGCATTACTGTATCAAAGACTTTCAGATTCTTTCTTTTGAGGTAGTTTCTTCTCTGAGTTCATGTATATGATGTCTGATGTTTAACTTGTTTTTCTACTGTCTGTTCTCTCTCTCAATCTCTCATTCTCTCATCTCCTCAATCCTCCAGGTGAGTGTGGAGGTGCTGGTGGAGTATCCCTTCTTCGTATTCGGCCAGGGCTGGTCATCGTGCTGCCCGGACCGGACCACTCAGCTGTTAGAACTACCCTGCACAAAGCTCTCTGTGGGGGACGTCTGCATCTCCCTCACCCTGAAGAACCTGAGGAACGGCTCCCTGAAGAAGACGCAGCAGACCCAGAACCAGGCTACTGAGATCACTACCAGCTGCAATATGGGCTCCATCCACGGCCCCCTCAAATCCTCCAGGTCAGCCAGGCACGGGGAGCAGGAGAACGGGGTGGGCCAGAGAGGCTCCAGGAGTGGATGTGGGAGAGTGGTGGTTGGAGTAGGTGGAGGTGTTCAGATCGCCTCAGAGAATGGGGAACTGAGGTTCGGCGCCGGGGGAGATGCCAACTCAAAAGGAGGCCAGCCTGGAGATTCAGAATCTAGTGGTGCTGCCGCCAAGCCGGTGAGCCGCAAGAGGAGATGGTCGGCCCCCGAGGGCCGTAAGGTGGAGAGGAGCGAGAAGGAGCCCCCGTTGACTCTGCCCAAACCTTCCTTTATCACTCAGGAGGTAAAGATCAGCATCGAAGGCAGGTCAAATATAGGCAAGTAGTGAAGGCAGGTCAAATATAGGCAAGTAGTGAAGGCAGGTCAAATATAGGCAAGTAGTGAAGGCAGGAGATTTAAACAAGACTGTTCATTCAAATATGGGATTGGATGGTGATTCAAAACAGAAAAAGAAAGAAAGAAAAAGAAAGAAAGAAAGAAAGAAAGAAAGAAAGAAAGAAAGAAAGAAAGAAAGAAAGAAAGAAAGAAAGAAAGAAAGAAAAAAAAAGCCCACATGAAATGTTAATTTTAGATTGTTTTCTTGTTTTTATTTTCTACCCGGATTTCTGTACTGTAGGCAAAATTTTACCCAGTACTTACATGTTATCACCTTACATTAAGTTAAGTTAGTAATAACATTGTAATAGATGCGTTCGGTATTAGGTAAACAAGCAACCGGTGCAATTGTTTAGTTTTTTTTTCCCACAAATCTCTGGGCGAGGGGTTTTGTGAAGTTTTGTAGATGTTTTATTGGTGGTTTTGTGGCACACAAGAGCACTGCGTGATACCTCTCTGGTCATGGGACGGCTGCAGGTGGACAAATACATAAAATGAATAAAACATGTAGTTAGCTTTCCAATCGCGGCTAGGGGCATGACTAAACGGGTGTAATGTAGACCCGTGAGTGATGTCACTTCCTTTGTGATCTCACTTCCTGATACAGGCACTACTGACGAGAGTGTTCAGGGGGTCTGGACTTAATCACTCTCGATGCCACACAGTTGCCATGGTGGCAGACTGAGTGTTGATATGATGTCATTTATCCCAAGTGACTCAAGACGTCTTTAGATAAGACAGTTCAAAAAGCGTCTGTAACCATTTTAAACCCTCATGACAACACATCTAATCAAAAACAAGGGGTCACCGGAAGCCTCGACACTCATCCATCTAGACCACTTAGCTAGGTGATGTCATCCAGCAGGCCAGTCCAGCCAGGTGAGGTCATCCAGCAGGCCAGTCCAGCCAGGTGATGTCATCCAGCAGGCCAGTCCAGCCAGGTGATGTCATCCAGCAGGCCAGTCCAGCCAGGTGATGTCATCCAGCAGGCCAGTCCAGCTAGGTGATGTCATCCAGCAGGCCAGCAGGCCAGTCCAGCCAGGTGATGTCATCCAGCAGGCCAGTCCAGCCAGGTGATGTCATCCAGCAGGCCAGTCCAGCCAGGTGATGTCATCCAGCAGGCCAGTCCAGCCAGGTGATGTCATCCAGCAGGCCAGTCCAGCCAGGTGATGTCATCCAGCAGGCCAGTCCAGCCAGGTGATGTCATCCAGCAGGCCAGTCCAGCCAGGTGATGTCATCCAGCAGGCCAGTCCAGCTAGGTGAGGTCATCCAGCAGGCCAGCCAGGTCCAGCCAGGTGATGTCATCCAGCAGGCCAGTCCAGCCAGGTGATGTCATCCAGCAGGCCAGTCCAGCCAGGTGATGTCATCCAGCAGGCCAGTCCAGCCAGGTGATGTCATCCAGCAGGCCAGTCCAGCCAGGTGATGTCATCCAGCAGGCCAGTCCAGCCAGGTGATGTCATCCAGCAGGCCAGTCCAGCCAGGTGATGTCATCCAGCAGGCCAGTCCAGCCAGGTGATGTCATCCAGCAGGCCAGTCCAGCCAGGTGATGTCATCCAGCAGGCCAGTCCAGCCAGGTGATGTCATCCAGCAGGCCAGTCCAGCCAGGTGATGTCATCCAGCAGGCCAGTCCAGCCAGGTGATGTCATCCAGCAGGCCAGTCCAGCCAGGTGATGTCATCCAGCAGGCCAGTCCAGCCAGGTGATGTCATCCAGCAGGCCAGTCCAGCCAGGTGATGTCATCCAGCAGGCCAGTCCAGCCAGGTGATGTCATCCAGCAGGCCAGCCAGGTGATCATCAGCCCAGTCCAGCCAGGTGATGTCATCCAGCAGGCCAGTCCAGCCAGGTGATGTCATCCAGCAGGCCAGTCCAGCCAGGTGATGTCATCCAGCAGGCCAGTCCAGCCAGGTGATGTCATCCAGCAGGCCAGTCCAGCCAGGTGATGTCATCCAGCAGGCCAGTCCAGCCAGGTGATGTCATCCAGCAGGCCAGTCCAGCCAGGTGATGTCATCCAGCAGGCCAGTCCAGCCAGGTGATGTCATCCAGCAGGCCAGTCCAGCCAGGTGATGTCATCCAGCAGGCCAGTCCAGCCAGGTGATGTCATCCAGCAGGCCAGTCCAGCCAGGTGATGTCATCCAGCAGGCCAGTCCAGCCAGGTGATGTCATCCAGCAGGCCAGTCCAGCCAGGTGATGTCATCCAGCAGGCCAGTCCAGCCAGGTGATGTCATCCAGCAGGCCAGTCCAGCCAGGTGATGTCATCCAGCAGGCCAGTCCAGCCAGGTGATGTCATCCAGCAGGCCAGTCCAGCCAGGTGATGTCATCCAGCAGGCCAGTCCAGCTAGGTGATGTCATCCAGCAGGCCAGTCCAGCCAGGTGATGTCATCCAGCAGGCCAGTCCAGCCAGGTGATGTCATCCAGCAGGCCAGTCCAGCCAGGTGATGTCATCCAGCAGGCCAGTCCAGCCAGGTGATGTCATCCAGCAGGCCAGGCCAGGTGATGTCATCCAGCAGGCCAGTCCAGCCAGGTGATGTCATCCAGCAGGCCAGTCCAGCCAGGTGATGTCATCCAGCAGGCCAGTCCAGCCAGGTGATGTCATCCAGCAGGCCAGTCCAGCCAGGTGATGTCATCCAGCAGGCCAGTCCAGCCAGGTGATGTCATCCAGCAGGCCAGTCCAGCCAGGTGATGTCATCCAGCAGGCCAGTCCAGCCAGGTGATGTCAGGTGATGTCATCCAGCAGGCCAGTCCAGCCAGGTGATGTCATCCAGCAGGCCAGTCCAGCCAGGTGATGTCATCCAGCAGGCCAGTCCAGCCAGGTGATGTCATCCAGCAGGCCAGTCCAGCCAGGTGATGTCATCCAGCAGGCCAGTCCAGCCAGGTGATGTCATCCAGCAGGCCAGTCCAGCCAGGTGATGTCATCCAGCAGGCCAGTCCAGCCAGGTGATGTCATCCAGCAGGCCAGTCCAGCCAGGTGATGTCATCCAGCAGGCCAGTCCAGCCAGGTGATGTCATCCAGCAGGCCAGTCCAGCCAGGTGATGTCATCCAGCAGGCCAGTCCAGCCAGGTGATGTCATCCAGCAGGCCAGTCCAGCCAGGTGATGTCATCCAGCAGGCCAGTCCAGCCAGGTGATGTCATCCAGCAGGCCAGTCCAGCCAGGTGATGTCATCCAGCAGGCCAGTCCAGCCAGGTGATGTCATCCAGCAGGCCAGTCCAGCCAGGTGATGTCATCCAGCAGGCCAGTCCAGCCAGGTGATGTCATCCAGCAGGCCAGTCCAGCAGGCCAGTCCAGCCAGGTGATGTCATCCAGCAGGCCAGTCCAGCCAGGTGATGTCATCCAGCAGGCCAGTCCAGCCAGGTGATGTCATCCAGCAGGCCAGTCCAGCCAGGTGATGTCATCCAGCAGGCCAGTCCAGCCAGGTGATGTCATCCAGCAGGCCAGTCCAGCCAGGTGATGTCATCCAGCAGGCCAGTCCAGCCAGGTGATGTCATCCAGCAGGCCAGTCCAGCCAGGTGATGTCATCCAGCAGGCCAGTCCAGCCAGGTGATGTCATCCAGCGGCGCCAGTGTGCCTCTAGAAAGAGGGAACTCTTCCTTCCTTTGTTATGCTTTGCTGACACTGATCTCTTTATGTTATTATTTTTGTTTTTGAAACATTTTTATTTTAACTTTTTAATTGAGTTTTGCTTGTCAATTTTGACCTTTCATCCTATCTTGCCCAGTGAGTTGATAATGATATATTTGATGATTGTCTAGAACTTTGAGATCAGGGGTCACATGTATGTACGTATAGTTTGAACCAAGGTGGTAAAGTTAAATGTCTATGTTATTCCTTTATACCCTAACGATGCATACATTTGCAGTCACACTGGGTTGAAATGAACTATGAAAATAGGAAGATGATTATACTCCATCCTTTTACTTGGTGCAAAACCTTTTGATTTGTATTCTTATGGAGAGAGAGGCAGAAAGAAAGTGGCACCCTATTTCAACATAGTGCACGACTTTTGACCAAGGCCCTATCTCTATGGGCCCGGATCAAAAATAGTGCACTATGTAAGGAATAGGGTGCCATTTGGGACTCTGTCAGAAAGTCAGTGTTGAGTCTTTAGAGAGGAGAGGGACAGGATGTTGTGTTGAAACACTTTCATTTGCACACCTGTCACACTCACCAACTGATGATATCACAACTATTATTATTATTATTATTATTATTATTGATCTCTTCATTAACACAGTACTGTATGTTTTTGTTATTTTGACTTAAGGAAGAAGTAGAACTCTGTGGCAGCAGCACTTTTGAACGATGAAGGGGGTCATGTTGATGTCTTGGTGTCTTGGGGTCACACTACCTTTGAAAGGGATGAATGTGACAGGTGATGGAGTGAGTGCCAGTTAGGGGAGGGAGGGAAAGAGAGAAGAGGAATATGGAAGAAGGTATAATATCAGAGAGTGCTTTTTGTTGAGGCACTTTACTCAAATCAAAACATGCTTTTCAAAATATGCGTGCGGTCAAAAAATGTACCTTTTGACACATAACTGCCTTGTCAAGGATATCAAAAGTCAATGAAATCCAAAAGAAGAATGGGTAAAGAATGGGAATAATTGTGGGAATGTCCAGGTATGTTGTGGACGAGATTGAGAGACAGTTATAGACGTTCTGGCCACAGAATTTGTGAAGGGCGTCATATACATAATGTATGTATGCGAGTGTGCATGAATGCAGGTATGTGTTAGTGCACACACACTCACAAGAGCACACACACTCACACAGACACACACACGGAATACAGTACCCACACAGACAGGCACTTTCCTAAAGGAGAGGATTGTATGTATTTCATACTTGTTGATATACGTTTAGTATGTATACAAATACTTTTGTGGCATAGATATTTCCCCTTGATGATGTAGAAAAGCCAAGATATTTGAGTAGCAGACGAAGATGATAGTTAGTCTCAGTGCTCTGTGCAGTGTGTGTTTGTTGGCGTGTGTGTGTGTACGTGTGTTTGTATATGTGTATAGAAATATCATATAACTTAATATGATATATCCAATGTAAAATGTCCAGTGTTTCTGTTTTTGGAGTTCTACTTAAGAGAATCTTGCAATTTGCACATCTGGAGAGGTAGTCAGTTGGGTGACATTACTTTTTGACTGTGTTCAAAATATACTTTTCTCTATACAGTGCACTGGCCAAAAGTAGTGCACTATATAGGGAATAGGATGCCATTTCAGACAGAACTATGTTTTCAGCTAGGTTGCACATACACACCGAACTGAAACCCCATTTTACTGAATTGTAGCAGTTATTTAACAAGTGTGATCCATGCTGATTGTCTCCAATGCTCTCTGCTCTGCTCCTCATTGGACCACACCTGTGGCATGTCCAAGTCCCGCCCACTTGTTGCGTGTTTGGTTGAGAGACATTGTGGAGCCGGGGGCGGGGCCACCAGCAGGTACACCTGTTGAGCTCTCTGATTGGCCGCGTTTTTCAGGTGTGTTTAGGTGGTAGAAGATGTGGCAGAGAACTAGAAGTATGTAGAAGTTGCTTCTAACTACTGCTCTAGGTTCAAATGTTTAGTTCATCCTGCTAATGGTTAGTGTTAGGAGTGGGTGCAGGCCAGAGGAGGCTGGTGGGATGAGCTATAGGAGGACCGATTCATTGTAATTGCTGGAATATTGGAACGAGTCAAACATGTGGTTTCCATGTTTGATACTGTTCCATATATTTCATTCCATCCATTCAAATGAGCCCGTCCTCCTATATCTCCTCCCACCAGCCTCCTTTGGTGTAGGCTAATCTGATCCTAGATCTGTGGTTAAGAACAACTCCTACGTGGACTGTGGTGAAATAGGAGGATGGATGCGGGTGATCGGCGTAGTGATGGACGGATGGATGTGTGACTTGGATGGATGGATGAAGACAGATGGGTGATGGTGAGAGAGTAGACACCACGTATAGGTTGGAAAATGCTTTATTTTTTATAATAAAACAGGGTTTCTCAGATCAACACCACGGCAGTGCATCTTCATTTGTTCTTTTATAACATTGTTTTATTATGTCTTCTAAAGGTAGTTTTTGAATATGTGCATGTATGTGTGTATATATATGTATGTGTGTATATGTATGTGTGTATATGTATGTGTTTTTGTGAGAATCTTTTTGTCTTTTTGTAAGGGCAGGATGGGTATATTAATGACTGTTCCTTCTAGAACTTCACCAAACTGGGTAAAATAGCAGGTATTTTAACCATTAGATACAGATGCCGTATCTTAATTTGATCGTCTTGTTGTTGCAGGAGTACCCCTGCACAGCAAGAAATTCAAACTTGTAGTGTATTTAAGGTTTTTAAAAATGCTTCTTACGTTTGTAATTTACACTTTCAAATTTCAGACTTGATTTTCCCTGATGAAAAATGTATCAACCCCTACAAAACAATCTATTCATTATAATCTACATAAAAATTATACTTTGCTGCAGGATTATTTTCCTGCTCTGTGAAACTGGCTCAAATTAAGATACGGAATCAGTGTATGGTTTTGCATTCATACACATTGAACCAAAATGAGACCCTGGTTGAGTTAAGTATTGTTCTGACTGACTTACCCCTCCTAAACTCTCATTATGGGAAAATACAGCAAAACAATGACACACACACCACTCAAACCCTTTCAGGTAATGTTTTCTAGTGCAAATGCATAGCATCATGGCAGTTGTGTGTGGGCTGCTTTCCAATAGCAATAGTCAGACAACAAGCATACATTATAACCCATTAGAGTGCTCCTCCTCTCATACCTCCCTTTTATGGCCAGCCACAGATGGGGGGGTGAAGCTGTGTCTCTAGAGAGCGCACTAGTTAAAAGCCTTTCCTCCCATCTCTCTCTGGCTGGCTAGCTATAACATGTCAATCGTTCCTTCTAGAAGCTCTCTGCAATAAAAACCTTCTCCCTCAATGTTAGAACCAAAATAAAGAGCTGCTTACACACACACACACACACACACACACACACACACACACACACACACACACACACACACACACACACACACACACACACACACACACACACACACACACACACACACACAGGCTCACATACCCCCTTTAACATACCAGCCTAGTCATTTCAGCAACTTTCAATTCCTATTAAGTTGTTGCAGTTGCACAGCCTGCCATTCAAAAAATTCAGGGAGATTTTCACATATGCAGTGACAGACTGTCCAGTAAGGACTAAAGTACCCATGATGCTACACCCACTAGTGACCTCTAACCTCTGACTACTTGTTCAGGTATCCATGCCCAGCCAGCCTCTGTCATACCCTCTCTAGAACCTCAGCAACCAGTTAGTTAGTTTACACTCAGCAACCGCTAGCTACCTTCTATCAATGGCCTGGCCTTACATGTGCAACTGCCTTTTTCTTCCCCCTAGCACAGTTTCCTTCTGCTCTCTAGTTCCCACACACACACTCACTTTTTATTTTCTGTTAGAGACATATTAAGTAACCGTGTTCACGCTCCAGTGGGGATGCTTGCATGTTGAGATGAGTGTTAAGTGAACCCAGAGATTCACCACAGTTTGTTTTTCTTGTTTTAGGAGTAAACAAAATAAACACACACACATACACACATACAGGAAGCCACGTTCACCCGATCTGCAATGTCTGCTTAGGTCAGCTTTACAATCAAAGCAGTGTGTCAGGTTAGTTGGAGAGGTGAGAGGCATAGTGGGCAGGACAGGTAGATGTTAGAGGCCAGAACTAAAAGTAAGGGGAATGCAGTCAGGAGATTTAGCCTAATGTATAATACAATGTAGTGGCTTGTTATAAGGTTGTATTCAAGTTGTACTAAAATTGTGTGAGGTTTAAATAAAGTAGTATTTAGATGGAGGGGACAGCAGAGCTTGTGGCAATTACACATTGTTATTTAAATGTTATTTTGTGTTTTTTATTTGTAGTTCAGGTAGTCCCAGTTCTTATCTATCAGGATAATGATTCCCGTTGCCCTTGGAATCATACTGTATTGTGCAATAGTTGTCTTTGTTTATACTTTTTCTCTCCCATTGTTGTGCCAAGTGTATGTAGCATTGTCCCTGTCTGATGTTTGTTAGCCATGTACTGTACCCCTGTACAGGCTAATGTACTGTACCCCTTTACTGTGCCCCTAAAATGTCTTCAATTTCATTTGCCTCACACTAGACAGATTTCTTTAACTCAGGAAGGTTTAGTGCAGAGTGGGTGGATAAGAATGGAGAGTGAGTGAGCGTATTACCTGTGTGTTGGTGTGTCAAGCTGGCAGCATACGCACGCCTACCGGTATGTAGCAGTATGTCTTTGACCTCAGTAAACGGATTGCTTTGTCAATCAACGCTCCAGCTAGAAGTTCATTTACAGTCTGACTGTCAAGAGTCTGGAGACACTAAACGATTATCCATTCTGCAGTCCAGGAAAGTTGTCAGTCAGAGAGAGTGATGTAAGATAGAGATAAAGAAAAATAAATAATGAGTGATATCGAAAGACAGAGACATGCGCCTGGCTAGGGAGAGGTGTACTGTGCTTGTCATTGGAGAGCCATTCTTGGTATGTTTGTGTTGTTGTGAGGGAGAGGTGAAGGACAGGTGACATGGCAGTACCATGATGTCAGTGGAAGAGGTATGTATGAAGTGTTGACATAGAAAGTCTCCCTGCCCTGGGAGCTGTTGGCTTTCAGGTGGATTTACAATGTTTATCAGCCTCTGGTGAAGTAAGGGGACATTCCTGTTCCCATAGAAAGACTTGTGTGCTCTGTGTTAGTACTCTTGGCCTCTGTCCAGTTTCTACTGTGTGTTGTTCATCTGCATCATGTCAACGGCTGTGTGAGCGTGTGGAGAGACATGTTTGCCTAAGGCTAGTTGCATACAGGTATGTGGAAATATGTGTGGACCCGTTTTTGTTTAAACTTGAGATAGGTTGTCCCCACCAGCCTTTCATAATGATATTGTTTATTTTCTGTGTGTGTGTGTGTGTGTGTGTGTGTGTGTGTGTGTGTGTGTGTGTGTGTGTGTGTGTGTGTGTGTGTGTGTGTGTGTGTGTGTGTGTGTGTGTGTGTGTGTGTGTGTGTGTGTGTGTGTGTGTGTGTGTGTGTGTGTGTGTGCCTGCGTGTGTGCCTGCGTGTGTGCCTGCGTGTGTGCCTGCGTGTGTGTGCCTGCGTGTGCGTGCGTGTGTGTGGTGTTCTCCTATGGACATTGAGATCACTAGCCCTAACCCTCAATAAGGTCCAGAGAGATAAGACAGTTGACAGAGTTATTATAACCTAATATATTAGTGGGGACCACTTTTGTAAAACCAACCAATAAAGATGCACATTTAAAGTAGCCGACTAACGGCGTAGACTTGATACTGTTTCAGCACTTTCTAAACCCAGAGAAAGGTCTAGTGTCTAAACCCTCATCTCAGACCAAGGCCTTTCCAGAGGTATAACATTCATTTTCTATATATATATATATATATATATATAGAGAGAGAGAGAGAGAGAGAGAGAGAGAGAGAGAGAGAGAGAGAGAGAGAGAGAGAGAGAGAGAGAGAGAGAGAGAGAGAGAGACAAACACACAATGGGGAGACTGTTTGGATTCAGTTTTTTGCACATGGCCGTGTTGTAAACAGTAGTGTTTCCTCTATTGGCTCCATTCCGCCTAGCGTCCGGCACGTTCTTGGGTCCAACGAGCTAAGACACTAGGCGGGTTTCCTGGTTCCACATTATAACCAGGAAGTACCTTTTCTCATGGACGCACCCTCTTTTTTTTGTGTTCAGTTTGGTCCTATTGTATAAAAGACTTTTGCTTTCTTTATTTACCTACCTTTTCGGAATAGGACCTTTTCCTTGTCTTATAGTCTCCTTTGTAGCACTCGACTCTGTCAGGAGACGTGATTGGACGTCTGTTTGGGGAATGTTTCATGTGACTTTGTGACAAGCCTCCTCATTGGAGGAGCACACACAGCGACCTTGTTGTCTTTTTTAAGAATTGCTTATTTACTTCTTGCACAAATGACAAATATAATGAATGTTGGTGTGAGCTTCAGCATTTTGAAAAGAAAAGGCATGTGTTGTTGTTTTTATTGTTTATTGACATGTTGTTTTATTTTTGTTTATTTTTTGGCAAAAAAAAAGAGAATGGTTTTGGCACCTTTTTGTGTTTAAACTGAACAGAATTCAATCAGGATTCCTTTGTTGAAACTTGACTGTTGTTTGACGTCTTGTCAATAAATGTCCGTACCGCTGGAAAACCAACTCAGGCATAGAAAACTTCAACACGCCCATTAACCAGAATGGTTAAGTCACCATCGCCCCCCCCCCGATTTAATGTTGGTGGGCTGTTCGATATGGGTTATTACTATAATTAGTTATTATATTTATATAATAAATATATAAATATAATTTATTACATGGATTATTATGATTAGGATTCTTATTGTACTGTTATATGCTGAAGATGGCTATGTGCTCTTAGTGTGGACGTTTAGTGAGAAGGCACCGGTTGTCCTTGTCCTGCAGTGAAGGGCCATCATTCAGCACATCTATCTTTATCCCACTCTATCTATAACGACCAGCTGACAGACACTCACTCACTCAGAGATGCGGCCTGTTCTGTGCTCTCTGACTTCTCACCTTTGACCCCTACACACGCTGAAGTCCAGAAAAGGGTCTTCTGTCAGCTGGGGTCCAGTAAATGTTGTCTACTGGTCAGAACGCACGGCCTTGTGGCTAAAGACATGTCTGGGAGTTGGACTCTCTCCGTCGACCTTTGGTTTGGCTGCTGGTCAACCTGGACATATGTGTAGACGTAAGCCGAGAGTGGCATCCTCATTGCAGGCTGCAAGTCACACAGAGAGCTGAGACACAACACAAGGACTGGCAAGGTGGGCAAAGACAAAGTTGGACATGAGAGACGGAGCCAATCAGAACCAACCAACAACCAACTCATGTTATATAGATGATGTACTCCATCACCACCAACCCGTGTCTGTCACAGACCTCTATAGCAATCCAAACTGTCAGTGTATGTATTTGAGATCTGTAAGAACATAAGACTTGAAATCTCTTAAAGAAATGGGCAAATAAATGTCCTAGGGTTTTTTTAAATGCTGCCAATGAATGCTCTACAAGATATTGTACTTCTGTAATATAATATTTCACACAAAAAGACAAAGCCCCTACGTCCCCACTCCTCAACCTAACTGACAATGTTTGATAAAAGGGGCTAAAATAAAAACAGAGGTGAGTTTGTATCGGTGAGTTCTGTAATGGTAGAAACAGGAGCTCCACCTAGTGTCTGCACAGTGACATGACACCACACTACTCCCCTGTTGGACAGTGTCATCTTTTAACTGGTGTTGAGGGGGAGAGAAAACAATGGGTGTTCATTACAACTTGTTACGCACGCATTTCCAACCTCCTGGTTCTTTTTGCTGTTGTTGTTTTTCGTGTGTATTTTCCCCCAGTTCATTTTGTTGATCGAATCAAAACAGGTAAACAGATTGTATTGTACGAGGATATGGGAAGAAGACCGGCAGATGGCGACATTGAGTCATTTTCATCTTACTGTACAAACGCGTTGTATGCAGCCGACAATACATTAATATCCCTTGTGGACTGGTTCGTACCTAATACAAGAATGGGGAAATATGCGGACCATTTTACACCACTAGAGTGACTAAACACTAGTCCCGGATGTTGTGTATGCCGTTCAGCCAATCAGGTTGCAGGAAGCAATCCCCCCCCCCTCCCTAACATTACGCAGCACTTTATCGCATTAGTGGTTTTGACTAGCAGAAGTTACTATTGGTAGCAGGTTAGGAGAATTAACGTGGCAGGTTAGGATAATTGAGTTAAGGTTAGGAAAAGGGTTAGGGTTAGCTAAAATGGAAAAATTGTCCCTGACTCGACTCAAACACATCTAGCTACAACCAAGTCTGCCCTGAGAACAGTCTTGATTTCCACTAATGCGATGCACCCTGTTTTGATAGTTTCAACTTGATTGGCTGAACACGACACAACATCCGGGATTAGCATTTAGCCACTCAAGCATTGTGGTTGAAAATGTTATGCATATTTACCCCCTTTTTCCCACCATTAAATAAAGTTAAAGAGGATACCGAAGCCTCTGCAGCCTGAATGGAGAGTGTTTCAGGTACGAACCGGTCAACGAGGGATACTAATGTATTTCCGGCTGTATACAATGCGTTTGGACGGTAAGATGAAAATGACTCAATGTCTCCATCTGCTGGCCTTTGGGCTAGGAAGAAGACAGAGGTCATTCCAATGGAAGGAGTGGGCTAATGTATGTTAAGACATTGCAGTAGTAGCTAGGCTTTGTTCCCATGTCAATACTAGCATACCACTAAGGATACATGCCCAATACTTTGCTTCATTCTAAATCGTGTGCTAGTGGGGATGTTGGACAGAGCTCTAGTCCCAGGGCCTAGTATACAGGTGCTCTAGTCCCAGGGCCTAGTATACAGGTGCTCTAGTCCCAGGGCCTAGTATACAGGTGTTGAGGATGTTGTCATAATGAGATTACGTCCTCCATTGAGGAGGACGTGGAGGATGTTTTTTTATTTTTTTCTCACTTGATACTGGGCAGAAAAAGGCATAGATGAAGAAACTCTAGATTGGACACAGTGTGATAATAATGGTTGGACCTACAGTACCAGTCAAAAGTTTGGACACACCTACTCATTGAAGGGTTTTTCTTTATGTTTACTATTTTCTATGCCAAGAGTGTGCAAAGTTGTCATCAAGGCAAAGGGTGGCTACTTTGAAGAATCTCAGATATAAAATATAGCACTTTTTTGGTTACTACATGATTCCGTGTGTTATTTCATAGTTTTGATGTCTTAACTATTATTCTACAATGTAGAAACTAGTATCAATAACGAAAAACCCTTGAATGAGTAGGTGTGTCCAAACTGTTGACTGGTACTGTATATGTGAACTGTATGTTCATATTGCACTCACTAAGAGTCAGACAGGATGACTAGGGGTTTGAGTTCTCCCTGACCATGTGACTTTGAAAAGGAAAAACTCTGGTCAGATCACATATTCAGGAGAAACTCAGGGCCCCAATGATAATGTTTAAATCAAGGTATTTTTTAGAGAGTATTGTAAATTGTATGTGAAATATTGCAGGAGCCATGTTAGAAAGTGTCAATGTGAAAGTATGTTGAGCCAAATCTAGGTATTGTATGTCCATGATGTGGACACGGAGGATTCTGGCCTGTATCAAGTGGAGGTCTTTGGAGAGGGGGAAATGGTTTGTACCTTACTCAATAAAATATGAAACCACACGAAGTGCATACAGGCTTTAGATAGTTAGGAGCTGGTATCGGGGAAAAGATAAAAACGTTCTTCTTTTGTTTTGTTACCATATGCGTGCATACTCTGTAATTTGTGTCAAATATTGTATTTGCACTAGCTTTTTATATAAAAAAAAACGAATTTAAAAAAGGTTACAATTGAAATTCTATTTTCTAATTGTGGTGTGTCTATTTGTAGGATACACTCAAGTCTCAAGTTTCTTGGATGTTATGGTTAATTTCTTTGATGGTGCTTGCAGGTTTTCTAGTTAGAATTAATTTCATTATTATTACGAATAATAAAGCAACATTTGTGAACAAATTTGTTAAAAAATAAAATGTCTGTATACCAGTTCCAGTGTATTGTTTCAGTATACACAAACTAATAAAATAACAGTGCCAATGCAAGTTCGAGCCTTTTGATTACAATTAGCATTTAGCGTGTTTGCTAACCAAAACTAATTCTGTGGCGCTCGTTTCCAGATGCATTCTTCAGTAACTATGAGAGGAATCTACAGTACAGTAGACAACACATCTGTGGCCTGTTTTGTCTGCAGAGGTTCTGTGGAAATAGCTCTCTACTGCCAGCAAACATGTAATTACCAATATCCGCTCCATCCAACAAACACGTAGCTAGATGTTTCTCATCAAAAGAGGGCCTTCCATTTCACATTCAAACTGTGTAACCTTGGCTGACTCATTGTAATTATACTAACACACACACCCATGCGCCAGGCACATACATGCGCACACACACACACACTTACCTGACACAGGCACACATACACATACACACAGATCCACCCGTCACACACATACGCACAGGCAAATATCTACACATCCACTCACTGCATGTTCTCTGTACGTGTACAGGTATGTTCTCCCAGAGAGTCCTAGGTACACTGTGTACTGTAAAGTAGCTCGTTAATGGGCTGTGGGTGTAAGCAGACGGACAGACGTGGCTGTCTGGAGTATCATTATGCATTAGATCTGGGCTCATTCATTTGAGTTAGTGTCAGTGTAGAGGAATGCACTGAAAACAGATCAGGGCTGTTACTACATCTGCTGACTACAACCAGGCCAGACTTGCCATTCATGGCTGGCTGTGTTCCACTATATCCACTAGCATAGACTACTACTTAGAATGTAGCACCGTATTGGGCTTGCATTGTAAGTAGTGTGTTCATATGGATACATATTGAGACCCTGTGCACTTGTACATGCTTGCAATTGCACTGAGTCTGAATCTATCACAAACAACATTCTTCTGTGGCTTCTATCCTCAATATGAAAAATGAAGACATTGACTCCTGCACATATCAATGCGTATTACCTGCCTGCAGTGTTCCACAGTTTCAACAGCTGAACAAACACAACAGATCTTAATCCAGATATTTACTCACCACAAAGATTAGGATTACTGCAGGAAGGCTGTTTGTTTTAGAGTAATGTTTAATCCTTCAACGTTCCAGTACAGTAATATAGCAGTGTAGTAAGTTAACCCAACAGCAGTGTAGTACAGCGATGTAGTAACTTAACCCAACAGCAGTATAATACAGCGATGTAGTAAGTTAACCCAACAGCAGTATAATACAGCGATGTAGTGAGTTAACCCAACAGCAGTATAATACAGCGATGTAGTAAGTTAACCCAACAGCAGTATAATACAGCGATGTAGTAAGTTAACCCAACAGCAGTATAATACAGCGATGTAGTGAGTTAACCCAACAGCAGTATAATACAGCGATGTAGTGAGTTAACCCAACAGCAGTATAATACAGAGATGTAGTAAGTTAACCCAACAGCAGTATAATACAGCGATGTAGTGAGTTAACCCAACAGCAGTATAATACAGCGATGTAGTAAGTTAACCCAACAGCAGTATAATACAGCGATGTAGTAAGTTAACCCAACAGCAGTATAATACAGCGATGTAGTAAGTTAACCCAACAGCAGTATAATACAGCGATGTAGTAGTGAGTTAACCCAACAGCAGTATAATACAGCGATGTAGTAAGTTAACCCAACAGCAGTATAATACAGCGATGTAGTAAGTTAACCCAACAGCAGTATAATACAGCGATGTAGTGAGTTAACCCAACAGCAGTATAATACAGAGATGTAGTGAGTTAACCCAACAGCAGTATAATACAGAGATGTAGTAAGTTAACCCAACAGCAGTATAATACAGCGATGTAGTGTTAACCCAACAGCAGAGTTAACCCAACAGCAGTATAATACAGCGATGTAGTAAGTTAACCCAACAGCAGTATATAAGCGACAGTAAGTTAACCCAACAGCAGTATAATACAGTTAACCCAACAGCAGTATAATACAGCAGTATAATAGTAAGTTAACCCAACAGCAGTATAATACAGCGATGTAGTAAGTTAACCCAACAGCAGTATAATACAGCGATGTAGTAAGTTAACCCAACAGCAGTATAATAACAGCAGATGTAGTAGTAAGTTAACCCAACAGCAGTATAATACAGCGATGTAGTGAGTTAACCCAACAGCAGTATAATACAGCGATGTAGTGAGTTAACCCAACAGCAGTATAATACAGAGATGTAGTTAACCCAACAGCAGTATAATACAGTTAACCCAACAGCAGTATAATACAGCGATGTAGTAAGTTAACCCAACAGCAGTATAATACAGCGATGTAGTAAGTTAACCCAACAGCAGTATAATACAGCGATGTAGTAAGTTAACAACAGCAGTATAATACAGCAGTATGTAGTAAGTTAACCCAACAGCAGTATAATACAGCGATGTAGTGAGTTAACCCAACAGCAGTATAATACAGCGATGTAGTAAGTTAACCCAACAGCAGTATAATACAGCGAGTGTAGTAAATTAACCCAACAGCAGTATAATACAGCAGTATATGTAGTGAGTTAACCCAACAGCAGTATAATACAGCGATGTAGTGAGTTAACCCAACAGCAGTATAATACAGAGATGTAGTAAGTTAACCCAACAGCAGTATAATACAGCGATGTAGTGAGTTAACCCAACAGCAGTATAATACAGCGATGTAGTAAGTTAACCCAACAGCAGTATAATACAGCGATGTAGTGAGTTAACCCAACAGCAGTATAATACAGCGATGTAGTAAGTTAACCCAACAGCAGTATAATACAGCGATGTAGTAAGTTAACCCAACAGCAGTATAATACAGCGATGTAGTAAGTTAACCCAACAGCAGTATAATACAGCGATGTAGTAAGTTAACCCAACAGCAGTATAATACAGCGATGTAGTAAGTTAACCCAACAGCAGTATAATACAGCGATGTAGTGAGTTAACCCAACAGCAGTATAATACAGCGATGTAGTAAGTTAACCCAACAGCAGTATAATACAGCGATGTAGTAAATACAGCGATTAACCCAACAGCAGTATAATACAGCGATGTAGTGAGTTAACCCAACAGCAGTATAATACAGCGATGTAGTGAGTTAACCCAACAGCAGTATAATACAGAGATGTAGTAAGTTAACCCAACAGCAGTATAATACAGCGATGTAGTAAGTTAACCCAACAGCAGTATAATACAGCGATGTAGTAAGTTAACCCAACAGCAGTATAATACAGCGATGTAGTAAGTTAACCCAACAGCAGTATAATACAGCGTATGTAGTGAGTTAACCCAACAGCAGTATAATACAGCGATGTAGTAAGTTAGTATATACAGCGATGTAGTAAACCCAACAGCAGTATAATACCCAACAGCAGTAGTAAGTTAACCCAACAGCAGTATAATACAGCGATGTAGTGAGTTAACCCAACAGCAGTATAATACAGCGATGTAGTAAGTTAACCCAACAGCAGTATAATACAGCGATGTAGTAAACCCAACAGTTAACCCAACAGCAGTATAATACAGCGATGTAGTGAGTTAACCCAACAGCAGTATAATACAGCGATGTAGTGAGTTAACCCAACAGCAGTATAATACAGCGATATAGTGAGTTAACCCAACAGCAGTATAATACAGCGATGTAGTAAGTTAACCCAACAGCAGTATAATACAGCGATGTAGTAAGTTAACCCAACAGCAGTATAATACAGCGATGTAGTAAGTTAACCCAACAGCAGTATAATACAGCGATGTAGTAAGTTAACCCAACAGCAGTATAATACAGCGATGTAGTAAGTTAACCCAACAGCAGTATAATACAGCGATGTAGTGAGTTAACCCAACAGCAGTATAATACAGCGATGTAGTAAGTTAACCCAACAGCAGTATAATACAGCGATGTAGTAAGTTAACCCAACAGCAGTATAATAACAGCAGTATAATACAGCGTGTAGTGAGTTAACCCAACAGCAGTATAATACAGTATAATAACCCAACAGCAGATGTAGTAACTTAACCCAACAGCAGTATAATACAGCGATGTAGTAAGTTAACCCAACAGCAGTAGTAGTTAACAACAGCGTATGTAGTAGTAGTTAACCCAACAGCAGTATAATACAGCGATGTAGTAACTTTAACCCAACAGCAGTATAATACAGCAGATGTAGTGAGTTAACCCAACAGCAGTATAATACAGCGATGTAGTAAGTTAACCCAACAGCAGTATAATACAGCGATGTAGTGAGTTAACCCAACAGCAGTATAATACAGCGCATGTAGTGAGTTAACCCAACAGCAGTATAATACAGCGATGTAGTAAGTTAACCCAACAGCAGTATAATACAGCGATGTAGTAAGTTAACCCAACAGCAGTATAATACAGTGATGTAGTGAGTTAACCCAACAGCAGTATAATACAGTAGTAACTTAACGATGTAGTAACTTAACCCAACAGCAGTATAATACAGCGATGTAGTGAGTTAACCCAACAGCAGTATAATACAGCGATGTAGTAACTTAACCCAACAGCAGTATAATACAGCGATGTAGTAAGTTAACCCAACAGCAGTATAATACAGCGATGTAGTAAGTTAACCCAACAGCAGTAGTACAACAGCGATGTAGTAAGTTAACCCAACAGCAGTATAATACAGCGATGTAGTAAGTTAACCCAACAGCAGTATAATACAGCGATGTAGTAAGTTAACCCAACAGCAGTATAATACAGCGATGTAGTAAGCAGTTAACCCAACAGCAGTATAATACAGCGATGTAGTGAGTTAACCCAACAGCAGTATAATACAGCGATGTAGTAAACCCAACAGCAGTTAACCCAACAGCAGTGTAGTACAGCGATGTAGTAAGTTAACCCAACAGCAGTATAATACAGCGATGTAGTAAGTTAACCCAACAGCAGTATAATACAGCGATGTAGTGTTAACCCAACAGCAGTATAATACAGAGTTAACCCAACAGCAGTATAATACAGCGATGTAGTATGTTAACCTAACAGCAGTGTAGTTAACCCAACAGCAGTATAATACAGTGAGTGAGTCCACAGCCCAGCGAGTAACCCAACAGTTAACCCAACAGCAGTATAATACAGCGATGTAGTAAGTTAACCCAACAGCAGTATAATACAGCGATGTAGTAAGTTAACCCAACAGCAGTGTAGTACAGCGATGTAGTAAGTTAACCCAACAGCAGTATAATACAGCGATGTAGTAAGTTAACCCAACAGCAGTATAATACAGCAGTATGTAGTGAGTTTAACCCAACAGCAGTATAATACAGCGATGTAGTATGTTAACCCAACAGCAGTGTAGTATAGTGAGTGAGTCCACAGCCCCGCAGTAAGTTAACCCAACAGCAGTATAATACAGCAGTATGTAGTAGTAGTTAACCCAACAGCAGTATAATACAGCGATGTTAACCCAACAGCAGTATAATACAGTTAACCCAACAGCAGTATAATACAGTGTAGTAGTTAACCCAACAGTGAGTGAGTCCACAGCCCCGCAGTAAGTTAACCCAACAGCAGTATAATACAGCGATGTAGTGAGTTAACCCAACAGCAGTATAATACAGCGATGTAGTAACTTAACCCAACAGCAGTATAATACAGCGATGTAGTGAGTTAACCCAACAGCAGTATAATACAGCGATGTAGTAAATTAACCCAACAGCAGTATAATACAGCGATGTAGTAACTTAACCCAACAGCAGTATAATACAGCGATGTAGTAAGTTAACCCAACAGCAGTATAATACAGCGATAGTAGTTAACCCAACAGCAGTATAATACAGCGAGTAGTAACCCAACAGCAGTATAATACAGCGATGTAGTAAGTTAACCCAACAGCAGTATAATACAGCGATGTAGTAAGTTAACCCAACAGCAGTATAATACAGCGATGTAGTAAGTTAACCCAACAGCAGTATAATACAGCATGTAGTGAGTTAACCCAACAGCAGTATAATACAGCGATGTAGTGAGTTAACCCAACAGCAGTATAATAACAGCAGTATGTAGTAAGTTAACCCAACAGCAGTATAACCCAACAGCAGTATAATACAGCAATGTAGTGAGTTAACCCAACAGCAGTATAATACAGCGATGTAGTGAGTTAACCCAACAGCAGTATAATACAGCGATATAGTGAGTTAACCCAACAGCAGTATAATACAGCGATGTAGTGAGTTAACCCAACAGCAGTATAATACAGCGATGTAGTAAGTTAACCCAACAGCAGTGTAGTACAGCGATGTAGTGAGTTAACCCAACAGCAGTATAATACAGCGATGTAGTAAGTTAACCCAACAGCAGTATAATACAGCGATGTAGTGAGTTAACCCAACAGCAGTATAATACAGCGATGTAGTAACTTAACCCAACAGCAGTATAATACAGCGATGTAGTATGTTAACCCAACAGCAGTGTAGTATAGTGAGTGAGTCCACAGCCCCGCAGTAAGTTAACCCAACAGCAGTATAATACAGCGATGTAGTAAGTTAACCCAACAGCAGTATAATACAGCGATGTAGTAAGTTAACCCAACAGCAGTGTAGTACAGCGATGTAGTAAGTTAACCCAACAGCAGTATAATACAGCGATGTAGTAAGTTAACCCAACAGCAGTATAATACAGCGATGTATTGAGTTAACCCAACAGCAGTATAATACAGCGATGTAGTATGTTAACCCAACAGCAGTGTAGTATAGTGAGTGAGTCCACAGCCCCGCAGTAAGTTAACCCAACAGCAGTATAATACAGCGATGTAGTGAGTTAACCCAACAGCAGTATAATACAGCGATGTAGTGAGTTAACCCAACAGCAGTATAATACAGCAGTATGTAGTAAGTTAACCCAACAGCAGTATAATACAGCGATGTAGTGAGTTAACCCAACAGCAGTGTAGTACAGCGATGTAGTAAGTTAACCCAACAGCAGTATAATACAGCGATGTAGTGAGTTAACCCAACAGCAGTATAATACAGCGATGTAGTAACTTAACCCAACAGCAGTATAATACAGCGATGTAGTAAGTTAACCCAACAGCAGTATAATACAGCGATGTAGTATGTTAACCCAACAGCAGTGTAGTATAGTGAGTGAGTCCACAGCCCCGCAGTAAGTTAACCCAACAGCAGTATAATACAGCGATGTAGTAAGTTAACCCAACAGCAGTATAATACAGCGATGTAGTAAGTTAACCCAACAGCAGTGTAGTACAGCGATGTAGTAAGTTAACCCAACAGCAGTATAATACAGCGATGTAGTAAGTTAACAGCCAACAGCAGTATAATACAGCAGTGTATGTAGTGAGTCCACAGCCCCGCAGTTAACCCAACAGCAGTATAATACAGCGATGTAGTATGTTAACCCAACAGCAGTGTAGTATAGTGAGTTAACCCAACAGAGTCCACAGCCCCCAACAGCAGTAAATACAGCGATGTAGTAAGTTAACCCAACAGCAGTATAATACAGCGATGTAGTGAGTTAACCCAACAGCAGTATAATACAGCGATGTAGTGAGTTAACCCAACAGCAGTATAATACAGCGATGTAGTAAGTTAACCCAACAGCAGTATAATACAGCGATGTAGTAAGTTAACCCAACAGCAGTATAATACAGCGATGTAGTGAGTATAACCAACAGCATAATACAGCAACCCAACAGCAGTGTAGTACAGCGATGTAGTAAGTTAACCCAACAGCAGTATAATACAGCGATGTAGTGAGTTAACCCAACAGCAGTATAATACAGCGATGTAGTAACTTAACCCAACAGCAGTATAATACAGCGATGTAGTGAGTTAACCCAACAGCAGTATAATACAGCGATGTAGTAAGTTAACCCAACAGCAGTGTATTATAGTGAGTGAGTCCACAGCCCTGCAGTAAGTTAACCCAACAGCAGTATAATACAGCGATGTAGTAAGTTAACCCAACAGCAGTATAATACAGCGATGTAGTAAGTTAACCCAACAGCAGTGTAGTACAGTGAGTGAGTCCACAGCCCCGCAGTAAGTTAACCCAAAAGCAGTATAATACAGCGATGTAGTAAGTTAACCCAACAGCAGTATAATACAGCGATATAGTAAGTTAACCCAACAGCAGTATAATACAGCGATGTAGTGAGTTAACCCAACAGCAGTATAATACAGCGATGTAGTAAGTTAACCCAACAGCAGTATAATACAGCGATGTAGTAAGTTAACCCAACAGCAGTATAACACACCGATGTAGTGAGTTAACCCAACAGCAGTATAATACAGCGATGTAGTAAGTTAACCCAACAGCAGTATAATACAGCGATGTAGTAAGTTAACCCAACAGCAGTATAATACAGCGATGTAGTGAGTTAACCCAACAGCAGTATAATACAGCGATGTAGTAAGTTAACCCAACAGCAGTATAATACAGCGATGTAGTGAGTTAACCCAACAGCAGTATAATACAGCGATGTAGTGAGTTAACCCAACAGCAGTATAATACAGCGATGTAGTAAGTTAACCCAACAGCAGTATAACACACCGATGTAGTGAGTTAACCCAACAGCAGTATAATACAGCGATGTAGTAAGTTAACCCAACAGCAGTATAATACAGCGATGTAGTAAGTTAACCCAACAGCAGTATAATACAGCGTAGTGAGTTAACCCCCAACAGCAGTATAATACAGCGATGTAGTAAGTTAACCCAACAGCAGTATAATACAGCGATGTAGTGAGTTAACCCACCCAACAGCAGTATAATACAGCGATGTAGTGAGTTAACCCAACAGCAGTATAATACAGCGATGTAGTGAGTTAACCCAACAGCAGTATAATACAGCGATGTAGTAAGTTAACCCAACAGCAGTATAACACAGCGATGTAGTAAGTTAACCCAACAGCAGTGTAGTACAGTGAGTGAGTCCACAGCCCCGCAGTAAGTTAACCCAACAGCAGTATAATACAGCGATGTAGTAAGTTAACCCAACAGCAGTGTAGTACAGTGAGTGAGTCCACAGCCCCAGCAGTAGTAAGTTAACCCAACAGCAGTATAATACAGCGATGTAGTAAGTTAACCCAACAGCAGTATAATACAGCGATGTAGTGAGTTAACCCAACAGCAGTATAATACAGCGATGTAGTAACTTAACCCAACAGCAGTATAATACAGCGATGTAGTAACTTAACCCAACAGCAGTATAATACAGCGATGTAGTGAGTTAACCCAACAGCAGTGTAGTACAGCGATGTAGTAAGTTAACCCAACAGCAGTGTATTATAGTGAGTGAGTCCACAGCCCTGCAGTAAGTTAACCCAACAGCAGTATAATACAGCGATGTAGTAAGTTAACCCAACAGCAGTATAATACAGCGATGTAGTAAGTTAACCCAACAGCAGTATAATACAGCGATGTAGTGAGTTAACCCAACAGCAGTGTAGTACAGCGATGTAGTAAGTTAACCCAACAGCAGTATAATACAGCAATGTAGTGAGTTAACCCAACAGCAGTATAATACAGCGATGTAGTAACTCAACCCAACAGCAGTATAATACAGCGATGTAGTGAGTTAACCCAACAGCAGTGTAGTACAGCGATGTAGTAAGTTAACCCAACAGCAGTGTATTATAGTGAGTGAGTCCACAGCCCTGCAGTAAGTTAACCCAACAGCAGTATAATACAGCGATGTAGTAAGTTAACCCAACAGCAGTATAATACAGCGATATAGTAAGTTAACCCAACAGCAGTATAATACAGCGATGTAGTGAGTTAACCCAACAGCAGTATAATACAGCGATGTAGTAAGTTAACCCAACAGCAGTATAATACAGCGATTAACCCAACAGCAGTGTAATACAGCGAGTAAGTTAACCCAACAGCAGTATAATACAGCGATGTAGTGAGTTAACCCAACAGCAGTATAATACAGCGATGTAGTAAGTTAACCCAACAGCAGTATAATACAGCGATGTAGTAAGTTAACCCAACAGCAGTATAATACAGCGATGTAGTAGCAGTTAACCCCCAACAGCAGTATAATACAGCGATGTAGTAAGTTAACCCAACAGCAGTATAATACAGCGATGTAGTGAGTTAACCCAACAGCAGTATAATACAGCGATGTAGTAAGTTAACCCAACAGCAGTATAATACAGCGATGTAGTAAGTTAACCCAACAGCAGTATAATACAGCGATGTAGTAACTTAACCCAACAGCAGTATAATACAGCGATGTAGTAACTTAACCCAACAGCAGTATAATACAGCGATGTAGTAACTTAACCCAACAGCAGTATAATACAGCGATGTAGTAACTTAACCCAACAGCAGTATAATACAGCGATGTAGTAACTTAACCCAACAGCAGTATAATACAGCGATGTAGTGAGTTAACCCAACAGCAGTATAATACAGCGATGTAGTAAGTTAACCCAACAGCAGTATAATACAGCGATGTAGTAAGTTAACCCAACAGCAGTGTAGTACAGTGAGTGAGTCCACAGCCCCGCAGTAAGTTAACCCAACAGCAGTATAATACAGCGATGTAGTAAGTTAACCCAACAGCAGTATAACACAGCGATGTAGTAAGTTAACCCAACAGCAGTGTAGTACAGTGAGTGAGTCCACAGCCCCGCAGTAAGTTAACCCAACAGCAGTATAATACAGCGATGTAGTAAGTTAACCCAACAGCAGTGTAGTACAGTGAGTGAGTCCACAGCCCCGCAGTAAGTTAACCCAACAGCAATATAATACAGCGATGTAGTAAGTTAACCCAACAGCAATATAATACAGCGATGTAGTAAGTTAACCCAACAGCAGTGTAGTACAGTGAGTGAGTCCACAGCCCCGCAGTAAGTTAACCCAACAGCAATATAATACAGCGATGTAGTGTAGCAGTATAATACAGCAGTTAAACCCAACAGCAGTATAATACAGCGATGTAGTAAGTTAACCCAACAGCAGTATAATACAGCAATGTAGTGAGTTAACCCAACAGCAGTATAATACAGCGATGTAGTAAGTTAACCCAACAGCAGTATAATACAGCGATGTAGTGAGTTAACCCAACAGCAGTATAATACAGCGATGTAGTAACTTAACCCAACAGCAGTATAATACAGCGATGTAGTGAGTTAACCCAACAGCAGTATAATACAGCGATGTAGTAAGTTCACCCAACAGCAGTATAATACAGCGATGTAGTAAGTTAACCCAACAGCAGTGTAGTGCAGTGAGTGAGTCCACAGTCCCGCAGTTAGTTAACCCAACAGCAGTGTAGTACAGTGAGTGAGTCCACAGTCCCGCAGTTAGTTAACCCAACAGCAGTGTAATACAGTGAGTGAGTCCACAGTCCCGCAGTTAGTTAACCCAACAGCAGTGTAGTACAGTGAGTGAGTCCACAGTCCCGCAGTTAGTTAACCCAACAGCAGTGTAGTACAGTGAGTGAGTCCACAGTCCCGCAGTTAGTTAACCCAACAGCAGTGTAATACAGTGAGTGAGTCCACAGTCCCGCAGTTAGTTAACCCAACAGCAGTGTAGTACAGTGAGTGAGTCCACAGTCCCGCAGTTAGTTAACCCAACAGCAGTGTAGTACAGTGAGTGAGTCCACAGTCCCGCAGTTAGTTAACCCAACAGCAGTGTAATACAGTGAGTGAGTCCACAGTCCCGCAGTTAGTTAACCCAACAGCAGTGTAATACAGTGAGTGAGTCCACAGTCCCGCAGTTAGTTAACCCAACATTCCTGACATTCCACTGCCCTGATGGTGCTTCCCTTCTCTTCCCGCCACACCCAGAGCACTTTCACAGTCACACAGAAAGCAGAGAAAAGCAGCGACTACCACACTGTATTAACCCTCTCACTGTGCTGAAGCCTGATCTTATTTAGTCAGACACATTAAGAGCTACTATAAAGTACAACACATCCTAACATTACATTCAGCAATGGCTTCATAAAGTTAAAGGCCAAGTGCAATCAAAAAAATGTCAGTTTCCTGTGTTTTATATATTTTTCCACACTATGAGATAGGAATAATACTGTGAGATTGTGACAATTATGATAATGCCTGAAAAGACCACCTGAAAAGACCACCTGAAAAGACCACCTATTCTGGTGGCATAGAGTTTTGGCCAGCCTATCACCAGGCAGTAAATTACTTAATAGACCGATAAGAAAGAGAGTTTACAAGCCTGTCTGCCAATAACAGCTAGTTTTCAGTTTTCACCTACCTACTCAGACCACTCCCAGACAGTCCTAGCAAAAAATGTATGCTATTGTATGCTAATGTATGCTATTGTATGCTATTGTATGCTATTGTATGCTATTGTATGCTATTGTATGCTATAAGAAGCTATTTTGTTTATTTTTTACCACTTTCATTTAAAACAATCACAGTGAGGAACTTCATTGTTACCCAGAAATGATTTGATATTGAGATAAAAACGTCTGCATTGGACCTTTAATATTATCAGTCTAGAGAGGAAACGCCATGGAAAGCATTCAAAACCAGCATGCATTATTGCAATATCTAAGTAATATACACTGAGTATGGACAGAGTAGTAAGGTTTCAAGCAACCCTAACAGGCTCTTGCATATTTTATTTCTGCAGAGCAGACTGAATGTTTTAAATCATGTTCTGATAATATTACTCACAATTTTACATAATAACCAAATATGCAGAGCATGTTACAACAGAGGTCCAGAGAGAAACACATTTGTAGTGATGGCGGTAGTGTGTTTTCTTGTTCGTGTGTGATTAGTGGAACATGGTGCTGGCCTGCTGTGTGACTCTGATAAAGGTGGTTCTGCGACTAAGCTCCTTCAGTTTGGCAGCTCCTACATAGGTACAGGTGGAGCGGAGGCCCCCTAGGATATCTCTGATGGTGTTCTCAACATCTCCTCTGTAAGGAACTTCCACAGTCCTTCCCTCTGACGCCCTGCAGAGGGAGAGGAGAACATCAGCACCAACTCAGTATATCTGATAACGCTGAGACAATGTTCAAGCAACATCATGGTGATGTTACTGATCACGATTACAAATAATTTTTATTCAGAGGACACTTAAACTTTTCCTTTTACATGACATTGGTAGCAGCAGTTGGATTTTGAATAACAAAGGTGGGTAAAATAAATGTATTTCACGGGGTATTATATACAACAAAAAAATGAAGATACCATGCAACTTCACATCAACAAGTTCAATCTTCTAAGGACTAATTCTCCATCTGCCCCCTCACAGTAACATCCAACAGGTCATTTAGCAGGCCCCCTCACAGTAACATTCAACAGGTCATTTAGCAGGCCCCCTCACAGTAACATCCAACAGGTCATTTAGCAGGCCCCATCACAATAACATCCAACAGGTCATTTAGCAGGCCCCCTCACAGTAACATTCAACAGGTCATTTAGCAGGCCCCATCACAATAACATCCAACAGGTCATTTAGCAGGCCCCCTCACAGTAACATTCAACAGGTCATTTAGCAGGCCCCCTCACAGTAACATCCAATAGGTCATTTAGCAGGCCCCCTCACAGTAACATTCAACAGGTCATTTAGCAGGCCCCCTCACAGTAACATCCAATAGGTCATTTAGCAGGCGCCATCACAATAACAACCAACAGGTCATTTAGCAGGCCCCCTCACAGTTACATCAAGCAGGTCATTTAGCAGGCCCCCTCACAGTAACATTCAACAGGAAATTTAGCAGGCCCCCTCACAGTTACATCCAACAGGTCATTTAGCAGGCCCACTCACAGTAACATTCAACAGGTCATTTAGCAGGCCCCCTCACAGTTACATCCAACAGGTAATTTAGCAGGCCCCCTCACAGTAACATTCAACAGGTCATTTAGGGGCCCCCTCACAGTAACATTCAATAGATCATTTAGCAGGCACCCTCACAGTAACATTCAACGGGTCATTTAGCAGGCCCCCTCACATTAACATGCAATAGATCATTTAGCAGGCCCCCTCACAGTTGCATTCAACAGGTCATTTAGCAGCCCCCCTCACAGTTGCATTCAACAGGTCATTCAGCAGGCCCCTCACAGTTACATTCAACAGGTCATTTAGCAGGCCCCCTCACAGTAACATGCAATAGATCATTTAGCAGGCCCCCTCACAGTAACATTCAACAGGTCATCTAGCAGGCCCCCTCACAGTAACATTCAATAGATCATTTAGCAGGCCCCCTCACAGTAACATTCAATAGATCATTTAGCAGGCCCCCTCACAGTAACATTCAATAGATCATTTAGCAGGCCCCCTCACAGTTACATTCAATAGATCATTTAGCAGGCCCCCTCACAGTTACATTCAACAGGTCATTTAGCAGGCCCCCTCACAGTAACATCCAACGGGTCATTTAGCAGGCCCCCTCACAGTTACATTCAACAGGTCATTTAGCAGGCCCCCTCACAGTTACATTCAACAGGTCATTTAGCAGGCCCCCTCACAGTTACATTCAACAGGTCATTTAGCAGGCCCCCTCAAAGTTACATCCAACATGTCATTTAGCAGGCCCCTCACCGTAACATTCAATAGATCATTTAGCAGGCCCCCTCACAGTTACATTCAATAGATCATTTAGCAGGCCCCCTCACAGTTACATTCAACAGGTCATTTAGCAGGCCCCCTCACAGTAACATTCAACAGGTCATTTAGCAGGCCCCCTCACCGTAACATTCAATAGATAATTTGCAGGCCCCCTCACAGTTACATCCAACATGTAATTTAGCAGGCCCCCTCACAGTTACATCCAACATGTAATTTAGCAGGCCCCCTCACAGTAACATTCAACAGGTAATTTAGCAGGCCCCTCACCGTAACATTCAATAGATAATTTGCAGGCCCCCTCACAGTAACATCCAACAGGTCATTTTGCAGGCCTCTTCACAGTAACATCCAACATGTCATTTAGCAGGCCCCCTCACAGTAACATTCAACAGGTCATTTAGCAGGCCCCCTCAGAGTAACATTCAACGGGTCATTTAGCAGGCCCCCTCACATTAACATGCCATAGATCATTAGCAGGCCCCCTCACAGTAACATTCAACAGGTCATTTAGCAGGCCCCCTCACAGTTACATTCAACAGGTCATTTAGCAGGCCCCCTCACAGTTACATTCAACAGGTCTTTTAGCAGGCCCACTCATAGTAACATTCAATAGATCATTTAGCAAGCCCCCTCACAGTTACATTCAATAGATCATTTAGCAGGCCTCTTCACAGTAACATTCAACAGGTCATTTAGCCTGCTCTTGCCCATATTGACAGATAGTGGTTGGTAGGTGACTGTATCTCACCTGTACTCGGCCACTCCCCCTACGTATTTCTTCATGGCGGTGTCTGAGCTCATCCCGTAGAACAGCTTGACCTTCTTGCCATCCTTCTGGACGACCTCACCCAGACACTGGTCGTGTCCCGCCAGCATGCCCCCCATCATCACAAAGTCAGCCCCTGCACCTGTGGATGAAGATGGAAGCCAATCAGCAACCAGCCATGGACAAGATCAGGTAGTTCAAAATGGTGTCTCCTCGTTGAACAAGGCCCTGCTGTAACTTCTTATGGCTGCAGGGGCAGTATTGAGTAGCTTGGATGAAAGGTGCCCAGAGTAAACGGCCTGCTCCTCAGTCTCAGTTGCTAATATATGCATATTATTATTAGTATTGGATATAAAACACTCTGAAGTTTCTAAATCTGTTTGGATCTGTTTGAATGATGTCTGTGAGTATAACAGAACTCATATGACAGGCAAAAACCTGAGAAGAAATCCAAACAGGAAGTGGGATATCTGAGGTTGGTCGATTTTGAACCCAGCCCCTATTGAATACACAGTGGGAAATTGGTTATGTTGCACTTCTTAAGGCTTCCACTAGATGTCAACCGTCTTTAGAAACTTGAATGAGGCTTCTACTGTGATGTGGGGCAGGATGGAAGCTGTTTGAGTCAGTGGGCTGGCAGAGAGCCAGGTCCTGGTCATGTGCATTTCACATGATAGCGACCTGCATTCCATGGATTTTCTACAGACAATGGAATTCTCTGGTTGGAATGTTATTGAAGATTTATGATAACAACATCCTAAAGATTGATTCTATACTTAGTTTGAAATGTTTCTAAGACCTGTAATATAACTTTTTTAAGTTTTCGTCCGACGTTCGGCTGGACCTGCATGAGCGTTTGGATAGGTGTACTAAACGCCCTAACAAAAGTAGCTACTTGGACATAAATAATGGACATTATCAAACAAAACAAACATTTATTGTGGAACTAGGATTCCTGGGAGTGCATTCCGATGAATATCATCAAAGGTAAGGGAATATTTATAATGTTATTTCTGATTTCTGTTGACTCCAACATGGCGGATATATATTTTTTTTTTCTGAGCGCCGTCTCAGATTATTGCATGGTTTGCTTTTTCCGTAATCTAAAAAAAAATCTGACACAGCGGTTGCATTAAGGAGAGGTATATCTATATTTCCATGTCTAACAATTGTATTTTCATCTACATTTATCATGAGTATTTCTGTAAAATGATATGGCTCTGCAATATCACCAGATTTTTTGCAACTAGTGAACATAACGCACCAATGTATACTGAGATTTTTTAATATAAATATGAACTTTATCAAACAAAACATACATGTATTGTGTAACATGAAGTCCTAGGAGTGTCATCTGATGAAGATCATCAAAGGTTAGTGATGAATTTTACCTCTATTTGTGCTTTTTGTGACTTCTCTCTTTGGCTGGAAAAATGGCTGTGTTTTTCTGTGAGTTGGTGGTGACCTAACATAATCATTTGTGGTGCTTTCGCTGTAAAGCCTATATGAAATCGGACACTGTGGTGGGATTAACAACAAGATTACCTTTAAAACGGTATAAAATACATGTATGTTTGAGGAATTTTAATTATGAGATTTCTGTTGTTTTGAATTTGGCGCCCTACACTTTCACTGGCTGTTGTCATATCGATCCCATTAACGGGATTGCAGCCCTAAGAAGTTTTAATATAGTCTAACGACCATTCACGCTCGATGTACTAACGACAGTTATGAAGTCAGGTGGTTCTGTTAGGATAGTGTCTGCTGGTTTTTGTTTTTTCCTTCCAATTAAGACCTAGACAACCAGGTGAGGGGAGTTCCTTACTAATCAGTGACCTTAATTCATCAATCAAGTACAAGGGATGAGCGAAAACCTGCAGACACTCGGCCCTCTGGTGGAATGTGTTTGACACGTGTGTTAGGGGGTCCACATACCGAAAGCTTTAGCCACGTCGCCTGGGCAACTGCAGCCACCATCCTGTGGAAGAGAAAGACATTGTTGGTGTTGTCTAGCTTTTAGATTTTAATGTGGCCATCCCTTTGCAATTTCAATAATGGTTAAGAGCGTTGGGCCAGTAACCGAAAGGTTGCTAGAATTAATCCCCGTGCTGAAAAGGTAAATATCTGTCATTATGCCCTGAACAGGGCAGTTAACCCACTGTTCCTAGGCCGTCATTGTAACTAAGAATTTGTTCTTAGCTGACTCCATTTGAAAGACTAATACTGCCCTCTAGAGGTAACACGTTGCTACAGAGATCGCACCAAAATGTGTTTGTCATGGCTGCTTCTGTATTACTAACAAATAGAGAGATGCCTCACACAACTGTCATCCAATACTTTGTCAGTCCCTGAGCCAACCCCAAGACAACTTAATAGAGAGATGACTCAAACAACTGTCATCCAATACTTTGTCAGTCCCTGAGCCAACCCCAAGACAACTTAATAGAGAGATGACTCACACAACTGTCATCCAATACTTTGTCAGTCCCTGAGCCAACCCCAAGACAACTTAATAGAGAGATGACTCAAACAACTGTCATCCAATACTTTGTCAGTCCCTGAGCCAACCCCAAGACAACTTAATAGAGAGATGACTCAAACAACTGTCATCCAATACTTTGTCAGTCCCTGAGCCAACCCCAAGACAACTTAATAGAGAGATGACTCAAACAACTGTCATCCAATACTTTGTCAGTCCCTGAGCCAACCCCAAGACAACTTAATAGAGAGATGACTCAAACAACTGGATAGCATATCTACAGTCTTGTGTGTGTATTCAAAGGGGGGGTCTCACTGAGATAATATGTCCCTTGAGGCCGTGGGCGGAGTCTGCACACTCGATAACAGCGCTGAGCTGAGGGTAGCCCACCCCGGTCTTGATACGGGTGGTGCACACTGAGCCTGTCAATAGAGACGTTATTCATTATTACTGTTACATATCAAAGAAGTTCATTAATACAACACCATAATATAGTCTATTGTAATTCCTCACCCCGGTCATTACAACATCCCTTTATGCTACATTAGAGGATTTATTGAATGTCATTGTTTGTTGCCCGAAGCAGTTAGGTAGCTTGGCGTGTGTGTAGAGATGGAACAGATGTGGACAGTCTCCTTGCCTCCGGGAACACTTAGATTTATGCACCCACCTTGCCAGGGGGAACACTTAGACTGACGCACCCACCTGGCCCGATGCCCACTTTGATGATGTCAGCGCCAGAGAGAATGAGCTCCTCCACCATCTCCCCTGTTACCACGTTACCAGCCTGCGCACACACACACACACACACACACACACACACACACACACACACACACACACACACACACACACACACACACACACACACACACACACACACACACACACACACACACACACACACACACACACACACACACACACACACACAGGGAAAATAAAGAGACACAGGGCTCCAGGTTAGATAATAGTAATTATTAGGACACTTCTGTCTTGTTAAACAGACTAAGGAACAACCTCAAACCCTCCATGACCTTTTAGAAGGTACAACCTCACACCCTCCATGACCTTTTAGAAGGTACAACCTCACACCCTCCATGACCTTTTAGAAGGTACAACCTCATACCCTCCATGACCTTTTAGAAGGTACAACCTCACACCCTCCATGACCTTTTAGAAGGTACAACCTCACACCCTCCATGACCTTTTAGAAGGTACAACCTCACACCCTCCATGACCTTTTAGAAGGTACAACCTCATACCCTCCATGACCTTTTAGAAGGAACAACCTCACACCTTTCATGACCTATTTCAATTCTTTATACATACATACATACATGAAGCAAGCAGAAGACATAAAACAAACTGTTGTGGTTGACTAAGGCTGTGTTTATACAGGCAGCCCAATTCTGATATTTTGCCCAGCTATTGGCCCAGCTTTTGCCCATCTATTGTGTAAACGCAGCCAAAGAGACATCTTTGCCATGTGTAGATGCAATGGCTACAACGTGGGCACAATGAATGTGGATAAGATCAGGAAAAAAGGACGCATGTTAGAACCAGGTATAAACAAGGCAATGGTAACTATCAAGGGCTCAAGACTTGAATGGCAAACTATTTCCTGATCATCCGCCGGCTAAAGATAGATCATGATGTGGACACATAATACATATAAACCTGGATTAAACTATATATATTTTGTATATCTGTATTCATGTTTGCTCAAATGTATTATTAATAAACAAAGAACATTTGATCACCAAAAAATGTATGCTGACTAAGCTAAAATCCATAAAGAAGAGTTAAAATGCAGAGAACTCTCATCTTACCATGATGGTGTGTTTGGGGAACTTGTCCCTGACGGTTTTCACGAATTCCACAAAGTACTCTGAGTAACCGTTGGCAACGTCCAGACAGATGTATTTTATGTCAGGGATAGCCTCCAAGATCTCACACAGTCTCTCTAGATCAGCCTTACCGCTGCCAGAGCTGGCTGCTATGTGCTGGAGGTCAACAATACAATAATGCAGTATGAGCAATTCATTCAATCAAAACACTTCATTAATCCCCAAGGGGAAATTACTTTAATACTTTACAAGCCTCAGACACCATAGACGATGTTCACACCATGGGGGACATGAAAGAGTATCTGTGGGGACTTCCTGTTTTACCTCTAAGCATTCTGGGTGGTTGACTGCAAAGGTCTTCCACTCATCCAGAGAGTAGTGCTTCTGCATAGCCGTGAAGAGTGTGTGCTGGAGGGAGATATGGAGAGAGAGTCAGTCAGTCTGTCAGTCAGTCCGTCAGTCCGTCAGTCCGTCAGTCCGTCAGTCCGTCAGTCCGTCAGTCCGTCAGTCCGTCAGCCAGTCAGCCAGTCAGCCAGTCAGTCAGCCAGTCAGTCAGTCAGTCAGCCAGCCAGTCAGCCTGTCAGTCCGTCAGCCAGTCAGTCAGCCAGTCAGTCAGCCAGTCAGTCCGTCAGCCAGTCAGTCAGCCAGTCAGTCAGCCAGTCAGTCAGTCCAGTCAGTCAGTCAGTCAGTCAGTCAGTCAGTCAGTCAGAGTGGGATGAAAGTGAAAGGCTGTCAGTGTGTCAGCCAGTCAGTCAGTCAGCCAGTCAGTTAGTCAGTCAGTCAGTCAGCCAGCCAGTCAGCCAGCCAGCCAGTCAGCCAGTCAGTCAGCCAGCCAGCCAGCCAGCCAGTCAGTCAGTCAGCCAGTCAGTCAGTCAGTCCGTCAGCCCGTCAGTCAGTCCGTCAGTCAGTCAGAGTGGGATGAAAGTGAAAGGCTGTCAGTGTGTCAGCCAGTCAGCCAGTCAGCCAGTCAGTCAGCCAGTCAGCCAGTCAGTCAGTCAGTCAGCCAGTCAGTCAGTCAGTCAGCCAGTCAGTCAGCCAGTCAGCCAGTCAGTCAGTCAGTCAGTCAGTCAGTCAGTCAGTCAGCCAGTCAGAGTGGGATGAAAGTGAAAGGATGTCAGTGTGTTACTCTCACCTTGCTGAGGACCCGGGCCATCTCGAAGGTCCCTGTGGTGTCCATGTTGGCAGCGATGATGGGGATGCCATGGTAGGTCTGCTTAGAGTTACGGAATGTGAACGTCCTTGCCAGGTCAACCTGAAAGCATTGAGATATATGTTGATTTTGCATGCAGACACAAGTGGACATCAAGCCAGGGTTAGGGTTAGTGATATCCTGTCGTCATGTGAAGGCCTTTCTGGGCTTGAGTTCAACTGAGTGGAGTATGAGTCAGCTCAGTGCTACGGTTACAACCAGGCTTGGGCCCGAGGCCAAGACAGGAGCTCAATTTAATCACCCCCCAGAACAGAGGAGGTGGATAAGGGATGTAATACAATGATGGACCTGATTAAATGGGGACCTCCTCCACAGGGTTCTTCATGATTAAGGATCTTTGACCGCAGCCTGGATAACCTATTTTTAGAGGAAGTCTAAGTACAGCACATCATGCAGGCAAAAAACACAAGTTATTAAAACATCCGTATTACTTGCTGAAAGGTAAAAGCTCCCTGATTCCACCTAATACCAATCGACTGTACCTTAATCTCCCTGACCCAAAGTACAGGCCAAGGCCTTTGATAAACACACAGTAGGATGGGTTACATACTGTACACCAGCGTGAGGGTGAAGCTTCAGGCTTTATCCAACTCACAATATGTGTTTGTGCTGCTGAGACAGAAAACACTTCACTGTGTTGAAGGGGATGTGCTGAATCATTTAGATTAGCTCTGGCAGCCTGTAACCGGACCCCTAGTGATCTCAGAGAGAGACACAGAGAGAGACACAGAGAGAGAGAGAGAGAGAGAGAGAGAGAGAGAGAGAGAGAGAGAGAGAGAGAGAGAGAGAGAGAGAGAGAGAGAGAGAGAGGCCAAGGGTATCAGGTATTGCACAGCTCAAAGCTCTGTCTACTCAGCGGCAGGTTGTTTGGTTGGTTCTTATCTAGGAGCTCAGTTGGCTGGAGAGTGACTGACTGGTTTAAACATGGCTCATTAAAAAGGACATCACTCATAGCTTCACACCAATAAGTGTTTGCTGATCAATAGCTAATATTTATTTAACTCCCACCAAAAGTGAATATAATTTCTGCTGAAATTGCCCGCCTCCTGTTCATTTCACAGATAGCACTTACTGTTTCATCTCCATATTAAATGACTCCCTTGAGGGGAGCAACATTCTATAGCCCCACATTTCATTATGCCAGTATTACATGACCAGTCAAGGAGACATGGGGCTGGACAAATGAAATGAAATCAAATCAAATTTTATTTGTCACATACACATGGTTAGCAGATGTTAAATGCGAGTGTAGCGAAATGCTTGTGCTTCTAGTTCCGACAATGCAGTGATAACCAACAAGTAATCTAACTAACAATTCCAAAACTACTGTCTTATACACAGTGTAAGGGGATAAAGAACATGTACATAAGGATATATGAATGAGTGATGGTACAGAGCAGCATACAGTAGATGGTATCGAGTACAGTATATACATATGAGATGAGTGTGTAGACAAAGTAAACAAAGTGGCATAGTTAAAGTGGCTAGTGATACATGTATTACATAAGGATGCAGTCGATGATGTAGAGTACAGTATATACATATGCATATGAGATGAATAATGTAGGGTAAGTAACATTATATAAGGTAGCATTGTTTAAAGTGGCTAGTGATATATTTACATAATTTCCCATCAATTCCCATTATTAAAATGGCTGGAGTTGGGTCAGTGTCAATGACAGTGTGTTGGCAGCAGCCACTCAATGTTAGTGGTGGCTGTTTAACAGTCTGATGGCCTTGAGATAGAAGCTGTTTTTCAGTCTCTTGGTCCCAGCTTTGATGCACCTGTACTGACCTCGCCTTCTGGATGATAGCGGGGTGAACAGGCAGTGGTTCGGGTGGTTGATGTCCTTGATGATCTTTATGGCCTTCCTGTAAAAACGGGTGGTGTAGGTGTCCTGGAGGGCAGGTAGTTTGCCCCCGGTGATGCGTTGTGCAGTCCTCACTACCCTCTGGAGAGCCTTATGGTTGAGGACGGAGCAGTTGCCGTACCAGGCGGTGATACAGCCCGCCAGGATGCTCTCGATTGTGCATCTGTAGAAGTTTGTGAGTGCTTTTGGTGACAAGCCGAATTTCTTCAGCCTCCTGAGGTTGAATAGGCGCTGCTGCGCCTTCTTCACGACACTGTCAGTGTGAGTGGACCAATTCAGTTTGTCTGAGGTGAGAGTGTGAATTACCAATGTTCCGGTTAGAGCAAAAAACTCCCTCTGCCTCTGCTCTGTTGCTGTGAATTCCTCCCAACAGGAACTCGATAAGTCACAGAGCGTTTCCCGTGAACTCCACCTGCGACTGGTCGTCCACGAGTCTCTCTGTTTAATGGGGTTTCAGTGGCCTGTGTCTCCTTCGCTTCTCTCTCTCTCTCCCTCTTCTTCTCCCTCTCCCTCTCCCTCTCCTAGATCGATAGCCCTGAGAGAGGAGTAATGGTAGGTGGCTGGCCCCACTGTGGTCTCAGCCCTGGAGTGACTATGGCTGTAGATCACCTGGACTAAAGCTAGAAAGCAGGGGGGCTGGGAGGAAGGGATGCTGGGTGGCAGAGTGGTTGGGAGGCAGGGGGGCTGGAAGGCTGGGAGTCAGTGGGGCTGGGAGGCAGAGGGGTTGAGAGACAGGGGGCTGGGGGGCTGGGAGGCAGTGGGGCTGGGGGTTGAGGTTGTAGCAGGGATGCTGGGATCTGGGCTGGGGGGCTGGGAGGCAGAGAGCTGGGCTGGGGCTTGGAGGCAGGGAGCTGGGCTGGGGGCTTGGAGGCTGGGAGCTGGGCTGGGGGCTTGGAGGCAGGGAGCTGGGCTGGGGGCTTGGGAGGCTGGGAGCTGGGCTGGGGGCTTGGAGGCAGGGAGCTGGGCTGGGGGCTGGGAGGCTGGGAGCTGGGCTGGGGGCTTGGAGACTGGGAGCTGGGCTGGGGGCTTGGAGACTGGGAGCTGGGCTGGGGGCTTGGAGACTGGGAGCTGGGCTGGGGGCTTGGAGACTGGGAGCTGGGCTGGGGGGAGACTGGGAGCTGGGCTGGGGGGCTTGGAGGCTGGGAGCTGGGCTGGGGGGCTTGGAGGCTGGGAGCTGGGCTGGAGGGCTTGGAGGCTGGGAGCTGGGCTGGGGGGCTTGGAGACTGGGAGCTGGGCTGGGGGGCTTGGAGACTGGGAGCTGGGCTGGGGGCTTGGAGGCTGGGAGCTGGGCTGGGGGGCTTGGAGGCAGGGAGCTAGGCTGGGGGCTTGGAGGCTGTGGGCTGGAAGGCAGGGAGCTGGGCTGGAGGGCTTGGAGGCTGGGAGCTGGGCTGGGGGCTTGGAGGCTTGGAGCTGGGCTGGGGGGCATGGAGGCTGGGAGCTGGGCTGGGGGGCTTGAAGGCTGGGCTGGAGGGCTGGGGGGCTTGGAGGCTGGGATGGAGGGCGGGGTGCTTGGAGGCTGGGCTGGAGGGCTGGGAGGCAGGGAGCTGGGCTGGAGGGCTGGGAGGCAGGGAGCTGGGCTGGAGGGCTGGGAGGCAGGGAGCTGGGCTGGGGGGCTGGGAGGCAGAGAGCTGGGCTGGGGCTTGGAGGCAGGGAGCTGGGCTGGGGGGCTTGGAGGCTGGGAGCTGGGCTGGGGGCTTGGAGGCAGGGAGCTGGGCTGGGGGGCTTGGAGGCTGGGAGCTGGGCTCGGGGCTTGGAGGCAGGGAGCTGGGCTGGGGGCTGGGAGGCTGGGAGCTGGGCTGGGGGCTTGGAGACTGGGAGCTGGGCTGGGGGCTTGGAGATTGGGAGCTGGGCTGGGGGCTTGGAGACTGGGAGCTGGGCTGGGGGCTTGGAGACTGGGAGCTGGGCTGGGGGCTTGGAGACTGGGAGCTGGGCTGGGGGCTTGGAGGCTGGGAGCTGGGCTGGGGGCTTGGAGGCTGGGAGCTGGGCTGGAGGGCTTGGAGGCTGGGAGCTGGGCTGGGGGGCTTGGAGACTGGGAGCTGGGCTGGGGGGCTTGGAGACTGGGAGCTGGGCTGGGGGCTTGGAGGCTGGGAGCTGGGCTGGGGGCTTGGAGGCAGGGAGCTAGGCTGGGGGCTTGGAGGCTGTGGGCTGGAAGGCAGGGAGCTGGGCTGGAGGGCTTGGAGGCTGGGAGCTGGGCTGGGGGGCTTGGAGGCTTGGAGCTGGGCTGGGGGCATGGAGGCTGGGAGCTGGGCTGGGGGGCTTGAAGGCTGGGCTGGAGGGCTGGGGGGCTTGGAGGCTGGGATGGAGGGCGGGGTGCTTGGAGGCTGGGCTGGAGGGCTGGGAGGCAGGGAGCTGGGCTGGAGGGCTGGGAGGCAGGGAGCTGGGCTGGAGGGCTGGGAGGCAGGGAGCTGGGCTGGGGGGCTGGGAGGCAGGGAGCTGGGCTGGAGAGCTGGGAGGCAGGGAGCTGGGCTGGAGGGCTGGGAGGCAGGGAGCTGGGCTGGAGGGCTGGGAGGCAGGGAGCTGGGCTGGAGGGCTGGGAGGCAGGGAGCTGGGCTGGAGGGCTGGGAGGCAGGGAGCTGGGCTGGAGGGCTGGGAGGCAGGGAGCTGGGCTGGAGGGCTGGGAGGCAGGGAGATGGGCTGGAGGGCTGGGAGGCAGGGAGCTGGGCTGGAGGACTGAGGGGCTTGGAAAATGGGAGCTGGGAGCTAGAGGGCAGGGGTTGGAGCAGGGATGCTGGGAATGCAGGTCAGTCCATCACTGCAGGCCCATTAAATAATAGCCTGACAAAGCGGGGGAACTCCGGCCTCCCCACTGCACACCAACCTGGACTCAGGGGTAGATGTGACATATTAAATGTAAATCTGTCTCCCTCCATTTAGTATGATATGTTACGTTTTGTATGGTATGTATTAATTTGTGGATGTCCATCATCCATTTCGTGTGATATGTTACTAATTACTTTTCGGATGATATGTTACGAATTTAAATGTGTTGTAGCCAACGTTAGCTAGGTGGTTAACATTAGCTCGGCTAGGAGCTAGGGATTAAGGTTAGGGTTAAGGTTAGGGGTAAATGTTAGAGGTTAAGGTTTCTGTCTTATGTAACCGTACCAAACGTAACATCATACTATTTTGAGTGTCACAGATTTATGTTTACTATGTTATGTCTTTCAGGTCAGGTTGTCCCCACACACCCCCTGACATCATGCTGCAGTGAAGCTCAGGGAGAGAGGGAAAGAGAGAAGGAAAGAGAGGTAGGGAGGGAGTCTGCACTTCAGCATCTCTTATACCATGCTGCGTGATATAGCTACCATCTCCATTCACATCTAAATATGGATCCCAACTGCTACTGCAGTCTTTTCGCTTCCTCTTCCGCTGCAGGCTATCCAATCAATAGTACTAGGGCGTGGCTGATTAGCTGCATATCATGACATGTACATGATATGTCCAATCATACATTCAATACTGAAGTCTCAGTGTTAAATTGGAAGCTATTATGCATAATGATGTAAAATACTGTAGATGTGATGTGTTGTGGATCTCAGGAGTAAACCATGTGTTATACGGTAGAAACTGTTTCACCCGGTGGCTGTCCAGAGAGACAGTGGAATACTTCAGCAGAGAATAGAAGAGCTGCCTGGCCGCAGGCACTGAATGAATGAACACTGAACAGATGTGCGGAAAAAATGGGTACTCCCATGTTACACTCCAGTGTGTCTAGTACTCTACAGCAGATATGCATGTGTCCTGTTGACCCTTGGATGTGTGTATTAAATGGTGTGTGTGTGTCTGGAAGTGTTAAACTATTCTTGCGGGGACCAGAAGTCCCCATAAGAATAGTAAACAAACAAACATTTGACCAACTGGGGACATTGTGTTGGTACCCACAATGTCAAATGTTATTTTTAGGGGGTTTAATGTTAAGGTTAGAATTAGTGTTAGGGTTAGAAGCTAGGGTTAGGTTTAGGGTAAAGGTTAAGGTTAAGGATAGGTTTTTTGGGTTAAGGTTAGGGTTAGAGTACTGGTTAGGGAAATAGGATTTTGAATGAGACTGAATTGTGTCCCCACAAGGTTAGCTGTACAAGACTGTGTGTGTGTGTGTTTTATCTCTTTGTGTTATTCCAGTAGGCCCTCTGCATGTGGAAAATGCTCTCATTGACAGTTAGCACATAGAGCTCTGCAGGACTATTTTTAAACAGATTTTCCAAGAAGCGTCCTCCTGTCTCATGTTGCCCCCTACATTGACACACAGTAAACCCTGATGCGAAACTACATGGTTTAGTGTCTGGGTTTAGTTTAAGATCCAAGAGCAAGGTAAGAGCTGACATGCCATAGGCCTAGACTGGGCTTCTGGCTCATGTCTTGACATGACTGTATGCTTCTACACAGCAGGCCTAAAACAAACCATTGTCTCTGTCACCCAAGAGAAGGTCACCGACTCCCCTAAGTCCCTCCCTCTTCTTGTTCAGAATTTCTATCATGCACACATACACAACTCATACATATATTTATACTGAGTACCCTTGATCTAAATTACTCTCAAATTAATCAAGTAGTCTGACATGTCCTCCTTATTCAGATACAGTAACGAATTGTGGTTACAGATCAATAACATCAACACCAGCCACTACAAATAGGTAATAAGATGTTCCCTGTAATACTGCCAAGGACATAAACAACACACAGCAAACCCAGAGGAACACAACTTACAATTCCCCATCCCCTTACCCCCAGTCCCTTATCCCCAGTCCCTTATCCCCATTCCCAATTCCCCTACCTCCTGTCCCCTACCGCCAGTCCCCTACCTCCAGTCCCCTACCCACCCCTAGTCCCCTACCCACAGTCCCCTTACCCCCAGTCCCCTACCCCCAGTCCCCTACCTCCAGTCCCCTACCCACAGTCCCCTACCTCCAGTCCCCTACTTCCAGTCCCATACTTCCAGTCCCATACCTCCAGTCCCCTACCTCCAGTCCCCTACCTCCAGTCCCCTACCTCCAGTTCCCTACCTCCAGTCCCCTACTTCCAGTCCCCTACCAACCCCCAGTCCCCTACCTCCAGTCCCCTAGTCCCCTACCTCCAGTCCCCTACCTCCAGTCCCCTACCTCCAGTTCCCTACCTCCAGTTCCCTACCTCCAGTCCCCTACTTCCAGTCCCCTACCAACCCCCAGTCCCCTACCTCCAGTCCCCTACCCCCAGTTCCATACCTCCAGCCCCCTACCTCCAGTCCCCTACCTCCAGTCCCCTACCTCCAGTCCCATACCTCCAGTCCAGCCCCCAGTCCCCTACCCCCAGTTCTATACATTCAGTCCCCTACCCCCAGTCCCATACCTCCAGTCCCCTACCAGTCCCTTACCCCCAGTCCCATACATCCAGTCCCCTACCTCCAGTCCCCTACCCACAGTACCCTACCCACAGTACCCTACCCACAGTCCCCTACACCCAGTCCCACCTTCCCCAGCCCCCTCCAGGCCTACCTCTGACCTGCTCTTCAGACTGCTCCTCTTGGGTCTGAATAGGACATCCTTAAAGTCCAGTTTGAGGTCTGCATCTACGCGGGGCATAGTTGCTGAGGTTGCTACAACGGAGGCTGAGTTACGGAGGATCACAGAGGAGGCTCTTCCGAGGCACCAGGTTGCTGTGGTCTTCGTAGGTCTCAAGCCCCAGCCACCAAACCCGAACCTCCAGGAGCGCAGCGTATTTATAGTGTATGGGATGCCGTCCCAGCCCAGGCCCACATGGCTTTATTTGGCGTGGCCCCGGACTCTCTTGCTCTTTCCCCTTCCCTCTCTCTCTCTCCCTCCTCTCCTCTCCTTCTCTTTCCCCTTCCCTCTCTCTCTCTCCCTCCTCTCCTCTCCTTCTCTTTCCCCTTCCCTCTCCTCTTTCTTTCTTCTTTTCCCTTTCTCCCTCTCCCCTCCCTTTCCCGCGACAGAGTGGCAGCAGCAGCCGCGGAGGTGACACACATATCTTGTAAACACACACACGCCACTGCACACTGCAGTGAGACTCAGCAGCACTGCAGCACTGTAGAGCACACCTTCTGTCCAGTAGGGGCATTACTCCCTGTGCAGCCTTGACACTGATATCAATACCCTGAGACAGAGACAGAGATAGAGAGAGAGAGAGAGAGAGAAGAGAGACAAGAGAGATAGAGAGAGAGACAAGAGTGACAAGAGAGATAGAGTAGAGAGACAAGAGTGATAGAGAGAGAGACAAGAGTGATAGAGAGAGAGACGTAAATGATAGAGAGAGAGAGAGAGAGACGAGAGTGAGAGAGAGAGAGAGAGAGAGAGAGAGAGAGAGAGAGAGAGAGAGAGAGAGAGAGAGAGAGAGAGAGAGAGAGAGAGAGAGAGAGAGAGAGAGAGAGAGAGAGAGAGAGAGAGAGAGAGAGAGAGAGAGAGAGAGAGAGAGAGAGAGAGAGAGAGAGAGAGAGAGAGAGGGGAGAGGAGAGAGAGAGAAGAGAAGAGAGAGAGAGAAGAGAGAGAGTTTGGGGACTATGTGGATAATCCTTATTTTCCTCTTTAAAAATAGAAAATAATGTTTTTCAATGTGTTTATTACTTTCAAATGGACCATGTCCATAAGGATCAATCCCTGCGTTAACAACGCACTAACATGGTACTTTAAGCATAATCACTTTGGCCACAAGGTGCCACAATAGCTTAAGAAATATAGCCGTGTGTGCTTCGGTACTGAACTTTGTGATACAGTTGAGCTTTCCAGGTACTTTTCCAAGATTCAAAATCCAGGGTTGAAGTCCGGGTCTCCTCTACATAAAACTGTAATAACCTCACAGTGAATACCTAAAGTAACTACATCAAATACAGTATATAGCCAACTCATGATGGTAATAACCATTTGATCTTTCACCCCTTTTACAGTATAACTTTCTTACCATAAGGAGACACAGAGACACAGCACCACACTGCAATGCCAAAAAGCAGAAATATACAGTAAATCAGCAATATACAGTAAATCAGCAAATATAAGCCAGTCAGCCCATGTCTCAGTCAGCCCATGGCTCAGTCAGCCCATGTCTCATGCAAGCCAATGATAATAAGTGGGGCAGTCTGTTACAGAATGTACGCCATAAAAAAATGTGTGTCAGTGTGTTGAAATTGCCTTCACGCCTGTCTCTGTGTGAGCTGTGTCATATAGTGGTGTTTTTATGTCACTGGACAGATAGATAGATTATGTATACTACATGACCAAAAGTATGTGGACATTTGCTGGTCGAACATCTCATTCCAAAATCATGGGCATTAGTATGGAGTTGGTCCTACCTTTGCTGCTGTAACAGCCACCACACTTCTGGGAAGGCTTTCCACTATATGTTGGAACATTGCTGCAGGGACTTACTTCCATTCAGCCACAAGAGCATTAGTGAGGTTGGGCACTGACGTTGGGCGATTAGGCCTGGCTCGCAGTCGGCAATCCAATTAATCCGAAAATTGTTTGATGGGGTTGAGGTCAGGGCTCTGTGCAGACCAGCCAAGTTCTTCCACACTTATCTTGACAAACCATTTCTGTATGGACCTCACTTTGTGCACAAGGCATTGTCATGCTGAAACAGGAAAGGGCCTTCCCCAAACTGTTGCCACAAAGTTGGAAGCACAGAATCGTCTAGAATGTCATTGTATGCTATAGAATTAAGATTTCCCTTCACTGAAACTTAGGGGCCTAACCGAACCATGAAAAACAGCCCCAGACCATTATTCATCCACCAAACTTTACAGTTGGCACTATGCATTGGGGAAGGTAGCATTCTCCTGGCATCCACCAAACCCAGATTCGTCAGTCGGACTAACAGATGGTGAAGTATGATTTATCACTCCAGATAACACGTTCCACTGCTCCAGAGTCCAATGGCGGTGAGCTTTACACCACTCCAGCTGATGCTTGGTATTGTGCATGGTGATCTTAGGCTTGTGTGCGGCTGCACGGCCATGGAAACCCATTCTAGAAGCTCCCGATAAATAGTTATAGTGCTGACGTTGCTCGGTACTCGGTAGGGAGTGTTGCAACCGAGGACAGACGATTTGCATGTGTTACACGCTTCAGCACTCAGTGGTCCCGTTCTATGAGCTTGTGTGGCCTACCACTTCACGGCTGATCCGTTGTTGCTCCTAGACGTTTCCACTTAAAAATAACATCACTTACAATTGACCGGGGGAGCTCTAGTAGGGCGGACATTTGACAAACTGACTTATTGGAAAGGTGGCATCCTATGACAGTGCCACGTTGAAAGTCACTGAGCTCTTCAGTACTGGCCATTCTAATGCTATTGTTTGACAATAGAGATTGCATGGCTGTGTGCTTGATTTCACACCTGTCAGCAATGGGTGCAGCTGAAATTGCCGAATCCACTCATTTGAAGGGTGTCCACATACTTTCGGCCATGTAGCGTATGTATAGTAGGTGAACGTCCACGTGGTCACCACCACTGCAAGTATGACCACTATAGTGGAAGGAGGGGGAACTTAGGTCACTTTTACCCTCCTTTTTATTCTATGATTAGGGTTGTGACGTCCCTCCCACTTTGTCTGCTGGGATCTCCTGTTTGGTGGTCTGCTTGTTGCTGTAGACCAGTGGGCTGAGCTGGGAGGATCGTCAGCTGATGTGGTGCACCTGGGCAGGCTTGGCCTGCAAGCTATAAAGGGTGGCCACATCAGCCAACACTCTCTCTCTCCCCTGACTGGCAGGCTGGCTTCCACCATCTTTTGGTTTTTTGGTCTGTTTTCACCATACAACACTCTCTCCACTCATCCACACACAGCGTACACTAATGATCCTACATACGTCCACAGTTTATGTTACATTTTTGTATTTGTTAATATTTAGTTTAATAAACGTGTTCCTTTTTACATGTAAGTCATGCATGGTCTCCCTTTGTTGTTAGGAACAATGAGCCTGTCATGTCTTGTTCCTGTTCTTTCTCTTCACTCTGTCTCCCTCTGCTGGTCGTATTAGGTTACCTTCTCTTTCTCTCCTCCTCCAGCTGTTCCTCATCTCCTCTAACTACCTCGTTCACCCTTTTCCCACCTGTTCCCTTTTTCCCTCTGATTAGGTCTCTATTTCTCTCCCTGTTCCTGCTTCTTTCTTTGTCAGATTCTCGTTTGAGTTTCTCATGCCAGAAACAAACTATCGTCTCGTTTGCTTCATCCTTGTCCCGTCCTGTTGGAATCTGCCTGGCAAGTGCATCCTGTACTCAGCTAACTGTCTTATCGTTTGTACTGTGTCCAGTTCATCTGATGCTACGTGAGATCAGGTACCACTGTTCCTCTACGACCCGCGCCTACCCAGAGAGACCTGCAGCCTGTCGCCGCTAACCCAGCTATTCTCCTCTGCTGCTAAGAAGGGGGCTCTTTTGTAATTATCAGAAGGACTTTTTGTTTCATTTGTCGCCCTCTCTGCGGGTTGTCTATTTTTCCATTATCTACATCTGAAGAGGATCTATGTCTTCCCTGTGTTTACATTAAAGGACTCTGTTTTTGTTAAACCGCTTTTGGGTCCTCACTCAAGTGCATAACAGAGCCAGGTCGTAACAGGGTTGACCCGTCTATTACAATAGATGTGTTTTTGCATTAGGTTTTAGCCATCTATTTACCCATGGTGCTTAGGGTTTACCCAAGGATTCTTTATTCCTATGTATCACTGCAAGTAATATCCAGTATAAGAACAGCCTACTGTACTTTACAGAATATACACCACATAAACCTGCGTCAGCAAGTTGAACAAGATGAGACTTCACGTGTGTGTGTGTGTGTGTGTGTGTGTGTGTGTGTGTGTGTGTGTGTGTGTGTGTGTGTGCGTGCGTGCGTGCGTGCGTGTTATTGGTGTGTGTGACACTGGAAATATGTAGGTGGAAGTGCACTGGTCATTGCTGGTTGTGTGTTTGTGTGTCTGTGTGTGTAACTACTGGGGAGTAGGTCAGTGACAGACATCTTTAGTAAAGCCAAGTAGCTGAGAACAGAACAGATGGTTTGAATTGTTTGCGTGGAGAACATTTTATAGCCTTAGGTCTTTTTTCTCTTTTTCCCCTCTAAACATTCTCCTGTCAGAGAACAACACAGAGGAGAGGCAGGCTTAGGCCATGTATGTGTCACTGACTCATGGGTTGGGGGATCTATTTGATTGAAATGGTTGTCTGCAAACAATGACTGACAACAACTACATCATCATATATCATAAAAAATCTAAATGCTGTGCAGATCCTTCCTGGCTCTATGCATTCCTGCAACCCTAGAGACCAGGGTTAAATCCCCATGTGAGCTCTTTACTCCCTCTTAAGCCATCTCCCCCTGTGTTTCTCATCCATCTGTAAGAAGGCTAATTAATATACACATAGCTGTGGGAAGTAGGGGTGCTGAGGGGGCTAAATAAATAAAACATTGGAGTGGACTAGGACTTCATTACTCCTGTATTTCTGGATAATACTCCTCTCACCCTCCACCCCTCCCATCAACAGCACCCTCCACCCCTCCCCTCTCTCCTATCAACAGCACCCTCCACCCCTCCCCTCCCTCCTATCAACAGCACCCTCCATCCCTCCCCTCTTTCCTATCAACAGCACCCTCCACTCCTCCCTCCTATCAACAGCACCCTCCATCCCTCCCCTCCCTCCTATCAACAGCACCCTCCACCCTCTCCCTCCTATCAACAGCACCCCCAAACCCTCCCCTCCCTCCTATCAACAGCACCCCCAACCCCTCCCATCAACAGCACCCACCACCCCTCCCCTCCCTCCTATCAACAGCACCCTCCACCCCTCCCCTCCCTCCTATCAACAGCTCCCTCCACCCTCCCCTCTCTCCTATCAACAGCACCCTCCACCCCTCCCCCCTCCCTCCTATCAACAGCACCCTCCACCCCTCCCCTCTCTCCTATCAACAGCACCCTCCACCCCTCCCCTCCCTCCTATCAACAGCACCCTCCATCCCTCCCCTCTTTCCTATCAACAGCACCCTCCATCCCTCCTCCTCCCTCCTATCAACAGCACCCTCCACCCTTCCCTCCCTCCTATCAACAGCACCCCCAAACCCTCCCCTCCCTCCTATCAACAGCACCCCCAACCCCTCCCATCAACAGCACCCACCACCCCTCCCCTCCCTCCTATCAACAGCACCCTCCACCCCTCCCCTCCCTCCTATCAACAGCTCCCTCCACCCTCCCCTCTCTCCTATCAACAGCACCCTCCACCCCTCCCCTCCCTCCTATCAACAGCACCCTCCACCCCTCCCCAGCACCCTCCCTCCTATCAACAGCACCCCCAACCCCTCCACTCCCTCCTATCAACAGCACCCCCAACCCCTCCCATCAACAGCACCCACCACCCCTCCCCTCCCTCCTATCAACAGCACCCTCCACCCCTCCCCTCCCTCCTATCAACAGCTCCCTCCACCCTCCCCCCTCTCTCCTATCAACAGCACCCTCCACCCCTCCCCTCCCTCCTATCAACAGCACCCTCCACCCCCCTCCCTCTCTCCCTATCAACAGCACCCTCCACCCCTCCCCTCCCTCCTATCAACAGCACCCTCCATCCCTCCCCTCTTTCCTATCAACAGCACCCTCCACCCCTCCCTCCTATCAACAGCACCCTCCATCCCTCCCCTCCCTCCTATCAACAGCACCCTCCATCCCTCCCCTCTTCCTATCAACAGCACCCTCCACCCCTCCCTCCTATCAACAGCACCCTCCATCCCTCCCCTCCCTCCTATCAACAGCACCCTCCACCCTTCCCCTCCCTCCTATCAACAGCACCCCCAAACCCTCCCCTCCCTCCTATCAACAGCACCCCCAACCCCCTCCCATCAACAGCACCCCCAACCCCCCTCCCCTCCCATCAACAGCACCCACCACCCCTCCCATCAACAGCACCCTCCACCCCTCCCCTCCCTCCTATCAACAGCTCCCTCCACCCTCCCCTCTCTCCTATCAACAGCACCCTCCACCCCTCCCCTCCCTCCTATCAACAGCACCCTCCACCCCTCCCCTCCCTCCTATCAACAGCACCCTCCACCCCTCCCCTCCCTCCTATCAACAGCACCCCCAACCCCTCCCCTTCCTCCTATCAACAGCACCCCCAACCCCTCCCTTCCCTCCTATCAACAGCACCCTCCACCCCTCCCCTCCCTCCTATCAACAGCACCCCAAACCCCTCCCCTCAAACCCAAACCCAAACCCCTCCCCTCCCTCCTATCAACAGCACCCCCAACCCCCTCCCCTCCCTCCTATCAACAGCACCCCCAACCCCCAACACTACTCTGGAAATGAGAGGAAAGGGGCTTCTAATTTGGCAGACTAGAGCAGACATGAAAACAGCAGGGGACATAATAAGCAATGGGGGGGGGGGTTCAAGATGCCTCCTGGTATGAGTTTGATTATCTTTCATAACAGTAACTCTAAGTCCATTGTATTTTGCGCCATGCACTAAATAGGCCACAGTATGTCATTTCAGACGTAGACCAAGTATCTGTAAGTAAAGATGATACAAGACTTTAAGTAGGCCAGAAGAACGTGTACAATACAAAGAAAGGAATGTTAGAGTTGTTTACTTAAAACGAGTGCTGTTCCTTTTGCTGTAGGTCACTCTCCTTCTGAGAACACACTTAAAAATACACTCTTAGAAGACAAGGGTGCTGCTAACTAAATCTAATAATAATAATAATAATATATGCCATTTAGCAGACGCTTTTATCCAAAGCGACTTACAGTCATGTGTGCATACATTCTACGTATATGTGTGTGTGTCTCAGTGCTGTGTGTCTCAGTGCTGTGTGTCTCAGTGCTGTGTGTGTGTGTGTCTCAGTGGTGTGTGTGTCTCAGTGGTGTGTGTGTCTCAGTGGAGTGTGTGTGTGTGTCTCAGTGGAGTGTGTGTGTGTGTCTCAGTGGAGTGTGTGTGTGTGTCTCAGTGGAGTGTGTGTGTCTCAGTGGAGAGTGTGTGTGTGTGTGTCTCAGTGGAGTGTGTGTGTGTGTCTCAGTGGAGTGTGTGTGTGTGTGTGTGTGTGTGTGTGTGTGTGTGTGTGTGTGTGTGTGTGTGTGTGTGTGTGTGTGTGTGTGTGTGTGTGTGTGTGTGTGTGTGTGTGTGTGTGTGTGTGTGTGTGTGTGTGTCAGTGCTGTGTGTCTCAGTGCTGTGTGTGTCTCAGTGGAGTGTGTGTGTGTGTGTGTGTCTTACAGTCATGTGTGCATACATTCTACGTATATGTGTGTGTGTCTCAGTGCTGTGTGTCTCAGTGCTGTGTGTCTCAGTGCTGTGTGTGTGTGTGTCTCAGTGGTGTGTGTGTCTCAGTGGTGTGTGTGTCTCAGTGGAGTGTGTGTGTGTGTCTCAGTGGAGTGTGTGTGTGTGTCTCAGTGGAGTGTGTGTGTGTGTCTCAGTGGAGTGTGTGTGTGTGTCTCAGTGGAGTGTGTGTGTGTCTCAGTGGAGTGTGTGTCTCGTGTGTCTCAGTGGAGTGTGTGTGTGTGTCTCAGTGGAGTGTGTGTGTCTCAGTGGAGAGTGTGTGTGTGTGTGTCTCAGTGGAGTGTGTGTGTGTGTCTCAGTGGAGTGTGTGTGTGTGTGTGTGTGTGTGTGTGTGTGTGTGTGTGTGTGTGTGTGTGTGTGTGTGTGTGTGTGTGTGTGTGTGTGTGTGTGTGTGTGTGTGTGTGTGTGTGTGTGTGTGTGTCAGTGCTGTGTGTCTCAGTGCTGTGTGTGTCTCAGTGGAGTGTGTGTGTGTGTGTGTGTCTCAGTGGAGTGTGTGTGTCTCAGTGGAGTGGAGTGTGTGTGTGTGTGTGTGTGTGCGTGCGTGCGTGTGTGTGTGTGTGTGTGTGTGTGTGTGTGTGTGTGTGTGTGTGTGTGTGTGTGTGTGTGTGTGTGTGTGTGTGTGTGTGTGTGTGTGTGTGTGTGTGTGTGTGTGTGTGTGTGTGTGTGTGTGTGTGTGTGTGTGTGTGTGTGCGTGCGTGTGTGTGTGTAAATCTATAGTGGCTAGTCCCCATAGGGGAATCCTTTATGGTTTTATGTAGAACCCTGCCAAATGTTCTACCTAGAAACCTCTATAAAGGGTTCTTCCTCTAACTCCTTGTAAATGGTTCTACCGAGACCCATCTATTAAAGTGTCTACTTAAAACCTATGTATTTTATAATCTAAGGGTTCTAAATGGAACCCTCATTGAATGGTAGAATCCTTTTATCTTTTGATACAAAATGAGCATTCTAAACTGATGATTTACAATGCATTACATTCACACTGAGACCTCCGGCCACTCTCTCACTCTGTCTGCATGGGTCTGTAAACTGTAATGATTCCTAAGCCCTTGAAAGCTACCTCTGCATAGCCATGAGATTGGAGAGTGTCTGAAGATAACTTTGGGAATATAAAGTCAACAGAGATGAAGTTGGAACACGCTGGACGGGTATTTAAGATAATGACTCCAGCATGGATTAATAGATTAGACTTTCATTGGATCTCTAGTTTACCCCTCCCTTTTTATATCTCTCGCCATCCTGTTCTCTCTCTCTCACTCTTTCTCTCTGTGTTAACCTCTCCCTCCTGTTCTCTCCCTCTCCCTCCTGTTCTCTCTGTGTTAACCTCTCCCTCCTGTTCTCTCTGTGTTAACCTCTCCCTCCTGTTCTCTCCCTCTCCCTCCTGTTCTCTCTGTGTTAACCTCTCCCTCCTGTTCTCTCTGTGTTAACCTCTCCCTCCTGTTCTCTCCCTCTCCCTCCTGTTCTCTCTGTGTTAACCTCTCCCTCTTGTTCTCTCTGTGTTAACCTCTCCCTCCTGTTCTCTCCCTCTCCCTCCTGTTCTCTCTGTGTTAACCTCTCCCTCCTGTTCTCTCTCTCTCACTCTTTCTCTCTGTGTTAACCTCTCCCTCCTGTTCTCTCCCTCTCCCTCCTGTTCTCTCTGTGTTAACCTCTCCCTCCTGTTCTCTCTGTGTTAACCTCTCCCTCCTGTTCTCTCCCTCTCCCTCCTGTTCTCTCTGTGTTAACCTCTCCCTCCTGTTCTCTCTGTGTTAACCTCTCCCTCCTGTTCTCTCCCTGTTTAACCTCTCTGTGTTAACCTCTCCCTCCTGTTCTCTCCCTCTCCCTCCTGTTCTCTCTGTGTTAACCTCTCCCTCCTGTTCTCTCCCTCTCCCTGTTCTCTCTGTGTTAACCTCTCCCTCTTGTTCTCTCTGTGTTAACCTCTCCCTCCTGTTCTCTCCCTCTCCCTCCTGTTCTCTCTGTGTTAACCTCTCCCTCTTGTTCTCTCTGTGTTAACCTCTCCCTCCTGTTCTCTCTGTGTTAACCTCTCCCTCCTGTTCTCTCTCTCTCCCTCCTGTTCTCTCTGTGTTAACCTCTCCCTCCTGTTCTCTCCCTCTCCCTCCTGTTCTCTCTGTGTTAACCTCTCCCTCCTGTTCTCTCCCTCTCCCTCCTGTTCTCTCTGTGTTAACCTCTCCCTCCTGTTCTCTCTGTGTTAACCTCTCCCTCCTGTTCTCTCTGTGTTAACCTCTCCCTCCTGTTCTCTCTGTGTTAACCTCTCCCTCCTGTTCTCTCTGTGTTAACCTCTCCCTCCTGTTCTCTCTGTGTTAACCTCTCCCTCCTGTTCTCTCCCTCTCCCTCCTGTTCTCTCTGTATTAACCTCTCCCTCCTGTTCTCTCCCTCTCCCTGCTGTTCTCTCTGTGTTAACCTCTCCCTCCTGTTCTCTCTGTGTTAACCTCTCCCTCCTGTTCTCTCCCTCTCCCTCCTGTTCTCTCTGTGTTAACCTCTCCCTCCTGTTCTCTCTGTGTTAACCTCTCCCTCCTGTTCTCTCTGTTTTAACCTCTCCCTCCTGTTCTCTCTGTGTTAACCTCTCCCTCCTGTTCTCTCCCTCTCCCTCCTGTTCTCTCCCTCTCCCTCCTGTTCTCTCTGTATTAACCTCTCCCTCCTGTTCAATCTGTATTAACCTCTCCCTCCTGTTCTCTCCCTCTCCCTCCTGTTCTCTCTGTGTTAACCTCTCCCTCCTGTTCTCTCTGTGTTAACCTCTCCCTCCTGTTCTCTCCCTCTCCCTCCTGTTCTCTCTGTGTTAACCTCTCCCTCCTGTTCTCTCTGTGTTAACCTCTCCCTCCTGTTCTCTCCCTCTCCCTCCTGTTCTCTCTGTGTTAACCTCTCCCCCCTGTTCTCTCTGTGTTAACCTCTCCCTCCTGTTCTCTCCCTCTCCCTCCTGTTCTCTCTGTGTTAACCTCTCCCTCCTGTTCTCTCCCTCTCCCTCCTGTTCTCTCTGTGTTAACCTCTCCCTCCTGTTCTCTCTGTTAACCTCTCCCTCCTGTTCTCTCTGTGTTAACCTCTCCCTCCTGTTCAATCTGTATTAACCTCTCCCTCCTGTTCAATCTGTATTAACCTCTCCCTCCTGTTCTCTCTGTGTTAAACTCTCCCTCCTGTTCTCTCTGTATTAACCTCTCCCTCCTGTTCAATCTGTATTAACCTCTCCCTCCTGTTCAATCTGTATTAACCTCTCCCTCCTGTTCAATCTGTATTAACCTCTCCCTCCTGTTCTCTCTGTTAACCTCTCCCTCCTGTTCTCTCTGTATTAACCTCTCCCTCCTGTTCAATCTGTATTAACCTCTCCCTCCTGTTCTCTCCCTCTCCCTCCTGTTCTCTCTGTGTTAATCTCTCCCTCCTGTCCTCTCTGTGTTAACCTCTCCCTCCTGTTCTCTCTGTGTTAACCTCTGCCTCCTGTTCTCTCTGTGTTAACCTCTCCCTCCTGTTCTCTCTGTGTTAACCTCTCCCTCCTGTTCTCTCTGTGTTAACCTCTCCCTCCTGTTCTCTCCCTCTCCCTCCTGTTCTCTCTGTATTAACCTCTCCCTCCTGTTCTCTCCCTCTCCCTCCTGTTCTCTCTGTGTTAACCTCTCCCTCCTGTTCTCTCTGTGTTAACCTCTCCCTCCTGTTCTCTCTGTTTTAACCTCTCCCTCCTGTCCTCTCTGTGTTAACCTCTCCCTCCTGTTCTCTCTGTTTTAACCTCTCCCTCCTGTTCTCTCTGTGTTAACCTCTCCCTCCTGTTCTCTCCCTCTCCCTCCTGTTCTCTCCCTCTCCCTACTGTTCTCTCTGTATTAACCTCTCCCTCCTGTTCAATCTGTATTAACCTCTCCCTCCTGTTCTCTCCCTCTCCCTCCTGTTCTCTCTGTGTTAACCTCTCCCTCCTGTTCTCTCCCTCTCCCTCCTGTTCTCTCTGTGTTAACCTCTCCCTCCTGTTCTCTCTGTGTTAACCTCTCCCTCCTGTTCTCTCCCTCTCCCTCCTGTTCTCTCTGTGTTAACCTCTCCCCCCTGTTCTCTCTGTGTTAACCTCTCCCTCCTGTTCTCTCCCTCTCCCTCCTGTTCTCTCTGTGTTAACCTCTCCCTCCTGTTCTCTCCCTCTCCCTCCTGTTCTCTCTGTGTTAACCTCTCCCTCCTGTTCTCTCTGTGTTAACCTCTCCCTCCTGTTCAATCTGTATTAACCTCTCCCTCCTGTTCAATCTGTATTAACCTCTCCCTCCTGTTCTCTCTGTGTTAAACTCTCCCTCCTGTTCTCTCTGTATTAACCTCTCCCTCCTGTTCAATCTGTATTAACCTCTCCCTCCTGTTCTCTCTGTATTAACCTCTCCCTCCTGTTCAATCTGTATTAACCTCTCCCTCCTGTTCTCTCCCTCTCCCTCCTGTTCTCTCTGTGTTAATCTCTCCCTCCTGTCCTCTCTGTGTTAACCTCTCCCTCCTGTTCTCTCTGTGTTAACCTCTCCCTCCTGTTCTCTCTGTGTTAACCTCTCCCTCCTGTTTTCTCTGTGTTAACCTCTCCCTCCTGTTCTCTCTGTGTTAACCTCTCCCTCCTGTTCTCTCCCTCTCCCTCCTGTTCTCTCTGTATTAACCTCTCCCTCCTGTTCTCTCCCTCTCCCTCCTGTTCTCTCTGTGTTAACCTCTCCCTCCTGTTCTCTCTGTGTTAACCTCTCCCTCCTGTTCTCTCCCTCTCCCTCCTGTTCTCTCTGTGTTAACCTCTCCCTCCTGTTCTCTCTGTGTTAACCTCTCCCTCCTGTTCTCTCCCTCTCCCTCCTGGTCTCTCCCTCTCCCTCCTGTTCTCTCTGTATTAACCTCTCCCTCCTGTTCAATCTGTATTAACCTCTCCCTCCTGTTCTCTCCCTCTCCCTCCTGTTCTCTCTGTGTTAACCTCTCCCTCCTGTTCTCTCTGTGTTAACCTCTCCCTCCTGTTCTCTCCCTCTCCCTCCTGTTCTCTCTGTGTTAACCTCTCCCTCCTGTTCTCTCTGTGTTAACCTCTCCCTCCTGTTCTCTCCCTCTCCCTCCTGTTCTCTCTGTGTTAACCTCTCCCCCCTGTTCTCTCTGTGTTAACCTCTCCCTCCTGTTCTCTCCCTCTCCCTCCTGTTCTCTCTGTGTTAACCTCTCCCTCCTGTTCTCTCCCTCTCCCTCCTGTTCTCTCTGTGTTAACCTCTCCCTCCTGTTCTCTCTGTTAACCTCTCCCTCCTGTTCTCTCTGTGTTAACCTCTCCCTCCTGTTCAATCTGTATTAACCTCTCCCTCCTGTTCAATCTGTATTAACCTCTCCCTCCTGTTCTCTCTGTGTTAAACTCTCCCTCCTGTTCTCTCTGTATTAACCTCTCCCTCCTGTTCAATCTGTATTAACCTCTCCCTCCTGTTCAATCTGTATTAACCTCTCCCTCCTGTTCAATCTGTATTAACCTCTCCCTCCTGTTCAATCTGTATTAACCTCTCCCTCCTGTTCTCTCTGTTAACCTCTCCCTCCTGTTCTCTCTGTATTAACCTCTCCCTCCTGTTCTCTCTGTATTAACCTCTCCCTCCTGTTCAATCTGTATTAACCTCTCCCTCCTGTTCTCTCCCTCTCCCTCCTGTTCTCTCTGTGTTAATCTCTCCCTCCTGTCCTCTCTGTGTTAACCTCTCCCTCCTGTTCACTCCCTCTCCCTCCTGTTCTCTCTGTGTTAACCTCTCCCTCCTGTTCTCTCCCTCTCCCTCCTGTTCTCTCTGTGTTAACCTCTCCCTCCTGTTCTCTCTGTTAACCTCTCCCTCCTGTTCTCTCTGTGTTAACCTCTCCCTCCTGTTCTCTCCCTCTCCCTCCTGTTCTCTCTGTGTTAACCTCTCCCTCCTGTTCTCTCTGTGTTAACCTCTCCCTCTTGTTCTCTCCCTCTCCCTCCTGTTCTCTCTGTGTTAACCTCTCCCTCCTGTTCTCTCCCTCTCGCTCCTGTTCTCTCTGTGTTAACCTCTCCCTCCTGTTCTCTCTGTGTTAACCTCTCCCTCCTGTTCTCTCCCTCTCGCTCCTGTTCTCTCTGTGTTAACCTCTCCCTCCTGTCCTCTCTGTGTTAACCTCTACCTCCTGTTCTCTCCCTCTCCCTCCTGTTCTCTCTGTGTTAACCTCTCCCTCCTGTTCTCTCTGTGTTAACGTTACTATTTATACACTTTTGTCATACATTATATATTTTCATTTCCACACATAATCCCCATAAACTTGATATAGTTTCACATTCTTTTCTGACAAATGACTAATACGTTTTACCTGTGTGCTTTTGACCATATGACAGCTAGGTATATATTCTGTTGCAGTGCAACAGAGCAGAAAACCCTAAGTGGCCTACTTCTATGTTTCTACTCCCATCTGGGTTACTGGCTGCCTCTGGCCCCACGGCTGGACAGTGGAAACTGCACAACAACATAGACCAACACTATGTCGCCTCCTATTGATCTCCATATAGACCAACACTATGTTGTCTCCTATTGATCTCCATATAGACCAACACTATGTTGTCTCCTATTGATCTCCATATAGACCAACACTATGTTGTCTCCTACTGATCTCCATATAGACCAACACTATGTTGTCTCCTATTGATCTCCATATAGACCAACACTATGTTGTCTCCTATTGATCTCCATATAGACCAACACTATGTTGTCTCCTATTGATCTCCATATAGACCAACACTATGTCGCCTCCTATTGATCTCCATATAGACCAACACTATGTTGTCTCCTACTGATCTCCATATAGACCAACACTATGTTGTCTCCTATTGATCTCCATATAGACCAACACTATGTTGTCTCCTATTGATCTCCATATAGACCAACACTATGTTGTCTCCTATTGATCTCCATATAGACCAACACTATGTTGTCTCCTATTGATCTCCATATAGACCAACACTATGTTGTCTCCTATTGATCTCCATATAGACCAACACTATGTTGTCTCCTATTGATCTCCATATAGACCAACACTATGTTGTCTCCTATTGATCTCCATATAGACCAACACTATGTCGCCTCCTATTGATCTCCATATAGACCAACACTATGTCGCCTCCTACTGATCTCCATATAGACCAACACTATGTCGCCTCCTACTGATCTCCATATAGACCAACACTATGTCGCCTCCTACTGATCTCCATATAGACCAACACTATGTTGTCTCCTATTGATCTCCATATAGACCAACACTATGTTGTCTCCTACTGATCTCCATATAGACCAACTCTATGTTGTCTCCTATTGATCTCCATATAGACCAACTCTATGTTGTCTCCTACTGATCTCCATATAGACCAACACTATGTTGTCTCCTATTGATCTCCATATAGACCAACTCTATGTTGTCTCCTACTGATCTCCATATAGACCAACACTATGTTGTCTCCTATTGATCTCCATATAGACCAACACTATGTTGTCTCCTATTGATCTCCATATAGACCAACACTATGTTGTCTCCTATTGATCTCCATATAGACCAACACTATGTTGTCTCCTATTGATCTCCATATAGACCAACACTATGTTGTCTCCTACTGATCTCCATATAGACCAACACTATGTTGTCTCCTATTGATCTCCATATAGACCAACTCTATGTTGCCTCCTACTGATCTCCATATACAGTGCCATACAAAAGTATCCACCCCCTTTGGTGTTTTTGTTTCATTACAACCTCTAATTTAAATGGATTTTTATTTGGATTTCATGTAATGGACATCCACAAAATAGTCCAAATGGGTGAAGTGAAATTTAAAAAATAACTTGTTTCAAAAAATAAACAAATAAAAACCGTAAAAGTGGTGCATGTATATGTATTCAGCCCCTTTGCTATGAAGCCCCTAAATAAGATCTGGTGCAACCAATTACCTTCAGAAGTTACAGAATTAGTTCAATAAAGTCCACCTGTGTGCAATCTATGTGTCACATGATCTGTCACATGAGCTCAGTATATATACACATCTGTTCTGAAAGGCCCCAGAGTCTGCAACATCACTAAGCAAGGGGTACCGCCAAGCAAGCGGCACTATGAAGACCAAGCAGCTCTGCAAACAGATCAGGGACAAAGTTGTGGAGAAGTTCGGATCAGGGTTGGGTTATAGAAAAATATATCCGAAACTGAACATCCAAAGGAGCATTACCATTATATCCATTATTAAAAAATGGAAAAAACATGGCACCACAACAAATCTGCCAAGAGAGGACTGACCACCAAAACTCACATATCAGGCAATGAGGGCATTAATCAGAGGCAACAAAGAGACCAAAGATAACCCTGAATTAGCTACAAAGCTCCACAATGGAGATTGGAGTATCTATCCATAGGACCACTTTAAGTCGTACACGGCACAGAGCTGGGCTTTACGGAAGTGTGGCCAGAAAAAAAGCCATTGATTAAAGAAGAAAATAAGCAAACAATGTTTGGTGTTCGCCAAAAGGCATGTGGGAGACTCCCCAAACATATGGAAGAAGGTACTCTGGTCAGATGAGTTTAAAATGGAGCTTTTTGGCCATCAAGGAAAACACTATGTTTGGCGCAAACCCAACACATCACCCCAAGAACACCATCCCCACAGTGGGGATGTTTTTCCATCGGCAGGGATTGGGAAACTGGTCAGAATTGAAGGAATGATGGATGCTGCTAAATACAGGGAAATTCTTAAGGAAAACCTATTTCAGTCTTCCAGAGATTTGAGACTGGGACAGAGGTTCACCTTCCAGCAGGACAATGTCCCTAAGCATACTGCTAAAGAAAAAATTCTAGTGGGTTAAGGGGAAACATTTAAATGTATTGGAATGGCGTAGTCAAAGCCCAGACCTCAAGCCAATTGAGAATCTGTGGTATGACTTAAAGTTTGCTGTACACCAGCGGAACCCAACCAACTTGAAGGAGCTGGAGCAGTTTTGCCTTGAATGGGCAAAAATCCCAGTGGTTAGATGTGCCAAGCTTATAGAGACATACCCCAAGAGACTTGCAGCTGTAATTGCAAAAGGTGGCTCTACAAAGTATTGACCTTGGGGGGGGGGGGGTGAATAGTTATGCACGCTCAAGTTCTGTTTAAATCTAATTTCTTGTTTGTTTTACAATTTAAAACATTTTGCATCTTCAAAGTGGTAGGCTTGTTGGGTAAATCAAATAATACAAACCCCTAAAAAAACTATTTTAATTCCAGGTTGTAAGGCAACAAAATAGGAAAAATGCCAATGGGGGTGAATACTTTTGCAAGCCACTGTAGACGAACACGGTTGCTTGTACTGAGGAAGATCAGGGTTAAAGCCATAATCTGCAATTCGTTTGGTAGCCAAATGTTTTCAACCCCACCACTTGGTTTGAAGTCATATTTTTCAAGAATCAAAATGGGCATTTAAGTCATTAATTGAAAAGGACTATTGAACAGCTGTAAACGTTGCAGATTGTCACTAGACATTCAGGTGGTGAAATAAAGGCACCATTTTCTGTGTGACAGCAAGACAGCAAGTTTAAGGATTTTGGTAAAGAAAGGCTTAGGGGTTCTCTGTCGATGAGCAGCAATCACCTCAGTCTTCCTGAACCCTCCCTCTGTTCCAGCAGTCACCAGTGCCCTTGGAATCTAACAGCATTGATTTTGTCTGACTGTGTGTGGCATGTACACAGATAGGGATCAATACTCTGCAATGGTCTATGGTGTCACCTCCCCTCGATCTTCAAACTATTATCACAGTGAAGCAATCTTATCCTAAAATAAATCAATACTAATTGCACTGTACCGTTAGTGCAATTTGAACACGTGCATTCTGAAACAAGATCAGTACACAGAAACCATAATGGATTTACTACTTAAAATGGCAGGCAACAAAAGCATGAATTAAATAAGGTGGCATACCAGGCCAGGCATGAACTTTTAACCCTATGAGCCTCCATCAATCTTTAGTAACGAGAGCCTCAGTCATCTTACCCCATATCTTTATCTGACCTTTTAGTTGTGACTGTCCCCATTGAGAATAAGAAATAGTGAGGTGAAAGGGGGTAACTTGAGCAGTCAAAGCCAATCAAATCAATAAACACATTTCCCCCCCCAAAAAATACTATTTTAAACTCAAATGCTTGTTTAAAAAAACTTTATTAATACTTTTCTAGTTCAAAGAAATACAATATAAAAGACAGTTCTTTCTACATTTGCAGAGCATAGTTTTTGCTTCAGAAAACAGAAACAAATCCTACTTGAACAAAGTGATCAAATAATCAATCCCCTGCAGTGACCATGTGCCAAATGGTGTCAGCAATAAAGACAACATATTCCTCATTTTTAAAACAAAGAAAGTCTGTGCAAAGAAAGAATGCATATCAAAACACAATGTTTCTGTCTCAAGTGGCACCCTATTCCTAAACAGTGCACTAATTTAAACCAGAGTGCTATGGGCTCTGGTCAAAAGTACTGCACTGCATAGGGAATAGGGTGCCACTTGAGACGCAAGCCAGTGTTGCTACATTAAGGCAAAACCCTATGGATAAAACACTGGTGAAGTTTCCTTGGTAAAGTGACAGTGTATTCATTCTTCCACCCCCCCCCCAAAAAAAAAAAACTTAAAAAGCAGCTCGTATTGCACTGACAGATCGACTAATACCCTTTAATAATAAAATCATAAGGAACTCCCTAGTTGACCACATAGAACAGAAGTTGAGGACGCACACACACACACACCACACACACCGCTACACAGTAGAGGCTGAAAAATAGTAGCCTGGTCCCAGAACTGCTTGTGCTGTATAGCTAACTCCTAAAATCTGGGTTAGTTATACAACACAAGCCGATCTGGGATCAGGTTAAAAAAACAGCCTTACTAATAAATAATCACAGATCACTTATTGAGTAAACGAATACAGGGAGCATCTTATTTTGGGGCCTCCATCTGTGAAGGTTCTGTTATGGAATAGAATGCTGAATGTCTGGAGCTCATAGAGTTCCGTACAAGTGGAGTTACTTTATATGACCCATTGGGAATGGACTAGGAGATTCAACCATTTATCTTTCCCTGTCAGAGTTCTGGTTTGGTTCAAGAACCCTGGCACTCATATACACATTAATACCGGGCTTATCGTCAAGACTTCCCCTCGGTTGCATTCCAAATTGCACCCCTTCCCTGCAAAGTGCACTACTGGTCAAAAGTGGTGCACTACTGTACATAGGAAATAGGGTGCCTTTTGGGACAGTACTGCTCTAAAATCAGAATGCAGTGCTGTACCAGGGCCAGATTCCTACCCCCAAATAACTTCTCATTGGCATGGAAACAGAACAGAAAATGCATTTCACTCCATTAGAACCATAAAATGAGATTCTAAAAGCTTAAAACGAAGAAACTTAAAAAATGCAAATATACTTATAAAACTGAACGATTATGTACGTTGCCTACTATTCTCCTAGAACACAGAATTCCCTCGTATTGTACAAGCGTTGCAGGTTATGAGCCCAATAGATAATTCACATTCTATACACGGATATGGAGCAAAAAAACAAACAAAAGCACAATCCAAATGAAATCAATCCGATCACACCGCTACTGCTGATCAAATCAACAGCTGCAGTTCAATTAACAAAATATAATAGGCAATAACCCTCAAATTAAAATGGGGTGGAAATTCAAAATCCCAAATCCATCATCGGTTTAAAAAAAGAAATATCCACATTGAAAAAATTCCACTGTCAGAATGGTAAGGTGATAAAGAAAGAAACCGTGGTGTTGAGACTGGACTGTGTCTGGAATGGCATCATATTCCCTAATTAGTGCATTACCGTGGACAACACTATGTAGGGTGCCAGGGTGCTATTTGGGACGCAGACTGGAAGTGGGGGAGTGGTTTATGTCTCAGTCTGGTAGATCTTGTTGGAGTCGTGGTGGTTGTTGGTGTTGGAGTGGTCCTTGGTGTGGCAGGTATATGCTAGCCCACCTATAGCTCTGTGGACAGGGCTGCTGTCGTCATCGTGGGAGGTGTTGCTGAGGTTTAGGAGACTGGTGCAGGTGGGCAGGTAGACATGCTGCACGTGTTCCACCTCAGATCGACACACCGGACACAACTGGGGAGAGATAATTGAATGTCAACATAAGACTAGCTGTCACTTGTTAAGTTACAGAAATGGAACAGGTCAAATATATCAAAGAACATGAAGACATGGCTCTCAGTAGTTTGTTAAAGCAATGGCACTGTTACTACGGTCTTTGGACCACTGTGTGCTACAAGTACTGCACACACCGCTTCAAAGGGTTCACACACACACACACCGCTTCAAAGGGTTCACACACACACACACACACCGCTTCAAAGGGTTCACACACACACACACACACCGCTTCAAAGGGTTCACACACACACACACCGCTTCAAAGGGTTCACACACACCGCTTCAAAGGGTTCACACACACCGCTTCAAAGGGTTCACACACACCGCTTCAAAGGGTTCACACACACCGCTTCAAAGGGTTCACACACACCGCTTCAAAGGGTTCACACACACCGCTTCAAAGGGTTCACACACACCGCTTCAAAGGGTTCACACACCACCCTATTTACCAGTGGAAGCTGTTGAGGGGAAGACAGTGTAATGGCTGGAATGGAGTGAATGGAATCAACCACATGAAACCATGTATTTGATACCATTTCATTTACACCAATATTATGAGCCGTCCTCCCCTCAGCAGCCTCCACTGGCATATACAGTGTTTTGGTTGTTTACGTGTGAGTCGAACTCATTCCATAAAAGCACGAATACCCACCACAAGCCCTGGGCTGCAGAATAGACCAGGCAACCAGAGTCTCAGAATCATATTGAAGACATCCAGAGCAGACTAATTATACTAACCAGTCTGTCAGTGACAGTGAAGAGTAGTGGAATAACACTCCAGTTTAATTTAACCAGTCAATTGTATTATAGCCGTGTAAAAGCCTGTTAACCAACCCGGGACCACTAGATGGAATTATCCACGATACACTGTTCAGAAAAGACTAAGGGGGCAGCCATGTTGGAATGATTTTTTCTGTCCCCGGAATGTTCTCCCTGCGTGGCAGTTCTCTCCTCTCACTGTGTTTGGGTCTAGCCACATAAAACAACACATTTCCCTGTGGATTTAGTGGAATAGACATTCGCTGGCCTGCTGCCGGCAGCTTTAATCCACAGCCGCTAACTCACCATCTGCGACGGCAGTTCAAGCAAAATTTAGGAGTTTAGTGGGAGGGCCAATCAGGTGAGCTGAACCCATACATGAGCAAAATACTGAATCGGTTTTTAAAAGTCATAAAATGGTTATGAGAGAAAGAGAGGTTACTGCTCAGAGGAGGTGACTCAGGAGAAAAGTCAAGTATTCTTCTTGAATCTGTGCTCTGCCACTCATGGTATTACACAGCTAGAACCCTAAAGTGTGCTTGTTGTGTTGTGCCAAGGACTACCAGAAAAGGAAGACATTAAACCTAGCGAGACAGCTTTCGTATTCATGGTAGATGGTAGTGGTGGCACCCAAATGTCGACTTGACCAAAAACCATGAAACATTTGTGCATAGGTTAGTGTTCATCGATTAGTAGTTGTTTCTCAATATGACCAAAACCAACACGCACAACATTCAATCATTTACAAGCATCGACTTTCGTCTCAGTCTCCTCACCGGTAGTTGGTTGGCGCATGTCTGGCAGCATACCATGTGTCCACAGGGGCAGAAGGCTGCGTCTATCTCTTCCTCACAGCACAGCATACACAGCAGAGCCTCCCTGAGCTTCTCTAGTCTCTCCAGCAGTGCCCTGCTCTGCTGGCAGCTGCCACAATCCTCCCCCATCCCCTCCCCCTGGCCACTAAGGGGACTGTGCCCCGAAGGCATCCTCTCGTCGCCCGTCCCCGCTGCACGTGCCACCAGGTCCACGATGCCGGCGTTGTAGAGCGCCCGGCGTGCGTAGTCGTAGACCTCCTTGGAGGTGCGTCGGATGTCGAAGACGTACTTCTTGCCCAGGTTTATGTTCTCGTTGAGGAAGAGAGACGCCAGGTGGCCCTTGAAGTCACGGCTGTACTGCATCATCACTGCGTTGGTCACCGTGTCACACCTGGAGGAGAAAGCGAGAAGTTATTAACCAAGAAGTCAATCCAACTTTTCTTCATCAGTCAATTGAACGTTGGACAATTTTTTAAATCAATTGATTTCCCAATTCTCCACTTTGACTCAACCTATGCATGGGATTGATCATGTTTAATAGCAGTAAAGGACTAGAAATCCTCTAAGTCTGATCCAGAAACAGTTACTACACTAAGCTCAAGTACAGAACAAGCCCATCACCACAACCTGGGGAAGACATGGTGAACAATTCTGAAAAATCCCCCCCCCCACACACACACACTAGAAGTCATCTTCGTGACTATTATAACCTAGCTGTGAACAATCTCATTGCTCTGCAGTAGGCCAATTTAAATGGCTGACCTTCATTTTCCTGGAAGAATAAAGCACTTTTTCATTAATATCAACACCATTACATTCCATGGCTTTATCAATCACTTCAGACCAAGAACATGTAAAAGGAATTGGTATATAGTAGCTTCAACAAACTTCCTCCTTAAGGACCATAGCATAGTCTCAGTGAATGTGTACAACTGTAATTCAGGATGCATAATTCACCGAGCAGCACTCCATGTTAAACAGAGCAAAATGTTGAGTGGAAGTGATTGAGAGAACCTGACCTATCAGGACTTCTAAATGGGGAAGTAAAATGCTTGTCTGGTTAGCTGCCCCCCTAGGCAGTAGAACTCTACAGTGCTTTAGGAGCATTCGTGTATTCTGAGGGCCGTAAAGTCGGCTGAATAAGTGACAGAAATACCATTTAGAGAGAATGATCCAGTCGGTAGTGTAAATAAACATTTTGTCAATTCATTAGCATGACAGTGCAGCCCATGGGTGGTTGTCAGTGTTTGTAGCTCTATACTATACTCAGAAGCACTCCTTTCAACCCTACTAAATAGTTAGCGGAGAAGCCAGTCCCTAAAAGGTTTCATCATGGATCATTTGATCAACAATGCCTTGGATCACTTGGTGATCAAATCTAACTGCACAATTATGATGACTATATGTGGAGTACACTGTATAATTGGACTGCATGACTGTTTGGGCTCCCCACAAGTGGATCCTCTCCTGTCCCCTCACCTGTAGAAGGCATGTGTCTCTGTGATGGCCCGGTACAGTCCGCTGGCAGCCCGGTTGCTGATCAGCTTGAATAGTAGAACCACACTATCGCTGGTATCCTTGATCACCGTCAGGTAAACACTCTTCCCTGACTGGGTGGCTATTTGGATTATGGGATAGCTGATCCTACAATGGATAAAGAAAAGTTGACGGCGGAAACTATTCTTTAAACTAAATCCTGTAACATGACACAATGTTGTACAACATTTTGCAATACTGTGTAATATTACAGGATTTCAGTTCCATGATGACAATCTCAGAACAATAAGAGATTTCCTCAAAGGTAAAGATTGTGGGATAAATCAGGTGGACATTACACTTAATATATATGGACATTTCAGTAAAGCACAGTATTTGTAGGAGATACTCTGAACTATGTACAGTAAATTGTATATTGTGCACCCCACATACAAAGTGCTCTGATATGACTTTAGTCTATATTATGTTTGAGCTGACTGCACAAGAGATGGAGCCTGAAGAGCCTTCATTTACCTGTTGACCAGGCTGAAGTCCTCTTTACAGACAGTGATGCCCTCCGGGCCCACCCCTATGGCCAGCCTCTGTGCCTCTGCATCCCTGGCCCAGTGCCACTCCACCCCGTAGTGCTCCAAACTGGACACCAGCTGCAGGGCCTGGTACTCCACCGACCCCAGGCTCTGACCCTCCAACGCCTTGTGCTTAGAGATGATACTGTGAAGTGATGGATAGAGAGAGACAGCAGTGTCACTACTGGTTCACATCCAGAGCCTCATTGCTTCAAATAGTTCATATTCTGTATTTATTTCCTGTGAGGGCTGTGAGAAAACAGTACAGAAATCCCATCTTCACACAGCTGAACAACGTGACAGACTGCTGGGTGCTGCCTGAGCAGTGAGTCTGTCACCCAGAGAGCAGATTCTCTAATATAAACCCATCATACCCCTAATCTGATCAAATCATATGGGAATCAGTTACTATAATGTAATGTGAGCCTCTGCTTGCGCTGCTAGTAGTTCTCTCCTCACTATATGTGCAGTGTGAATTAGAGTATGAAGTGAGCCATTATTGAGTTAACATTACTCATGGACTAAGCCTTTACTTCCTCAGTTCATATGAACATTACTCATACAGCTACTGATGCACTGATGTCTGTCCTGTCAATGGAAAATGTCAATACGTTTCCTTTACAGACAGCTTTGCTGTTCGGAAACTGCCACAACAGTGACTATATTTTCCTGCAGTAATTGCTTCAATATGGTAGAATGATATGCATGACATTTTTTCCTCTGGCATTGGAAAGCTGTTTCCAATCTTAGCATTTACAGCTATGCTAAAATTATGACACGACACAACCAATATCTGTACTGTGTTATCATCCCAAGACATACGCTTGATTAGGCGGAGCGAGAACTTCCATAAAATTACCCATAGTGCAATATAAATATGCTTTCGCCAATTACTAAAAACAGAGCTGAATAAAATTAACAAATTGGCTATTATAATTTTGAAAACACACTAACAAGAGAGCATCGTGTCAATTTAATCCTGATTAACCCAGTACATTGACATCTGCACTTACCCTCCCAATTATGATCTCAGGTGGGATCCTAGTGTGTGTCCCCTAGAGTGTGTAAACACAGCGATAGATCCATCCTCTGACCTTGCACAAACAGTCCCTAGTTTAGATTGGCCTGCACCCAAACTGCTGCTTCTCAAACTGTTGATTTAACCAGTCAACGAGCTGCTGTGCTACTCCCTGGCATGGTTCTGCGAGAGAGAGACTGTCTATTGTGGGCTTTATGGGTTGGTGGTAGAAAACGAAACTGATGTGAGCGTTGACTGCGCTTTTAGGTTTAGTTTCACAGAAAGGATAAGTTGATGTTTACCACCTAGTTATAGTCCTGTTTTTTTTATGGCTGTTTAAAGGAATGGGTCAAGTCAGATGAAATATTATTCCTATTTCAAGTTTTGATTTAGAGTGTTTCCAGAATATGTAAGACATTTAACCGGCTAAAACGCAAACCTGCTACTGTAGCTCCAATTGTCCCTTAGGTGTTGAGTTCAATGCCTGAACAGGTTTGGTTCATGACTAAGAAAAACAAGTGGCTGCATGGTAGGAACACGGGAGGGGTGTGTCTGTAGAGGGAACATTGTGACCATGTGTTATCCAGTTTGCGTCCAAAATGGCACCCTTTTCCCCATCTAGTGCACTACTGTTGACCAGAGCCTATGGGGAAATAGTGTGCCATTTTTGACTCTAGCTAGCTATAGGGAGCCATTTCAGACACAACCCAAGTTTCCTCCATCTGTTGCTCATGTCACACTGGGTGATATCATGTGGGTCAAACTTTGTTGTTCCAATTGCAAACCTACCTCTGCTAGTGAAAAACAAGTGGGTGCATATAGACAACATGGGAGGGGATGGGAGGGGGTGCTTTCTTTCCGTAGAGGGAACCTTGTGAGCGCGTGTTGTTTAAGATACAAATTAAAGATCACTTTATTGGCCAATCGCACACAGGGTCCAAACAAAATTTTACTTACACTTTTAACTCAACCCCTCTGAGTTGTGGTGTTATCCAGTTGTGTAAAGTACTTAAGTAATTTTTTTCTGTAATTTACTATTTATACTTTACTTTTTTTCTAAAGAAATGAATGTACTATTTTACTCCATACATTTTCCCTGACACCCAAAAGTACATGTTACATTTTGACAGGAAAATGGTCCAGTTCACACACTTATCAAGAGAACATCCCTACTGCCTCTGATCTGGCAGGCTCCCTAAACAGATTGCTTTGTTTGTAAATCATGTCTGAGTGTCGGATTTCCAAACTGTGCTGCTGTCTGCATTACCAGAGTAACGCGTACCCGGTTCTCATGGCACAAATGTTTATGTCAGCTGCACACGACTAACTGGTTCATATCCAAAAAGTAGAAGGCAAGGTTACGGCTTGGAGCAAATCAGTAAATTATAGTCTTTTACACTGAATTGAGCACCAACCATAGATTCTTGGGAATAGGTACACAGCTTGGGTACAAGTCTGACCAAAGCAACAGAAGTTAATTTCATGTAAATTATGGTCATAAATCTGTTTCGGGATGAATTTTAAACATTGGGAATCTCTTTGAAGCACCTGACTAGATGTCTGACTGATGTTGGATGAATCGTTAACACCACATCTGGCACTTGGTTCAGCTGGATTTTGATACTTCCATATCATAAGCCTACCATAACATTACGGTCTACCATATCTAAACCAGCCGGCAGGATTGGGGAGTAACGGATTACATGTCAGGGATTACAAAAATAACGGTAACTTTAATCCGTTACCAGCTAAAGTATTGTAGTCCGATTACAGATACTTTTGAAAAACTAGATGAATTACTTTGAGTATTACTTTTAAACTCAGAAAGGATATTTGCGGAAAAAAATCTTTGCTCAATGACATTCATTGCATTTAAAAAGCATGAAAAGAGGCACGTTTAAGTTTGTTCCTTAAAAACATGCGTCAGAGACCACTATGACGACACACCAAATGTGTTTGATGGGTCGCGGGAAAAGATCAGGAATGGGCTTTTGTAGGCTACAGTACAAGCTACAGTTGAAGTCGGAAGTTTACATACACCTTAGCCAACTACATTTAAACTCAGTTTTCCACAATTCCTAACATTTAATCATAGTAAAAATTCCCTGTATTAGGTCAGTTAGGATCACCACTTTATTTTAAGAATGTGAAATGTCAGAGTAATAGTAGAGAGAATTATTTATTTCAACTGTTATTTCTTTCATCACATTCCCAGTGGGTCAGCATACATACACCCAATTAGTATTTGGTAGCATTGCCTTTAAATTGTTTAACTTGGGTCAAACATTCAGGGTAGCCTTCCACAAGCTTCCCACAATAAATTGGGTGAATTTTGGCCCATTTCTCCTGAGAGCTGTTCAGTTTTGTAGGCTTCCTTGTTCGCACATGCTTTTTCAGTTCTGCCCACACATTTTCTATAGGATTGAGGCCAGGGCTTTGTGATGGCCACTCCAATACCTTGTCCTTAAGCCATTTTGACACAACTTTGGAAGTATGCTTGGGGTCATGGTCCATTTGGAAGACCCATTTGTGACCAAGCTTTAACTTCCTGACTGATGTCTTGAGATGTTGCTTCAATACATCCACATAATTTTTCTACCTCATGATGCCATCTATTTTGTGAAGTGCACCAGTCCCTCCTGCAGCAAAGCACCCCCACAACATGATGCTGCCACCCCCGTGCTTCATGGTTGGGATGGTATTCTTCGGCTTGCAAGCTTCCCCCCTTTTCCTCTGAACTTAACGATGGTCATTATGGCCAAACAGTTCTATTTTTGTTTAATCAGACCAGAGGACATTTCTCCAAAAAGTACAATCTCGGCTGATTTCTTTTGATTTTCCAATGATGTCAAGCAAAGAGGCACTGAGTTTGAGGGTAGGCCTTGAAAGGCATCCACAGGTACACCTCCAATTGACTCAAATTATGTCAATTAGCTAATCAGAAGCTTCTAAAGCCATGACATCATTTTCTGGATTTGTCCAAGCTGTTTAAAGGCAAAGTCAACTTAGTGTATGTAAACATCTGACCCACTGGAATTGTAATACAGTGAATTATAAGTGAAATAATCGGTCTGTAAATCATTGTTGGAAAAATTACTTGTCATGCACAAAGTAGATGTCCTAACCTACTTGCCAGAACTATAGTTTGTTAACTAGAAATTTGTGGAGTGGTTGAAAAACGAGTTATGACTCCAACCTAAGTGTATGTAAACTTCCGACTTCAACTGTATACACACACACACACATCCATCAATTGTTGAAAAATATAACTTATAAATGCCTCATGAGCCTAATTCAACTGTCACACTCCATGAGAACCCAAAACAAGCTTATTTTTCTCCAATGTTTGTATACATTGTAAATGTAAATAAATGCTGTATAGCCTCATAACATGGTTAAAACTATAATGTTGATGTCATGGATGGTCAGTCCTTGATTCCATAGCTCTGTTTATTAATCTGACAGTGGTTACATTTCTCCTGGTCCATTCCTCAGCGTTTTACCAAAACAGAGGCAGGTAACCATTTTGTTATTGTTTCATCTGTGAATTTGCCCTTTAAAACAGCTGCATATTATCAAGATAAAGTTTCACCAACAAAAATGGTAAACAGGCCTATAGCAAATGCAGCATATGGCATTCGCATTTCACATGTAAATAACACTTTTCAGTAGTGCTCAAAGCATGCCATTCCATGAGCACAGCATCAGTCCTCCAATACAACAAAATCCTAAACACCACAGTAGGGCTGGCTAAGTCCTTAGTTTTGGGGTTATGCTCAGGTTAAACAATTTGGCTAATCTATACTTCTATAAGTATATAGATATTATATTATATATTCCTCCTCCCCTCCCCCCCCTCCTCCCTCTCTGCAGATGACTTCGTCAACCATTTTGAAAAGAAGGTCGACGACATCCGATCCTCGTTTGCTAAGTCAAACGACACCGCTGGTTCTGCTCACAGTGCCCTACCCTGTGCTCTGACCTCTTTCTCCCCTCTCTCTCCAGATGAAATCTCGCGTCTTGTGACGGCCGGCCGCCCAACAACCTGCCCGCTTGACCCTGACCATTTCCGGAGACCTTCTCCCTTACCTCACCTCGCTCATCAACTTATCCCTGACCGCTGGCTACGTCCCTTCCGTCTTCAAGAGAGCGAGAGTTGCACCCCTTCTGAAAAAACCTACACTCGATCCCTCCGATGTCAACAACTACAGACCAGTATCCCTTCTTTCTTTTCTCTCCAAAACTCTTGAACGTGCCGTCCTTGGTCAGCTCTCCCGCTATCTCTCTCAGAATGACCTTCTTGATCCAAATCAGTCAGGTTTCAAGACTAGTCATTCAACTGAGACTGCTCTTCTCTGTATCACGGAGGCGCTCCGCACCGCTAAAGCCAACTCTCTCTCCTCTGCTCTCATCCTTCTAGACCTATCGGCTGCCTTCGATACTGTGAACCATCAGATACTCCTCTCCACCCTCTCCGAGTTGGGCATCTCCGGCGTGGCCCACGCTTGGATTGCGTCCTACCTGACAGGTCGCTCCTACCAGGTGGCGTGGCGAGAATCTGTCTCCTCACCATGCGCTCTCACCACTGGTGTCCCCCAGGGCTCTGTTCTAGGCCCTCTCCTATTCTCGCTATACACCAAGTCACTTGGCTCTGTCATAACCTCACATGGTCTCTCCTATCATTGCTATGCAGACGACACACAATTAATCTTCTCCTTTCCCCTTCTGATGACCAGGTGGCGAATCGCATCTCTGCATGTCTGGCAGGCATATCAGTGTGGATGACGGATCACCACCTCAAGCTGAACTTCGGCAAGACGGAGCTGCTCTTCCTCCCGGGGAAGGACTGCCCGTTCCATGATCTCGCCATCACGGTTGACAACTCCATTGTGTCCTCCTCCCAGAGCGCTAAGAACCTTGGCGTGATCCTGGACAACACCCTGTCGTTCTCAACTAACATCAAGGCGGTGGCCCGTTCCTGTAGGTTCATGCTCTACAACATCCGCAGAGTAACGACCCTGCCTCACACAGGAAGCGGCACAGGTCCTAATCCAGGCACTTGTCATCTCCCGTCTGGATTACTGCAACTCGCTGTTGGCTGGGCTCCCTGCCTGTGCCATTAAACCCCTACAACTCATCCAGAACGCCGCAGCCCGTCTGGTGTTCAACCTTCCCAAGTTCTCTCACGTCACCCCGCTCCTCCGCTCTCTCCACTGGCTTCCAGTTGAAGCTCGCATCCGCTACAAGACCATGGTGCTTGCCTACGGAGCTGTGAGGGGAACGGCACCTCAGTACCTCCAGGCTCTGATCAGGCCCTACACCCAAATAAGGGCACTGCGTTCATCCACCTCTGGCCTGCTCGCCTCCCTACCACTGAGGAAGTACAGTTCCCGCTCAGCCCAGTCAAAACTGTTCGCTGCTCTGGCTCCCCAATGGTGGAACAAACTCCCTCACGACGCCAGGACAGCGGAGTCAATCACCACCTTCCGGAGACACCTGAAACCCCACCTCTTTAAGGAATACCTAGGATAGGATAAAGTAATCCTTCTCACCCCCTTAAAATATGTAGATGCACTATTGTAAAGTGGCTGTTCCACTGGATGTCATAAGGTGAATGCACCAATTTGTAAGTCGCTCTGGATAAGAGCGTCTGCTAAATGACTTAAATGTAAAATGTAAATGTATAAGTCCTATTCTTGAAGATCGAAGAGTATAACATTTCTTGGAATGACTGGAATTCTGATAGACTTTGGTTTTTAATCTAAAGATATAATTTAATCATTACTTTATGTAGTAGAAAGAGATGGGTTAGAAGAGGCCTACATAACCAACCCATTAAGTAAAATGTAACATCCATTTATGGCCAGCTATGTAAACTTTTACATTGATTTATCTTGCAATTGGTAACATACATTTTTGTCTTCTTATAATACCACTTAGAGGAAAGTAATCTAAAAGTAACTGAATGTAATCAGATTACATTACTGAGTTTGGGAAATCCAAAAGTTACATTACTGACTACAATTTTGGACAGGTAACTAGTAACTAATGGATTACATTTAGAAAGTAACCTACCCAACCCAGCCAGCCGGCAACCTTGTCAAGGGCAGCTTTGCTTTCAAAATTCCAACAGTGTATTCATGTCCTGCAAACTCCAACCAATTAGCATTACGGCTCAAGCTCAAATCCTTTTTTAAACACACCACAGGTGTGTGTGTGTGTGTGTGTGTGTGTGTGTGTGTGTGTGTGTGTGTGTGTGTGTGTGTGTGTGTGTGTGTGTGTGTGTGTGTGTGTGTGTGTGTGTGTGTGTGTGTGTGTGTGTGTGTGTGTGTGTGTGTGTGTGTGTGCGAGCGAGCATCGGTGTGTCCAGTCTACACTCATTGTCTAACATATCCCCAGGTGTCCCCTGCCCTTACCTGTCGACTGTTGCCGGGCAGGGTTCGCTCCCACACAGCTCAGAGTAGCAGTATTTGGCAGTGTTCTGGTTGTAGTCTCTGAACTCGGCCTGGGCCAGTAGGGCACTCAGCACCTCAGCCTGCTCTGAACACATCCTCAGGTGGCCGCTGTGGAGGTCCTCCTTGACATGCATGAAGAACACATGCCTGGTGGAGGGAAGAGAGGGGCAGGAGTTGTTAGACATGGATTGGGGAGAAGAGGGGGTACACAGGGCCTGGAACCAAACAGGTGATGGTTGGTAGATCAGAGAGGGACACAGAATGGAGCAGGTGGTTAGAGGTTGGGTTACAGACACACACACACACTAGCTAATTAGTGAAAGCGGTTCCCAGTCAGTGTGTGACGTGGTTGGACTTTTAACCCAGTGACAGTGCGTGTGTTCTAATTGCTCCATAGCTCTCATCATGGTGGCAGAGTGCAGTGTACACACACAGAGCTCTATAGCCATTATCATAGTGTTCAGAGGAGCAGCAGCTAGTCCTGTACACCTTCTGCATTGCCTGCCTATTCACTAACCCCAGTGGTGTGCTGCGACGCGATAAGCAGCCAGGTTTCTACTGCTGTTGTGATGTAACACTGTGGGGTCTGGGTACGATAGCACCATTTAGCCTAGGCATCCCTCAATCCTTCCCTCCATCCCTTCTGCCTGGCTCATGTTTTCCCGTTAAACACCAACACAAGCCCACAAAGACGGGGGGGGGGGCTAAGTCAATGTAATGGCAACACAATGCTGTAATCTTGTTCTTTTGGCAAGGTAAGGGACCTTCCTGGTTGTCGGTAAACGCTTGTTATTATGGCAAATTCAAAGTGTGGAGGGGGAGGGGGGGCCATGGGGGAAAATGTGATAAAACAAGGAGGACTTTGTAGATCTGTGTGCAGAACACTAGGCTGCGGTGAGCCAAATACAAAACAACCAGAGTCAAGGAGGCTTTCATTGTTTTCACCGAAAGCTTTGTTTCTTGTTTATTAGTTTCAGAGATGTCGCAAATTATTAGAAGTTCAAGGTCAAGGTCCATCTGACCTGTGTGACCTAATACTTTCAACAGGAAAAGCCTATTCTCCTGGACTGTATTTATGGTTGGTAAAACCAGGATTTCCCTGAGTTTTGGAAACCCTGGGTTAAACAGTAACTAGTAATATGACAGAGGCAGTGACAGAGGGCTCATTCTCTCCCATCAAAAGGAGGGTGAACTAGAGTGGCCTAGTCTCTAAACTGAAAACTATCACAAGCCGGTCAGGTTACCCTCCCTCCCTCCCTCTACCCCCTCAGATGGGATGAATTCAACCTTGGTGAACCAAACCAGACTCCCTTCTTGTTTCTCACACATACCATAAAACTGAAATTTAAAAAATAGCCCGGTCCTTTATTTGCTTAAATCACTGAACAGGCACCTAGAGACAGGCTTCTATTTGAGCCAGGTGTCCATTTCCTTGATGCACACAGTTTTTGCTCACTTGCGTAGTTAATTTAATTCCAGCATTCACTTCCAGCATTTCAATCAATTTCTTCATTTCCTGCACCAATCAATGCGTTATCATTTTACACACTAACATTTATTTGTATCTTTTTTTTCTTCTTTTCGAAATGGAGGCATACCAACTGTCGCTTGACAGAAAAGCAATTTCCCCATTCCTGGTGGTCTGTATTCCCAAAGTTGTTGACCTTTCGTGCTTGCCAGTTAACTAGCAGTTATCAGCTATAAGCAGCCAATGGCTAGCAGTTTCTTACTGGTGATAACAAACAGGGGCACAACTTGGTTTTAGAAGTGGTGGGGGGGGGGGGCATAAACAGCCTACCCTACTGCTCAGAGGTAGCCGCATGGTCCTAAAGCTCACCATTGCCTTGTTTTGTATCATATTCCAATTATAAAACTATGAGCGGGGGGACAAAATAACATTTCAGAATGGGGGGGGCCCCAGTGAAAGTTTCACCCCCGATAAAAACTGATTGCCATCATTTTTTCAACTCATTACTAAATTACGTAATATAACAAATCGAAACCAAACCTCGTAAACAATTCATTTAGACCCGGCGTATATTTGAAACAGGTGTTTATTTGCTGAAATGTGTGCCGTTGCCCGGCTATTAAACGTGACAGACAGCTATGAGTCTCTGCATTTAATTGAAGTTTTACAGTACTGTAAAACATAACCAGGCATACCACCACCAGAGGCAATCTGTACAAATTAATAACACAGAACTACGCAACATCCATAACACAAAGCAATGGAAAATAGCACTCCCAAAGAGTAAGAATGTGTGACAGTGTGCCTTTAAAAGAGATGTACTGTTGACTGGTCTCATCTTGCCCCCAGTGCCTTATGGGCAGGAGTGGGGGCATGGGAACACAGATTGGTTGGCACTCAGTCTTCCTGCCTCCTCTGAACCCCTTGGCTTTAGCAGGGAGCAGATACACAAAAGAAGAAGAATCACTTCAGGACAAGAATTGAGAGGAATATTACCATACAATAAAGGAGATCTAAACAATAGTAGCTCTAGGGGCATAATAAACAACCATTTGAGATGGTGTTCAACAAACCACCCAAGTAGATCTATTCCAGAAAGTCCCAGCCCCCTTTCACAGCAGCTCCTGCCCTAGCTGGAACAGTACACACAGCTGTCCGTTTCCTGTATTGTGTTAGGTCCAGCAGCAGCACAGTGACCAGGCTGCTACCTGGCCAGTTGGAAACAAAGGGCTGTGACTACCTGGGGGTTACTATAGGCCACAGGCCCTCCTGGCCTGGCTGTTCTCCCTCACCACCCAGTGGAAATTGAAAAGGACCCCTCCTTTATCACCCCCACCACCCCATCTAATGCTGCACTCTAGAGAGGTTTAATCTATGCTTAGAACATGGGCTAGGTTACCATGTTTGGGTGTATAGAGTATCTGGAACATTCCTCGTAGTAAGAAGTGCAATACTAGGTGGGTGTTTACAAGGTCATGGCCTACATGGGGTAATATACTGTACAGGAACCAGTCAAGTCTAGTGTGCAGAGAGTACTGTAATGATTTCCTTCCTACTCTTTATTTCTTCCTGGCTCTTCCTGGTTGTTGATGCACACATGGATTTCTCATGTATCCCTGCTTGACCCCTCAACAGTCTAGCCTGTGCAAAGTCTGTACAGAGTGTAACATTGCATCCCAATTCTCTACCCTTCTGCCCTTAGTGTGCACTTGTCCACTTCCTTTAGGAGAATACAGGCGTAAGAAATATGGGAGTAAACTCCTCACATGATTTTTCTTTGCTCTTCCAGGTCGTTGAAGCACACATGATTTCTCATCCATCCCTGCTTGACAACTCTCTGTGGGTCTGCTGATTCCAGACTGCCCAGCTGGGGGAGGAGGGGGTAGTAGGTGTGTCCTGAGCCTGGCTCCTGGCTATGTGGGAGCTCCTCTATCAGGAGAGTCTGCCCCTGTCAGACCCTATAGCACACCCCACTGGGAGACAAAGAGCAGAGACTAGGAGGGAGGCTCTGGAAGCAGCACCCCATTATGGAGGTAGACATCCAGGGCAGCAGGGTGAGTGTCTCCCCTCTCCCCCAGTGCTTTGATGTGGACTGTGAAGGGTGGTGATGTGGAGGGGCTGTAAACTGGTCTGACTATCCACTGTGCAGGACAGTGACCGGTGCAGACAGGCTCACGGCTCTAACTTTAACTCCTACAGCGGCTGGAGGGCAGAAATGCCAGGCTGCATCAGGACAGAGAAGCATTACAGTCCAGAGGTGCCCAGACTGCCAACACCATACCAGTCACTTCCCTGCCCACACAACATACTGGTCCCTACCCAGACACATCTCCGCACCGCTGCCCACTGTCTGTCAAGGGAGAAGGCCACAGACAGACAAAACAGCGGCGGGTCTCCCATTAAGCCTATAGGGAATCTAATATAGGAGAAGAAAATACTTGACCCCCCCACCAGCCCAGTTTAAATACAACTGGGAAGAATAAAGCCTCTTAAGACATTCACTACAGTCAGCTTGATGAAGGGAAAGAAAACAGGGGCACGGAACGGCTGCTCTCAGACCAAGGGACCGCATGGTAGATTTACTGTTCACACACACACACGGGCAATAGATGACAGTGGGTGCTCCAACAAAGTCATCTGTTCTCCTGCTGGAATGTTAAACACTTCATTACATAGCTGGAATAATTCAATTAAAGTGCACCGTAGCCTGGCACGGCCGTAGCTGGGAGGAATATGGGTCATTGCTCCCTTTCTGTGACAGATGGAAGATGCAGGAGGAGAAGAGGGATTACTTGCTTAGTTCTGGGTTTATTAGTGACATTTCTACTGTTTTAGAGAGCAGCCCTGTGGAGTTTTAGATCGTCAAAGTTAACTTAAAGGATTTCCCCAAATGTAGTGCATTTCACACACTCATCTCTTTGCCAGATTTGTTTGTGTTAAAATCTCTTTTCCTGACATCCTGTCTTTACTTTTTCCGCCAGCAATTTTAAAAAAAACTTTAACTGTTGATAAGCAATATCCCAAGTGCAAACTCCGAGTATGGCATTCGGAATTTGGGTTGTCATCAGCCCCCCCACCCCCTTGCTCACGGCACAATGGAGAACGAAATAGGAAAGGCATGATACCTATGTCATGACATACCTGGACCACCCACTGAGATGTGCCTTTAAAAAAAAGTAAATCAAGTGTTAAATGAGGCGAACAGGGGACTAGAGTGCCACTGTAAGCTGTTGCTTGTTCACATGGCTGACTGTTTTTAATGAACTTATTTCAGAGTAAACATTCTCAAAAGAAGCCTATCACAGATTATAGGGCAATTTGGTGAAACTTTCTTTGTTCTTCTTACCATCCTGGCCTATGAAATAATTGTTTCAACTTGACTTCTCTCAGTAGTAAGAGAGAAGACATTAGTCACAGAGTTCTGTCTCCAATAGAACAAAATGTCCCTGTGAAATGAAATTATAAACCTCTGCCTAGTTACTGCACCGTGTCAGCCAATGAGAAGTGTCAGTTTCAGAGCTCACAGGGCCAGGCTCTAAACAATGTGGTTTGTAGAAGTAACAAATAACACAGCCCAGAGCTGTGTGCTAGAGGTAACTCCCAGTCAACGAACTCTAGTAACCCCAGTTCAGGGACCAGTTTTACAGTCTCTCAATGGAAACATCACAACAAGGATGTTAATCAAATAGTTTAACCAACAGAACGAGAGCAATAAAGAACATGTTTAAAAAAGTGGGGAAACAAAACACCAAATAAACAAGAGAAACATTTAGTTCTGGGCCGAGTGAACTCATGAATCCAACAACTGCCATTTTGAGATGAACAAAGAAGTTGTTTGTAAGCTAAATCGACCTCTGGTTAAGGGGAGAGTGTTCCAGATTAACGGATTGTAGAAGGGTAATTAAACATAACCCAGGCTGAGCCAGGGCGCTTTGGGCAGGAGTCACACATACACACAAGCCCAGAGCCTGACACAGCCATCCTTCCTGGCCAGGGACTAATATTATGGGTTCAAACCAGATATGAGGGAAGGCTACTTGAGTTCAGAGAAATTAAAAGTAAAGTTAAACAAGTCTGGGTGGGGGACAGGGACTGACAACCATCTTTCCTCCCTAACTAATCCTACTGGCTGCAATGCTGTGACAACATGAATGGTCTTAACGTGAGGGAAAAACATTTGCCTGGTGGTGAAAATATCTAGAACGTTCTGCTTCAGCAAACATGTAAAGACAGACACTTTTGGCAAAGACATCTGGAGTTAGCGGATCTGGATAATACAAACTGCTCTCCTCAGGTTTAGGGGGAGGACATCAAAACTGTTGGAGTTGGGTTGCAAAGCAGAAAAACATCTGACGACCTGTATTTGCACCCAAATAAAAATTCAAGTACACTATCAAACTTTTTAGCAATTTCTCCTCCATCTCCTCTCTATGATAACGAAATTCACAGATTAACGTGGACAGCAGACAGATACAGTAACAAATCAATTCAACAAGACCTTGACTCAATTAACAGCATTCTGAGGGGCAATGCATCCCCTCAACTTGTAACACAACCAAAACACATTTTTAAATAGAACTCCACATATGCATTTGTCATTATCACAATTTCAGATTATTTCATAACAGAAAAAAGGAAATCACATTAACTGCACTGCCCTATAATAATTTCCTTCCATTTTGAACCCAGCATTAACTGAATTGACCAGTCAAATTGCTTGGGTTAGGGGCTCAGAGTCTCTTCAAGAGATTCTATTTCTATGGGAAAGGCACTAAAAACATTCCTTTTCTTATTCATGGCAGATGAGGTCTGTTAATGGTTGTGCCCTCTGGATAGCTAACCCCCCGACCAACTGTTGACCTGATCAGAATGCTAAAACACTGCACAACAAGGGGAAAACATGTTCATTTAGACAAGCATGGAACACACACTACCTCCAGGCTAGTGAGGGGTAATGATGCAGATAGTACACCATTCATTGAGGGGGACAAGTTTCAACCATAGAATTAGAACTATTAGAACAGAACTGACATTCTAATAATTATATTTCTATGGGGCCAACTCAATCTCTGAATCAATAGAAATGTAAGAAAGTTTAATAAAAAGGGGACATGGTTGTGGTTTGAGCAAACATCTTCTAAAACAAATAGGAAGTCTACTACTTCTCTGGAAATACCCACCAAATGCAGAAGTAGATATTAAACTGCCCATATCTGGTCAGTGCAGTGTACACACACAAGGCTGCCTCAAGCCATGGTCAAAGACCAGGCAGGGTGTTTCAGAAGCTACCGGGGCAGAGCGGAGCTGAGAAATTCTGGGATCTCAAAGCTACAGGATCAGGATGGGGGGTTTGTTTGATGTTGGGAGAACAAGAGCAACTGCAGAAATCGGACCAAATTGAGCCAGTACTACAGACGAGAGCCGTGTGTGTGTATTTATAGAAAGCTTTGAATGTAGGAAAGTGCGTGTGTTACTGAATCTCTCTAGACCCCTCCACACACACACAGGTTAAACCCTGCAATGGATCACCGTTTCCTGGGAGTGGCTAGCTGCACCTTAGGGTTTTACTCCTCGTCTTTTAGAACACAGAAACATGGGATGCCTGTCAACTGTAAAACAGTAAACGCACACTAGCTGATGTCTCCAACACTCAACCTCACACTTAGTAATCCCCATGTCTGGCATAGAGTGGACGTCTCTGGTAAAAAAAAATACTTTTTTTAACTATTCAAGGATAATGGGATAGCAGCAGGATTTAGTGAAGATTCTGTAAATGGCCAAGCTTATGTAAGCAGAATTGTTTATTTTAATTGTATGTGTGCCGAATCCACCATATGTTATGTAACCCAGGCTGAAAGAGGGCGAGAGAAATAGGCGTGTGTGTCTACTGGCACTCGGAGGGCCAAGCTTGTCTGTCTGCACCCACCAAGGACATTTCGTACACACCTGTTACTACACACAGGTTTTCTTGTACCAGGACATTACGTTTTAGGAGTGTGTGTGCCCTATAATGCTGGACAATCCCCTGGCCCCTGGGTCAGGTCACCACCCAGCACTGTTACTTGCCAAGAACACTCTGTTTTATTGGTGGATATTAGTTTGAGCACGTTCCATTGGTCTATTTTAGTTTCTAAGAGGTGTCCCTCACTAGTAAACTATTCGGTGGTCTCTCTCTCATGCACCAACTGACAGTGCAACACTTGAAGCTATCAGACTAAGCCAATGGATTCAAACAGAGACTAAAACACATGCAGATAAGAGATGGAGGGACACTAGTCAGAGACTGTTCTCTCTGCTACCACACAGTATGCGGTACTGGAGCGCCAAGTCTTGGTCCAAGAGGCTCCTAAATAGCTTCTACCCCCAAGGGGCGGCAGGGTAGCCTAGTGGTTAGAGCGTTGGACTAGTAACCGGAAGGTTGCAAGTTCAAACCCCCGAGCTGACAAGGTACACATCTGTCGTTCTGCCCCTGAACAGGCAGTTAACCCGCTGTTCCTAGGCCGTCATTGAAAATAAGAATTTGTTCTTAACTGACTTGCCTGGTTAAATAAAGGTAAAATAAAAAATAAAAAAATAAGACTCCTGAACAGCTAATCAACTGGCTCTCCAGACTATTTGCATTGCCCCTCCTTCTGGAACGCTGCTGCTACTCTGTTATCATCTATGCAGTCACTTTAATAACTCTGCCTACATGTACATATTACCTCAACTAACCGGTGCCTCCGCACTTTGACTCTGTACTGGTACCCCCTGTATATAGCCCCGCTATTGTTATTTTACTGCTGCTCTTTAATCATTTGCTATTCATTTCTCTTACTTTTTGGGGGGTATTTTCTTAAAACTGCATCGTTGGTTAAGGGCTTGTAAGTAAGCATTTCACTGTAAGATCTACACCTATGGTATAAGGCACATGTGACAAAATTTGATTTGAGACACAGTCACGCATTCCACATCTACTTACTAAGATGTTCTGCCCTCACTATGAGTACCAACTTATGTGTTAACGAATATGTATGTTTACGAGTGTATCTATTTCTGCCTGCAAGCCTGTCCGTTTATGGTCTGAGTGACGGCCGGAGGGAAGCAGCAGTAGCCCAACGAGGGGAAATGTGAAAGCACAAAGAGGGTTAAGGCACATGACGACATTGTGACGTTAAGAGTTTTTACGGCTGTTGATGCGCACCAAAATGTAGGCTAGACGCCAGCTGAACCAAAGCAAGCAGAAGGCTTTAAGGGAACCCTGCCGGTCTCCTGTTCCACTGTTGCTCATCTCGCTGTCTGCCACACACACAGAGGGAACAAAGACCTGTTTTCACCACAGAGAGACATGACCTTCCAGTAACCACTGAGTCACAAATACCACCACTAGAACAGAGAGAGTAGAGAGCACACAGCATGCTAACAGAAATATACATCATGAGTGTGGAGAGTTTCCATGAGTTGAGATCACCACAATGGTTCACACAGGCCTGTTCTCTAGAGAAAGATGCAGAGGAAGACAAAATGGCCCCTTCTTTCCTATCTGAATATCTGGTTCTCATCGTCTTGAAAACCATCCAGAGAAAGAGAGAGAGATGTGGCTCCATCCTCAACCACTTTAAATGATTCTACATCTGGTAGTAACAGCGTGCAGGCCAAAAATAAAATTGTTGAGCCGAGCTCTACCCACCACAACGGTGTGTGCGCAAAACCTTTACTACTTTTAACTAAGACTCACACATTACCATCCCCTCCCTCTATACACCCCCCCCCCACATCTTTATCTCCCCTTTCCCCTTGTCTCCGGTTCCACACACACCCTGTCACCGGTTCCACACACACCCTCTCTCCTCACCATCTGTTAAAGACCCTCCTAATCTGCCAGAGGTCAGCAGTGGATGAACTGCCATGGGTCCTGACGTCTTCCAATAGCAGACACACCATTAGTGTTTTCTGGCCGAGAGGACTTAGCGCCTCTGAACAGAGTACCAGACGTAATTTCAAAAACGATTCTACATGTAGTCGTCAGCAGCCATGCGTTTACCGGCGGATGGTCCCTAAAAACATACTTCGACATTCGCTGCGACGTGTGCGCACATCCTAAAACTGTCCTCAGAAAGCCTGCTTTTAGCTCCCTCGCCCCTTAGCTCCCCTGGTCAACTCCCCTTACCCCCCCTGGCAAACTCCCCTTTTCTTCCCCTTAACTGCACATGCACGCTGTCCAGTCTTAAAGACACACAAAGTCCATTGGGTGGCAGGTAGCCTAGTGGTTAGAGGGTTGGACTTGTAACCTAAAGGTTGCAGATGGAATCCCCGAGCTGACAAGGTAAAAATCAGTCGTTCTGCCCCTGAACAAGGCAGTTAACCCACTGTTCCTAGGCTGTCATAGAAAATAAGAATTTGTTCTTCACTGACTTGCCTAGTTAAATAAGGGGAAATTAAAATAAATCAAATAAAAATCCTCAAAGACAGACAATGAAAGGAAAAAGGACTTGCCCTCCAAGCCAGGGGGAGGGAGTGGTAGTGTGTACTTATAGTCCAGACAGAGACAGCTGGGAGGGGGGCAAAAGGGATAGATCTCAGTTTAATGAACAGTTACTGACCGACCTTGCCTGGAGAGAGCGAGAGGAGCTAAGAAGCTCAGAGGCTCAGCCCCACACACAACTCCCTCTCCTCTAACAGCATGTTATCAGATGCCTTCCCTGGCAGACTGCCTGGGGTTAGAATCTACTTTTAATGATACCGTATCTGTCCTACAGCTGTGGAAAGATATCTGATGATATTAACGTGAATGCTGCATGCAAAACGTTACTGGGGGGTGGTGGGGTTAGCAATGAGAGCAGAGCACCCTTTTGCAGAGCAAAGGAGAAGCTCGGAGTTCTCTGCTGGTGCATTTCCATACAGGATTTACCACATATTTTTGAGTGAGGACGCATCACACCTTGTTACATACAGGACTTAAACCAGTGTTTTACCCAAAAGGCTCAGACTCACTGGGCCATGGCTCCAGCGGACCTGCTCTCACCTGGGGACAAAGCCTGACAACTGGTACTTTTCAGCTTGCATTTACATTACAATGGCTCACCGGACTTTAACCCACAAAGCATCTTTTGACTACACCGAGGCTGTTAATTCTACTCTTCACAAGTCCTCACTGTCAGCCCCAGTTATGGAAACAATTTCCCTAGTGTAACATAAGGGTGTATACACTAGTGTAACATAAGGGTGTATACACTAGTGTAACACTGGTGTTACAGTCAAAAAAAGCAGCACGTGTCCCCCCAAATGGCACCCTATTCCCTATTTAGTGTACTACTTATGAACAAAGCCCCTATAGGGAATAAGGTCCCATTTACAATCAGCCTAAGATTCAGTCAGGATCAAGCGTGTTAGGATGTGTTACTTTGTATGGAGATTTCTAACTAGAGGACCTCTAAAGGGCTGGGGGGAGAGAACTAAACTAGACTCCAAAGGTCCTGTTATCCATCAGCCAGAAGTCGGTGTTTCAGGCCTTTCGCTAGAGATACGTTTCAACAAGTTTAGAAGACTGGGCCATTTCTTCTCTGGTTAATTTATATTACAGTCTTTGTATAAGAGAGGAAGAATGATTTTTTAAATGAGGCTGACGGAACACAGAGCTAAGTGAGAATATTATATGAGAAAACTACACTAAATAAAGCCTTTTACATTGGTGTCTGAAAAACTATGAAAACAAGTTTTTTTTGTTCTTTCAATTCAAACATTTTCAGAGTTTGTAGTAAAAAGCACTTTTAACATCTAAAAGTTACAACTTTGAGATGTCCTTCGAGACTTTGTAAAAATCCAAGACAAAAGAAACGAGGCAAAAGCACAACATCAACAAAAGTGTTAATAAGGACACTTCTCCTGAATGAGAAAAAGTATACGAAAGACAAAGGAAACCGAAATGAGCACACGTCATCATTCGTTTGAATGAGAGCCAGCATGGGATGTCTGGAGGGGGGGAGGGGGTGTAGCTCTCAGCAGGCAGGGCCAGGCAGAGGGACCCTGGGGCAGCGGTAAAGGAGTCTGGAACCTCTACAGAGATCATATTTCCTTACTGCCTCCTGCCCGGCTCTGCGCCACAATGACCTGTAGTAACCCTGTGTGCTGCGGGGTTACTGTAGGCCGTTTCACTGTACAGCAGAATCAGGAAGTCACAACTAACTTCACAGGCTATGACAGATCTGGTTGTTTCTCTTTCCCCCTGATCCTCCTCCTCCTATAGTACATGACTGGAATCTGAATGGTTGAGTTAGAGAATATGTTGTAATATGTATATTTAGTAAGTAACTGCCCTGGGTTCTTTCTCTCCTTTTGTCATTTTAACAAGATGCTGCAGGGATGGAAGAGAATGACTATTGTAATGAGATGGTTAAATATGCATGTATGCTCATGATGTGGTGTTGAATTTTGTCTGTGTGCGATATACAACATCCATACCTAGTCTGTTCCTGGAGTATGAGATGTGGTTCCACAAAGAACTTGACTCTAAGCCTGAGTCGGCAGGGAGTCAGATTGTCCATCTGCTGACAGATTCTGTTCCTCAGGTTGAGCCACAGGTTCTCTCCCTTACTGCCTGAGAACTGCAGGCCAAAGTAGTCCACCTCTATGATTCCCAACTTCCTACACACCTTTGGAATAAAAGAGGAAGAAGTCAGTTTTGGAGAAGAAAAAAAAACTACGTAAAAACCAAAGTAACCTAACCGCAGTTTGTGTAGGCCGATAAGCATCTTCAAGAAAATATGAGACAGTTTAGAATGTTTCTTTATTATAATTTTTGCATTTGCCATACATCAATATCAAGGCAGTAAAGCCGGTGGGAGCAGTTAAGTGGGAAATAAATGTGGATATTTTTCCCGCGGTAATAAACTTCATCACGAGCGCATCCCACGCGCCTTTCACCAGCTGCAGTAAAGGAACAGAGTTATGTAACGTCAAGTGTAGCCGAAATCCAGAGGGGATAACTATACCGATTCAAATGACATGTCAACGCGCTGTGTATATGAGATAGGAGCTTAGCATTTATTTAGAACTCATTAGAAGACAACGATTAGGCCCTCTGACAAATTCACATGTTTACGGATTGATGACTAGGCCTACATCATTGGCACCATAACGTTTAATGCACATGATAATTGATATAACGACTTTGGTATTTATGAAATCTAAAAACAGATTAATGCAATGTGGTAGACCACTATTGGATATTCAATGTTAATTAAGTCAACAGTAGGCTATTTTCGTGAGAACACCCATTGAAGCTACACAACATTGCTAAGCATGCACAGGGACCAACATGAACTGAAGTAACCTTTGCTCGACAAAGCCATATACTTTCCTCGCGACTAGACTACCAGGAAGCAACTCCCTCAGATGGCACCTTCATACTCATTTCGAAAATCACCAACTCAATCATCATGAGTTGAATTGTACCATAAATCAAAATTGTGGGCTCTTTCTTTGTTGCGGAAAATGTAGCCAACTTGTTTCCAAACAAAGCAACATTGTTGCACGATTGAGGAAGCACATTTGTATCGCTGTGTGTGGCAATGTAGCATGCATATCCAGTGACAGAATGCTGTTTAGAGAGAACTGATCCTGGCGACAGAAAATGTAGCAATAAACTAACTTTGAACATCAAAATGTGGATTTCTCATCTCGGCAACAAAAAAAACACGTTCATGCTGACAAAGTGTTGCGATTTAATCCACAAAAAAAATGTGCACTTGCAGGACAATTTTCACTGTGTTTCGACAAATGTATATATAAACCTAAAAATAAACTATAAACAACAACCCGAAAACAGAAAAATAAACAAAAGGAAGAATTAAAATGAGTATCTACCTTATTCAGACAGTCTTCACCATTCGCCTTCGAATCAACTTCCACTTCCATAACCACCGAATCCGGACGGGTAACATGGCAAAGCATTTTGGCTATCTAGTATTTTATATTTGGTCTATACCTCTTTTAAAATAATAACACAACCACGGTATTCCTCTTTTGAGACCCTACATCAAACCTTCGTCCACTTTCCAAACCCTCTCACTTCGTGTGGCAGCCAAACACTCCCTACCAGCGGTAAGCTACATCAATGAATTGCTATGCAAAGCACTGACTACTCCGAAACAGCCAATTACAACGCGTTTAGCATATGAGGCTTGCACCCGCGATCACCGTCATATCCAAACGGCTAGTGCAATCCGGGATCCTTGGGACATCCCTATGCTAAAACCTAATCCAGGGGTGTCAAACTGTGAGATGGTTCAGTACGGCTGAGTAAAACAAATAAAACAATTGTGAATTTTTTCCCGGTGTTGGACGAACTCAAAAACCTTTAAAATAACTACAACGAAATCGAAACGTTATAAAAACGATAATGGAAAAATATTCATACAGTTTCTTGATTGTCTAGCCCGCCAATAATCAGTAGACAGTCAGCGAGAATAGAACATTCAAAACATGATGGATAGAGGATACATTTTTGACTATTTAGAGTAACCCCAAACTTAAGCCCCTACCCTAACCATAGCCATAACCCTTACCTATAACTAACCTTAACCCTTACCTTAACCATTTACATTTCAATGGGGTAGGGACATCCCAAGGAGTCCGAATAGCACATACCATATTCAAACGAGATCATCTCGTGGCTACAATGCATGATGAGGACAACAGAGGCGCCCCCTTCTGGGGTTTTCTCCAGAGTGTGCAGCTCGTTGGACCTCCCATAAGTCTATGGGTCTTTCACCTGCTTGATAAGAGATGACTATCCATGGAAATAGCTGGTATAGAGTGGCTTGAGTTGTAAATTGAGAGCTGCATATGAATTAATAATGCATTGAAATAGGCTAGTGATCAGAAATAGCAGCAGTAGAGGACTATGTGCACCCCAACCATTTATTTCTGTGCTTACTTTCAAAAGCATCTGAATGTTCAATAAAAAAATCTCCCATTGTTATTGCTCAATTACACACCTTTGCCGTGTGCCCAGTGAGCAGTCTATTCCTGTACGTTGGCTAGAGCTAGGTATAGGCCTACAACCTGTCTCTGTTGTTGACGTTCAGTAGCCTACTGTGTAAGTCAGAAAAGCATTTGCAAGCATGTACAGAATGAGACCTGGATAAATCATTTGACAGGTAGACTGGTTGAGCACTAAACATGTGGTTGTTTCTGAGGTTTCCCCAGTTATATTCACTCACTACCTGTTAGTCAAAGTCACCTTTCCGCAACCACTCTTAATTACATCTTGTGGTCTTCACTAGTAAGATCTAATAACGAAAGGTGAGCATTATATTATTTGTGTCTGTAAAACTCCCTTGATGACAGGCACTATAATATGTATACATATCATACAGTTATTGGATGGTTATAATGAAATGCAGTCGTTCCCACAGAGAAACACAAGCCCTATATTCACATGTTGACATGCATGAACTCAATAGAAAGAAACACAGCTGTGTGTGTGTGTGTGTGTGTGTGTGTGTGTGTGTGTGTGTGTGTGTGTGTGTGTGTGTGTGTGTGTGTGTGTGTGTGTGTGTGTGTGTGTGTGTGTGTGTGTGTGTGTGTGTGTGTGTGTGTGTGTGTGTGTGTGTGTGTGTGTGTGTGTGTGTGTGTGTGTGTGTGTGTGTGTGTGTGTGTGTGTGTGTGAGTTATTATAGGTCGGAGGTGACTCTGTCAACGACCTCCATCCATACTGACATAAAAATACAATTTGAGTCTGTCGATGTTGCATGGCAGCTGGATGCAAATTTAGTATTTAGTATTTTCCCATCTAAATAACTTTGTAAGTCGAATTTCTACAATTTTCACAGAGGGACATTTTGCCACATCATGTCCTCCACCAAGTCTGAATATATATTGCTTTGCAAATAAATGACTGTGTGTGACAATTACTGTATAAATTGTTCTACTGACATGAAAATAGGATAACAGGAGAAATGTAATATGGATTAAAACATGAAAGCCTAGATGAGAGCAGGGTTGTACTCAATATGAATTGAAGGCAGTCAATTTTGTAAGAAAACTAAAGTTACAATTCAATACTCGAAAAAGGGCATTTATTTACAATGGCTTCTTAATAAAATGAAAAGTAGAAGCTATTTATTTCAAAAGTTTTAAAATGTCTGAATGTTCAATTCAAATCACTTCCTGAATTGACTTCCTTCGGTTTGAATTGAGTCCAACCCTGGCTGAGAGTGAGTGACACATCCCAGCTTCCTGAAATGTGTTGTCAATGTATAAGTGTGGTGTTGGACGAACTCAAAAACCTTTAAAATAACTACAACGAAATCGAAACGGTATAAAAATGATAATGGAAAAACCGTCTGACCTCCTGCACCCTGCCAAAGGACATCAGTGAGCTTGGCCTGGGCCGCCCATCGAGTCTGCCAGTCAGAAACAATCAGTGTTCACTTCTGATGCAGCTAGTCTAATGCTGTTTCACCTAAATGGATTGCAAATCACATACATTGAATCTCTTTGTATTCTCTTTTGATTTGGGCTGCTTGTGTCTTAAATGACACCATATTCCCTATTTATTTCACCACTTTTGATCAGGGCCCATGGGGCTCAGGTCAAAAGTAGTGCACTATACAGTACCAGTTAAAAGTTTGGACACCTACTCATTCAAGGGTTGGGTTTTTCTTTATTTTCACTATTTTAACACTGTAACCAAAACAGTGTTAAACAAATCAAAATATATTTTATATTTGAGATTCTTCAAAGTAGCCAACCTTTGTCTTGATAACAGCTTTGCACACTCTTGGCATTCTGTCAACCAGCTTCATGAGGTAGTCACCTGGAATACATTTCAATTAACAGGTGCGCCTTGTTGAAAGTTAATTTGTGGAATTTCTTTCCTTCTTAATGCGTTTGAGCCAATCAGTTGTGTTGTGACAAGGTAGGGTTGGTATACAGAAGATAGCCCTATTTGGTAAAAAACCAAGTCCATATTATGTCAAGAACAGCACAAATAAGCAAAGTGACATGACAGGTCAGTCAATCTGGAAAATTTAAAGAACTTTGAAAGTTTCTTCAACAATAAGTTCATTAGAATTACCAGCCTAAGAAATTGCAGCCCAAATAAATCCTTCACAGAGTTCAAGTAACAGACACATCTCAACATCAACTGTTTAGAGGAGACTGCATGAATCAGGCATTCATGGTCGAATTGCTGCAAAGAAATCACTACTAAAGGACACCAATAAGAAGAAGAGACTTGCTTGGGCCAAGAAACACAAGCAATGGACATTAGACCGGTGGAAATCTGTCCTTTGGTCTGATCAGTCTAAATTTGAGATTTTTGGTTCCAATCGCCATGTCTTTGTGAGACGCAGAGTAGGTGAACGGATGATCTCTGCATGTGTGGTTACCACCATGAAGCATGGAGGAGGAGGTGTGATGGTGTGCGGTGCTTTGCTGGTGACACTGTCAGTGATTTATTTTGAATTCAAGGCACACTTAACCAGCATTCTGCAGTGATACGCCATCCCATCTGGTTTGCGCATAGTGGGACTATCATTTGTTTTTCAACAGGACAATAACCCAACACACCTCCAGGCTGTGTAAGGGCTATTTGACCAAGAAGGAGAGTGATGGAGTGGTGCATCAGATGACCTGGCCTCCACAATCAAAAATCAAATCCAATTTTATTGGTCACATACACATGGTTAGCAGATTGTAACGCTTGTCGTCTGAGGAAGGAGAGGAGGACCAAGGTGCAGCGTGGTAAGTGTTTATATTATTTAATGAAATATGCAACACTAGACAAAAACAACAAACAGTCCTGAAAGGTGAAACAAAAACACTAAACAGGAAACAACCACCCACAAAACACAATGGAAAACAGGCTACCTAAATATGGTTCTCAACCAGGGACAACGATTGACAGCTGCCTCTGATTGAGAACCATACCAGGCCAAACACAGAAATAGAAAATCATAGACAAACTAACATAGACAACCCACCCAACTCACGCCCTGACCATAATAAAACAAAAGACGAAACAAATGAACTAAGGTCAGAACTTGACAGTACCCCCCCCCCCCCTCCCAAAGGTGCGGCGGGTGGGAGTCTGGGTGGGAGTCTGTCCGCGGTGGTGGCTCTGGCGCGGGACGTGGACCCCACTCCACCATAGTCTTTCTCCGCCTCCTTAACCACCTCTTAAGAGCGGCGACCCTCGCCGCCGACCTCGGGCAGCGCCGGACAGGTGGGAGACTCCGGCAGCTCCGAAGTGAAGGGCGATTCTGGCATCGCCGGCGTGACAGGCGGCTCTGGCAGCTCCTGGCTGACTGACGGCTCTGGCAGCTCCTGGCTGACTGACGGCTCTGGCAGCTCCTGGCTGACTGACGGCTCTGGCAGGTCCTGGCTGACTGATGGCTCTGGCAGCTCCTGGCTGACTGATGGCTCTGGCAGCTCCTGGCTGACTGACGGCTCAGGACAGACTGGCGGCTCTGGCAGCCCAGGACAGACTGGCGGCTCTGGCAGCCCAGGACAGACTGGCGGCTCTGGCAGCTCAGGACAGACTGGCGGCTCTGGCAGCACAGGACAGACTGGCGGCTCTGGCAGCACAGGACAGACTGGTAGCTCTAGCAGCTCAGGACAGACGGGAGACTCTGACAGCTCAGGACAGACGGGAGACTCTGACAGCTCAGGACAGACGGGAGACTCTGGCAGCTCAGGGCAGACGGGAGACTCTGGCAGCTCAGGGCAGACGGGAGACTCTGGCAGCGCTGGGCAGGAGGAATGCGTGGTGCGTGGAGGTGTCACCGGGTAGACCGGACCGTGAAGGCGCACTGGAGCTCTTGAGCACCGAGCCTGCCCAACCTTCCCTGGTTGAATGCTCCCCGTAGCCAGGCCAGTGCGGTGAGGTGGAATAGCCCGCATTGGGCTGTGCTGGCGAACCGGGGACACCATGCGTAAGGCTGGTGCCATGTACACCGGCCCGAGGAGACGCACTGGAGACCAGATGTGCTGAGCCGGCTTCATGGCACCCGGCTCGATGCCCACTCTAGCCTGGCCGATACGAGGCGCTGCAATGTACCGCACCAGGCTATGCACCCGCCCGGGGACACCGTGCGCCTCACGGCTTAACATGGTGCCTGCCCGGTCCCTCTCGCTCTCCGGTAAGCACGGGGAGTTGGCTCAGGTCTCCTACCTGACTTAGCCACACTCCCCGTGTGCCGCAACCCAAAACATTTTGGGGGCTGCCTCTTGGGCTTCCTTGATCATCGTGCCAACTCCATTTGCCGAAACAAAGGAACTAAGGTCAGAACGTGACACAGATGTTAATGCGAGTTTGTGCTTCTAGTTCCGACCGTGCAGTAATATCTAACAAATAATCTAACAATTTTACAACAAATACCTTATACACACACAAGTGTAAAGCATTGAATAAGAATATGTACATATAAATATATGGATGAGCGATGGCTGTGCGGCATAGGCAAGATGCAGTATATGGTATAGAGTACAGTATATACATATGAGATGAGTAATGTAGCGCATGTAAACATTATATAAAGTGGCATTGCTTAAAGTGACTAGTGATACATTTTATAAAATTACATTTGTAATTATTAAAGTGGCTAGATATTTGAGTCAGTATGTTGGCAGCAGCCACTCAATGTTAGTGATGGCTGTTTAACAGTCTGATGGCCTTGAGATAGAAGCTTTTTTTCAGTCTCTCGGTCCCAGCTTTGATGCTCCTGTGCTGACCTTGCCTTGTGGATGATAGCGGGGTGAACAGGCAGTGGCTCGGGTGGTTGTTGTCTTTGATGATCTTTTTGGCCTTCCTGTGACATCGGGTGGTGTAGGTGTCCTGGAGGACAAGTAGTTTTCCCCGGTGATGCATTTTGCAGACCTCACTACCCTCTGGAGAGCCTTACGGATGTAGACGGAGCAGTTGCCATGCCAGGCGGTGATGCACCCCGACAGGATGCTCTCGATTGTGCATCTGTAGAAGTTTGTGAGTGTTTTCGGTGACAAGCCAAATTGTTGCGCCTTCTTTACCACGCTGTCTGTGTGGGTGGACCATTAACAGTTTGTCCGTGATATGTACGCCGAGGAACTTAAAACTTTCCACCTTCTCCACTACTGTCCCATCGATGTGGATAGGGGAGTGCTCCCTCTGCTGTTTCCTGAAGTCCACAATCAGCTTGTTTGTTTTGTTGACGTTGAGTGTGAGGTTATTTTCTTGACACCACACTCTGAGGGCACTCACCTCCTCCCTGTAGGCCGTCTCGTTGTTGTTGGTAATCAAGCCTACCGCTGTGGTGTCGTCAGCAATCTTGACGATTGAGTTGGAGGCGTGCATGGCCACGCAGTCATGGGTGAACAGGGAGTACAGGAGAGGGCTGAGAACGCACCCTTGTGGGGCCCCAATGTTGAGGATCAGCGGAATGGAGATGTTGTTTCCTACCCTCACCACCTGAGGGCGGCCCGTCAGGAAGTCCATGACCCAGTTGCACAGGGAGGGGTCGAGACCCACGGTCTCGAGCTTAGTGACGAGTTTGGAGGGTACTATAGTGTTAAATGCTGAGCTGTAGTCGATGAACAGCATTCTTACATAGGTATCCCTCTTGTCCAGATGGGTTAGTGTGCAGTGTGATTGCATCATCTGTGTACCTATTGGGGTGGTAAGCAAATTGGAGTGGGTCTAGGGTGTCAGTTAGGGTGGAGGTGATATGATCCTTGACTGGTCTCTCAAAGCACTTCATGATGACGGAAGTGCTAGTCATTTAGCTCAGTTACCTTAGCTTTCTTGGGAACAGGAACAATGGTGGCCCACTTGAAGAATGTGGGAACAGCAGACTGGGATAGGGATTGATTGAATATGTCCGTAAACACAGCAGGCAACTGGTCTGCGCATGCTCTGAGGACGCGGGTAGGGATGCCGTCTGGGCCGGCAGCCCTGCAAGGGTTAACACGTTTAAATGTTTTACTCACATTGGCCACGGTGAAGGAGAGCCCGCAGGTTTTGGTAGCGGGCTGTGTCAGTGGCACCATATTGTCCTCAAAGCGAGCAAAGAAGTTGTTTAATTTGTCTGGGAGCAAGACGTTTGTGTCCGCGACGGGGCTGGTTTTCTTTTTGTAATCCATGATTGACTGTACATCCAGCCACATACCTCTTGTGTCTAAGCCGTTGAATTGTGACTCTACTTTGTCTCTATACTGTCGCTTAGCTTGTTTGATTGCCTTGTGGAGGGAATAGCTACACTGTTTTTATTCAGTCATGTTTCTGGCTGCCTTGCCATGATTAAAAGCAGTGGTTCTTGCTTTCAGTTTTGCAATCACCTGACCTCAACCCAATTGAGATGGTTTGGGATGAGTTGGACCACAGAGTGATCTAGACGGCTACTTTGATGAATCAAATATAAAATATATTTATATAACACTTATATAACACTTATTTGTTTACTACATGATTCCATATGTGTTATTTAATTGTTTTGATGTCTTCACTATTATTCTACAATATAGAAAATTGTAAAAATAAATACAAATAAATATATGCCATTTAGCAGACGCTTTTATCCAAAGCGACTTACAGTCATGTGTGCATAAAGAATAACCTTGGAATGAGTAGGTGTGTCCAAACTTTTGACTGGTCCTGTATATGGAATAGGGTGCCATTTGGGAGGCAGTTTTCATCTCATTCAGATGAGTGGCTATCCAACACTGCCAGATGATAGAAGAGAGCGGATTTGGGAAGTGAACTGCAGATCACAGTCTCTCAGGGACTAGTTCCAGTCAACAGACAGACCCTCACACTGACACTACCAATGACAAGCACGCACACACGCACGCACGCACAACACAACACACACACCAGAAGCCTCAACACAGTTTATTCTCCTGTTCTCCCTCATGGACATGACAAAGATGTTTGCCAGTGACATCGATGACATGCCATCTTCAGCAGCGTCACCGCAGATTTACTACAACGTTTACCGTGACTACATTCCTTTCAATTATGTGTTCAGATTATCCCAAGGCATCCAAGTCACTGGAGTTGTCTTGACATGACATACACTACTCATGTTGTTTATAATAATAAATACATCATTTGCTTTTGCTGCTTTAACTCTCTGTCACGCCTTGGTCTTAGTGTTTTGTGTTTTCGTTGATTGTTTGGTCAGGCCAGGGTGTGACATGGGTTTGTTTTGTTGTATTTCGTATTGGGGTTTTGTGGTTATTGGGATTGCGGCTGAGTAGGGGTGTTGTATGGGCTTGGCTGCCTGAGGCGGTTCTCAATCAGAGTCAGGTGATTCTCGTTGTCTCTGATTGGGAACCGTATTTAGGTAGCCTGGGTTTCGCTTTGTATTTCGTGGGTGATTGTTCCTGTCTCTGTGTAGTTTCACCAGATAGGCTGTAATAGGTTTCACGTTCCGTTTGTTGTTTTTGTATTTATTAGTTATTTCATGTATCGTTCCGTTTTTCATTCATTAAAGACATGAGTAACCACCACGCTGCATTTCGGTCCGACTCTCTTTCTACAAACGAAGAACGCCGTTACACTCTCAGGAAGAGCTCTCTGTGCACCTGGCTGCAACATCAGTATAAAAGAAGGTAGGCGCTTATTGTGATGAGTTATTTATTCCAGTGATGCAGAAGCCACAGTCCTAGAGCAGTACATCAAATATAAACTAGCTAGTGCTAACCTGCACCCACAGAGGCAGTCTCTCAATGCATCACATATTAAACTAGCTAGTGCTAACCTGCACACACAGAGACAGCCTCTCAATACATCAAACATAAACTAGCTAGTGCTAACCTGCACCCACAGAGACAGCCTCTCAATACATCAAAAATAAACTAGCTAGTGCTAACCTGCACCCACAGAGACAGCCTCTCAATACATCAAAAATAAACTAGCTAGTGCTAACCTGCACCCACAGAGACAGCCTCTCAATACATCAAATATAAACTAGCTAGTGCTAACCTGCACCCACAGAGACAGCCTCTCAATACATCAAATATAAACTAGCTAGTGCTAACCTGCACCCACAGAGACAGCCTCTCTTTGCATCTATGTGGAGTGTCATTAAAGCAGAGCGATGGGAAAGCAGTGACTTGTGATCATGTCTTCCAATGTATTTATATGATCTCTTCCAAGTTGAATTATTCAGAATGCCCAATGTATTTGGTGCAGGGCTGTAGGAGGAATGGTTTTATTCTGCCATGTGGGACCACGAATCAGCTCTGATGTAGTCCACTGGAAGCAGGGGGGACAGTAAATGATTCCAGCGATGCTACTGTAACTCCCAAGGGTGTGTGTGTGTGTGTGTGTGTGTGTGTGTGTGTGTGTGTGTGTGTGTGTGTGTGTGTGTGTGTGTGTGTGTGTGTGTGTGTGTGTGTGTGTGTGTGTGTGTGGATTGCAGCATACACACAGAGTGTAATCAGAATCCAATCAGTCAAATATGTTTTGATATCCAGGGACCTCATCATGAAACAACATGAGACCTGTCTAGGTAGTACACATCTCTGATACACAGAGAAGCAACATGAGACCTGTCTGGATATTACACATCTCTGATACACAGAGAAGCAACATGAGACCTGTCTGGCTATTACACACCTCTGATACACAGAGAAGCAACATGAGACCTGTCTGGCTATTACACACCTCTGATACACAGAGAAGCAACATGAGACCTGTCTGGCTATTACACACCTCTGATACACAGAGAAGCAACATGAGACCTGTCTGGCTATTACACACCTCTGATACACAGAGAAGCAACATGAGACCTGTCTGGCTATTACACACCTCTGATACACAGAGAAGCAACATGAGACCTGTCTTGTAGTACACACCTCTGATACACAGAGAAGCAACATGAGACCTGTCTGGCTATTACACACCTCTGATACACAGAGAAGCAACATGAGACCTGTCTGGCTATTACACACCTCTGATACACAGAGAAGCAACATGAGACCTGTCTAGGTAGTACACACCTCTGATACACAGAGAAGCAACATGAGACCTGTCTGGCTATTACACACCTCTGATACACAGAGAAGCAACATGAGACCTGTCTGGCTATTACACACCTCTGATACACAGAGAAGCAACATGAGACCTGTCTAGGTAGTACACATCTCTGATACACAGAGAAGCAACATGAGACCTGTCTGTGTAGTAATTCCCCCTGATACAAAGAGAAGCAACATGAGACCTGTCTGTGTAGTAATTCCCCCTGATACAAAGAGAAGCAACATGAGACCTGTCTGTGTAGTAATTCCCCTGATACACAGAGAAGCAACATGAGACCTGTCTGGCTATTACACACCTCTGATACACAGAGAAGCAACATGAGACCTGTCTGGCTATTACACACCTCTGATACACAGAGAAGCAACATGAGACCTGTCTGGCTATTACACACCTCTGATACACAGAGAAGCAACATGAGACCTGTCTGGCTATTACACACCTCTGATACACAGAGAAGCAACATGAGACCTGTCTGGCTATTACACACCTCTGATACACAGAGAAGCAACATGAGACCTGTCTAGGTAGTACACACCTCTGATACACAGAGAAGCAACATGAGACCTGTCTGGCTATTACACACCTCTGATACACAGAGAAGCAACATGAGACCTGTCTGGCTATTACACACCTCTGATACACAGAGAAGCAACATGAGACCTGTCTAGGTAGTACACACCTCTGATACACAGAGAAGCAACATGAGACCTGTCTGGCTATTACACACCTCTGATACACAGAGAAGCAACATGAGACCTGTCTGGCTATTACACACCTCTGATACACAGAGAAGCAACATGAGACCTGTCTAGGTAGTACACATCTCTGATACACAGAGAAGCAACATGAGACCTGTCTGTGTAGTAATTCCCCCTGATACAAAGAGAAGCAACATGAGACCTGTCTGTGTAGTAATTCCCCCTGATACAAAGAGAAGCAACATGAGACCTGTCTGTGTAGTAATTCCCCCTGATACACAGAGAAGCAACATGAGACCTGTCTGGCTATTACACACCTCTGATACACAGAGAAGCAACATGAGACCTGTCTGGCTATTACACACCTCTGATACACAGAGAAGCAACATGAGACCTGTCTGGCTATTACACACCTCTGATACACAGAGAAGCAACATGAGACCTGTCTGGCTATTACACACCTCTGATACACAGAGAAGCAACATGAGACCTGTCTAGGTAGTACACATCTCTGATACACAGAGAAGCAACATGAGACCTGTCTGGCTATTACACACCTCTGATACACAGAGAAGCAACATGAGACCTGTCTAGGTAGTACACATCTCTGATACACAGAGAAGCAACATGAGACCTGTCTGGCTATTACACACCTCTGATACACAGAGAAGCAACATGAGACCTGTCTGGCTATTACACACCTCTGATACACAGAGAAGCAACATGAGACCTGTCTGGCTATTACACATCTCTGATACACAGAGAAGCAACATGAGACCTGTCTGGCTATTACACACCTCTGATACACAGAGAAGCAACATGAGACCTGTCTGGCTATTACACATCTCTGATACACAGAGAAGCAACATGAGACCTGTCTGGCTATTACACACCTCTGATACACAGAGAAGCAACATGAGACCTGTCTGGCTATTACACACCTCTAATACACAGAGAAGCAACATGAGACCTGTCTGGCTATTACACACCTCTGATACACAGAGAAGCAACATGAGACCTGTCTGGCTATTACACACCTCTGATACACAGAGAAGCAACATGAGACCTGTCTGTGTAGTAATTCCCCCTGATACACAGAGAAACAACATGAGACCTGTCTAGGTAGTACACACCTCTGATACACAGAGAAGCAACATGAGACCTCTCTGGCTATTACACACCTCTGATACACAGAGAAGCAACATGAGACCTGTCTGGCTATTACACACCTCTGATACACAGAGAAGCAACATGAGACCTGTCTGGCTATTACACACCTCTGATACACAGAGAAGCAACATGAGACCTGTCTGGCTATTACACACCTCTGATACACAGAGAAGCAACATGAGACCTGTCTAGGTAGTACACACCTCTGATACACAGAGAAGCAACATGAGACCTGTCTAGGTAGTACACATCTCTGATACACAGAGAAGCAACATGAGACCTGTCTGGCTATTACACACCTCTGATACACAGAGAAGCAACATGAGACATGTCTGGCTATTACACACCTCTGATACACAGAGAAGCAACATGAGACCTGTCTGGCTATTACACACCTCTGATACACAGAGAAGCAACATGAGACCTGTCTAGGTAGTACACACCTCTGATACACAGAGAAGCAACATGAGACCTGTCTGGCTATTACACACCTCTGATACACAGAGAAGCAACATGAGACCTGTCTGGCTATTACACACCTCTGATACACAGAGAAGCAACATGAGACCTGTCTAGGTAGTACACACCTCTGATACACAGAGAAGCAACATGAGACCTGTCTGGCTATTACACACCTCTGATACACAGAGAAGCAACATGAGACCTGTCTGGCTATTACACACCTCTGATACACAGAGAAGCAACATGAGACCTGTCTAGGTAGTACACATCTCTGATACACAGAGAAGCAACATGAGACCTGTCTGTGTAGTAATTCCCCCTGATACAAAGAGAAGCAACATGAGACCTGTCTGTGTAGTAATTCCCCCTGATACACAGAGAAGCAACATGAGACCTGTCTGGCTATTACACACCTCTGATACACAGAGAAGCAACATGAGACCTGTCTGGCTATTACACACCTCTGATACACAGAGAAGCAACATGAGACCTGTCTGGCTATTACACACCTCTGATACACAGAGAAGCAACATGAGACCTGTCTGGCTATTACACACCTCTGATACACAGAGAAGCAACATGAGACCTGTCTAGGTAGTACACATCTCTGATACACAGAGAAGCAACATGAGACCTGTCTGGCTATTACACACCTCTGATACACAGAGAAGCAACATGAGACCTGTCTGGTAGTACACATCTCTGATACACAGAGAAGCAACATGAGACCTGTCTGGCTATTACACACCTCTGATACACAGAGAAGCAACATGAGACCTGTCTGGTAGTACACACCCTGATACACAGAGAAACAACATGAGACCTGTCTGGCTATTACACATCTCTGATACACAGAGAAGCAACATGAGACCTGTCTGGCTATTACACACCTCTGATACACAGAGAAGCAACATGAGACCTGTCTGGTATTACACATCTCTGATACACAGAGAAGCAACATGAGACCTGTCTGGCTATTACACACCTCTGATACACAGAGAAGCAACATGAGACCTGTCTGGCTATTACACACCTCTGATACACAGAGAAGCAACATGAGACCTGTCTGGCTATTACACACCTCTGATACACAGAGAAGCAACATGAGACCTCTCTGGCTATTACACACCTCTGATACACAGAGAAGCAACATGAGACCTGTCTGTGTAGTAATTCCCCCTGATACACAGAGAAACAACATGAGACCTGTCTAGGTAGTACACACCTCTGATACACAGAGAAGCAACATGAGACCTCTCTGGCTATTACACACCTCTGATACACAGAGAAGCAACATGAGACCTGTCTGGCTATTACACACCTCTGATACACAGAGAAGCAACATGAGACCTGTCTGGCTATTACACACCTCTGATACACAGAGAAGCAACATGAGACCTGTCTGGCTATTACACACCTCTGATACACAGAGAAGCAACATGAGACCTGTCTGGCTATTACACACCTCTGATACACAGAGAAGCAACATGAGACCTGTCTAGGTAGTACACACCTCTGATACACAGAGAAGCAACATGAGACCTGTCTAGGTAGTACACATCTCTGATACACAGAGAAGCAACATGAGACCTGTCTGGCTATTACACACCTCTGATACACAGAGAAGCAACATGAGACCTGTCTGTGCAGTAATGATACACAGAGCAGCAACATCTGATCCATACAATCATAAATCAGGTATATAAAACCTGTATTTGCTTTCAATACAGCTGCTGTTTTACATATCAGATTGCTCTCTATGAACAACCGTACAGACACTGACCCATACAGCACTGTACTGTCCTGTTGTGATGTGTCATATTTATAGGGAAATGGAAATGATTAACAGTATAATCAATAATACCCATTAGGATTCATATTTAATCATATGTTAGAAAATGGTGCCTGTTGGACGATAGACAAAAGCCTTATTTCACTCGTAAAGACATGCTTATTCATGGTTTTTATTTTTTTATGGGGAGGAGTGACTTTTTGTTCCCCTCAAACTAGCTTAACCATGACATAAACATAAACCATTAAACCAAAAAATCAGTACTCTTTATTGGTGGAGGTTTTGTCCTGTATGATGACATCATCCAATATGACATCACAGTCCTTCAAGGCACTCACTGATGGGAATAGAACATTAAAGCATTATCAGGGTTCTTCTATCTGTGAAATCCTCCACATTTCCATGTGAGATGTGTCACTGTCACTAATGCAGTGATTATGTCATAAAGGACCAGGCCAGGCAATGCTCACAGGGTGTTGTGTATCTGTGGTAAGATTCATTACACATTTGTTTCATCGCAGCTCTGTACAGTAGCAGGCAGCTTCATCAGGGAGCTCTTTCTTCTTGTGGTGACTATGATGAAGAAAGGCCGGAGGTTCAGCTGTGTCTGCTTCCGGGGATAAGCAGAAAACCCATCCCAGACCGGAATATGAAAGATGGACTGTCGACAAAGGGCACAAATAGACTTGTGACAGCCAAAGAGATGGTTAAGTCAGATCTAGAGACGTAATGTAAACTGTCTAAAGAGCAGGACAAAGAAGACAAGAGAACATGTGACAGCCAATTGTCTGTGCTGAAAATACAGGATGTGTGGTCATCGCTTACTGGTTGTCTCACCTCGCTGCGCTGTCTCACCCTCAGCAGACACAAGCCACACAGGGACATCTCCCTATCAGAGGTCACACAGTGCCCGGACAGCTCAGACTCAACCAATGGGAGCCCTTGGAACACAGACTCCTCTAATGACGGACAGCCAGATAAACCAATAGGATTGGTGGATGTCCCTTTATCCCCACAGGCTGAGGAGAGGCGGGAGGAGGATGAGGAGGTGGTGCAGGCCCCTCCATGTTTCCCATGCCTGGGGTCCAGCTATACTGGTCTCTCCAGCTATCTTAGTTGTGAACATTACATTTACATTTAAGTCATTTAGCAGACGCTCTTATCCAGAGCGACTTACAAATTGGTGCATTCACCTTATGACATCCAGTGGAACAGTCACTTTGCAATAGTGCATCTAAATCTTAAAGGGGGGGGGGTGAGAGGGATTACTTATCCTATCCTAGGTATTCCTTAAAGAGGTGGGGTTTCAGGTGTCTCCGGAAGGTGGTGATTGACTCCGCTGTCCTGGCGTAGTGAGGGAGTTTGTTCCACCATTGGGGGCCAGAGCAGCGAACAGTTTTGACTGGGCTGAGCGGGAACTGTACTTCCTCAGTGGTAGGGAGGCGAGCAGGCCAGAGGTGGATGAACGCAGTGCCCTTGTTTGGGTGTAGGGCCTGATCAGAGCCTGGAGGTACTGAGGTGCCGTTCCCCTCACAGCTCCGTAGGCAAGCACCATGGTCTTGTAGCGGATGCGAGCTTCAACTGGAAGCCAGTGGAGAGAGCGGAGGAGCGGGGTGACGTGAGAGAACTTGGGAAGGTTGAACACCAGACGGGCTGCGGCGTTCTGGATGAGTTGTAGGGGTTTAATGGCACAGGCAGGGAGCCCAGCCAACAGCGAGTTGCAGTAATCCAGACGGGAGATGACAAGTGCCTGGATTAGGACCTGCGCCGCTTCCTGTGTGAGGCAGGGTCGTACTCTGCGGATGTTGTAGAGCATGAACCTACAGGAACCGGCCACCACCTTGATGTTAGTTGAGAACGGCAGGGTGTTGTCCAGGATCACGCCAAGGTTCTTAGCGCTCTGGGAGGAGGACACAATGGAGTTGTCAACCGTGATGGCGAGATCATGGAACGGGCAGTCCTTCCCCGGGAGGAAGAGCAGCTCCGTCTTGCCGAGGTTCAGCTTGAGGTGGTGATCCGTCATCCACACTGATATGTCTGCCAGACATGCAGAGATGCGATTCGCCACCTGGTCATCAGAAGGGGAAAAGGAGAAGATTAATTGTGTGTCGTCTGCATAGCAATGATAGGAGAGACCATGTGAGGTTATGACAGAGCCAAGTGACTTGGTGTATAGCGAGAATAGGAGAGGGCCTAGAACAGAGCCCTGGGGGACACCAGTGGTGAGAGCGCGTGGTGAGGAGACAGATTCTCGCCACGCCACCTGGTAGGAGCGACCTGTCAGGTAGGACGCAATCCAAGCGTGGGCCGCGCCGGAGATGCCCAACTCGGAGAGGGTGGAGAGGAGGATCTGATGGTTCACAGTATCGAAGGCAGCCAATAGGTCTAGAAGGATGAGAGCAGAGGAGAGAGAGTTAGCTTTAGCAGTGCGGAGCGCCTCCGTGATACAGAGGAGAGCAGTCTCAGTTGAATGACTAGTCTTGAAACCTGACTGATTTGGATCAAGAAGGTCATTCAGAGAGAGATAGCGGGAGAGCTGGCCAAGGACGGCACGTTCAAGAGTTTTGGAGAGAAAAGAAAGAAGGGATACTGGTCTGTAGTTGTTGACATCGGAGGGATCGAGTGTAGGTTTTTTCAGAAGGGGTGCAACTCTCGCTCTCTTGAAGACGGAAGGGACGTAGCCAGCGGTCAGGGATGAGTTGATGAGCGAGGTGAGGTAAGGGAGAAGGTCTCCGGAAATGGTCTGGAGAAGAGAGGAGGGGATAGGGTCAAGCGGGCAGGTTGTTGGGCGGCCGGCCGTCACAAGACGCGAGATTTCATCTGGAGAGAGAGGGGAGAAAGAGGTCAGAACACAGGGTAGGGCAGTGTGAGCAGAACCAGCGGTGTCGTTTGACTTAGCAAACGAGGATCGGATGTTGTCGACCTTCTTTTCAAAATGGTTGACGAAGTCATCTGCAGAGAGGGAGGAGGGGGGAGGGAGAGGAGGATTCAGGAGGGAGGAGAAGGTGGCAAAGAGCTTCCTAGGGTTAGAGGCAGATGCTTGGAATTTAGAGTGGTAGAAAGTGGCTTTAGCAGCAGAGACAGAGGAGGAAAATGTAGAGAGGAGGGAGTGAAAGGATGCCAGGTCCGCAGGGAGGCGAGTTTTCCTCCATTTCCGCTCGGCTGCCCGGAGCCCTGTGAAGCGTCCCAGTTGTTTCTGGCCCAATGGAGGAGAGACATGATGCTGCGTATGGAGCTGGTGGACATGGGAGGGGAGAGCGGGGATGCGACTCACGCGAGGTACAGGGCAGAGTGGAGCATGTTTGAGGGGGACACACAGGTGGCCCAGGGGGTGTGGCTCCCAAGGTTGCCAAATGGATTTGGGGTGCCTCACTGATGGATTATCAGCACCCAACAAGGTTAGAGTTTTATGATGTTTAATACTAATACTATCATACCTGGGTTCAAATCATATTTGAAGAGTTTCATTGCATAACGCTATAAACCCATTTCCAGAAATATAGGTAAATGTACTTTGATTGTTTAAATAACTTATGAAAGAGATTGATGTGTTTTTTCCACATCTAATCATGGCATGAGGTTATTTAAATTACAGACATGTATTTCCACATCTAATCATGGCATGAGGTTATTTAAATGACAGACATGTATTTCCACATCTAATCATGGCATGAGGTTATTTAAATGACAGACATGTATTTCCACATCTAATCATGGCATGAGGTTATTTAAATGACAGACATGTATTTCCACATCTAATCATGGCATGAGGTTATTTAAATGACAGACATGTATTTCCACATCTAATCATGGCATGAGGTTATTTAAATGACAGACATGTATTTCCACATCTAATCATGGCATGAGGTTATTTAAATTACAGACATGTATTTGTTTGAAATCTATCTCTTGATGATTTCATTTCAGAGAGACAAAGAATGATGTTTTGTTGCAAAGCGCTATATATCCGCATCACTCTCTGAGAAAAAAGTAGCACTGCTTGGTTTTACACAGTCAAATGTGACAAATCACTACATTTTTTATAAAGAACTGTACAAATGATACATTTTGTGACATCAATACTTTAAAATGTAGATAACATAAATTAATCAAAACAGTAATATGAGATCTGTATGTCAAATATTTACATTGGACATTTTAGGGTGTGTTAATAAATTCACTCTGGCTATCTACTTCGTACACTCTCATCTGAGCATTCCAGAGCGCAGAATAACTGATGAATTTACAAACACACAACACCTGTTGAGTATGACCGGTGTCAGTAAATGTTGACAAAAAAAGTAATTCAATTGTTGCCAGGAGCACAGTTACAGTCCAACTCTCTGGATAACATGAAAACACCCTAACCAGCTCTGCTAGAGGGAGTAAAATGGTCAGAGTGGGGTGTTCTCTCATTGTGTTTGGAAATAGCTAGTAAGCTAGCTAACTTTAGCCAGTTAGCTTGGGTGCTTGACTGCCGTTGTGAGGTCAGAACGCTTGGATCAACCTTACTCCTCAGCCAGAGCGTCAAGTGACAGTGTGTGCTCTGAAAGCGAAATGCTCAGAAATTATGAACGGACAATCTGACAACGCTCTGAATTTACGAATGCCCAGCGCTCACCCTGAGCAAGCTCTGGCACTACAGGTCAAATTTACGAACACACCCATAGTCATTTAGTAGATACAGTTAGTGGATTCATCTTAATGTAGCTAAAAGAGACAACCACATATCACGTTCAAATATACAGGATACGAACATCATTTTGCAACTAAATCCATTTGAATACACATCTAAAATGTATAGATAAAAAAAATATGAGAACAGTAATATTTTACAGACACATGAAGGTACCCAATCATTTCTGATTAAAAAACACGAATGTGAAAAACTGGTGGCTATAGTGTTTTGAAACTTTTTGCTTTTAAATACTTTTTATTTTGTAATTTTATCACCCCTTTTTTTACCCAATTTTCATAATATCCAATTGGTAGTCTTGTCTCATCAATGCAACTCCTGCACAGACTCGGGAGAGGTGAAGGTCTAGAGCCGTGCGTCCTCCGAAACACAACCCAACCAAGCCGCCCTGCTTCTTGACACAATGCCCACTTAGCCCAGAAGACAGCCGCACCAATGTGTCGGAGAAAACACTGTACACCTGGCGACCGTGTCAGCATGCACTGCACCCGGCCCGCCACAGGAGTCGCTAGTGCACAATGGGACAAGGACATCCTTGCTGGCCAAACCCTCCCCTAACGCGGTCGACGCTGGGCCAATTGTGCGCCGCCCCATGGGTCTCCCGGGCACGAACCCAGTGGCACAGCTAGCACTGTGAACCCAGTGGCACAGCTAGCACTGTGAACCCAGTGGCACAGCTAGCACTGTGATGCAGTGCCTTAGACCACTGCGCCACTCGGGAGGCTTAAATACTTTTTTTAGCTGCGCTTGATTGAGTTTGCCTGAGCTTACCCATCCTTATTAATGGCCTCTCTTTGTTTCATACAGCCATGCTAGCCCATTGAAAACTGTATCTACAGATCAAATGGCTTTCTGTGAAAGGGATGATGCTGAGAATGTTGTTTTCTCTTTTCCAGCTCCCTCTCAGTAGCCCTGACTGAGCCACGACTAGATCAGAGAGAGAGGAGAAACTCACGACTGTAATGCTTGTAATAAAAAGGTGTTTTTGCATCTTTTTGAATGTGGAGTTGTTGTTTATGAGAAAACATGATTATTTTTGTGTTGCAGTCAAGTAAAGCATAGCAGCCATGTATACGAGATATAATTTCTAATATCCCTACTCCCATCACCAAATCTCCATGGCAGGTTTGTCATTGAAGACAGATTCAGCTGTAGTTTTAAACAATGCATTACGTGAGCAACAATCAAACATTTTGAAACACTGGGTGGGGTTCGATTTATAAGACTCCAAACATCATTCATGAAACATTTTCCTTACAATAACAACCTGATGAATATGACTTGATATTTTGTTAGGAGGCTGCAGGTACATATATTAATGCGTTGCGTTTGCATATAAATTCATTTTGCCAGGTGTCTCACTGACTCAGAAGGTCAGGTGCAAATGATTAACTCATCCTCCTTAATCTCTAGAATTTTCCTTCCCATTCTGTCATCCTCTGTCTGAGCAGACACGTGCACACGCACACGCACAAACACACGAACACTGCTACTGATCGACAGGCTAGCTCATCACTCATCGGTCAGTGCAGCCCCGAGTCTCTGGCCTCTATTGTCTCTGTTGGCAAAAGCAATTTGTGAAGGTTGGCCCTGGAGACAGGTCTGATTGTTCATTAAAATCTGGAATCCAGAAGAGAGGAAGTGTTTTATTGCCAGATCAAGCATGGGGAGATGCATCCAGCTGCTACAGCAGGCGATTGTATCTCTACTTCACAGGAACTGGCATATAGACCCAGTTGGTATTAGGTAGAATCTCGTGACCCTGGTGTCCTGTGGGGACAACAACCTGTGGTTACCTAGGTTACTCCATTGGCCCACAACAAAAACTTAATCCTTTTTCAAAATGCAATTTTCTTGTTGTCTGCTTGTTTTAGTCAATTACAAAACTACATTTAAGAAAAGTACAACACGACTAAAGATTCATTTTCAACATTGCCTGCTCCATAGCATTCTCACTACTTAACAAAAATCTAATATTGTAGGGCTTCTCTCATGCCCCTTTTCATGAGGATGCTAGCAGCCACTTGAGTGAGTGATTGCTAGCTACAAGAAGTGAGTGGAGTTACAAACAGACTGAACTAAACAAGTAAAATTTCTTACGTGTGTCATGACGTGGCCCTTTCTGGGTGTAGATTGTTGCTTCCTCCTCTATCTCAAGCCATACATTCCTGGTGGAGTCTCTCTCCCATTGGTCATGCAGAGAGAGAGACCACAGAGTGAACAAAGGATTTCACTTGACCAAACTCCTTAATCCCCAAAATGTGAGAATGAAACTATATGTCCACTTATGAGAATGTGGGAAGGGTCCGTGGACACTTAAGGGACAGGTATGATGAGTGTGTTTCATTTGGTGACCTCATGGAGGACTGGAAACACACATAACTAAATCTCTGAATGTGTGCATTTCTCAATTATGGAGTTTGCATCTAATTCTTGTATAAAATGAATGAGTAAAGATTAAACTATTTGTGAAATGATGTAATGTGATGTTAACCTTTAGAATGAGAGAATTGTATTCACTGTAAAGTTTAACTAAGTCATTGGCCACGCCCCCATGAGCACATACATGATCAGGCGTCATGGAACCACCCTTTTTTATTGTTACGAATGAAACCCGCTCCCGTGGAAATCCTCTTCAGACTAAGCAAACCCCCAGTGTGAGCTGTGGTTGTAATGGTTGAGTACCGAGACTAGAAAACCACAACACGTGGCGTATTGGCTACACGGCTAGAAATGGTGAAACTCTGAGACTATTGATTCCTACAGAATAAGAGCAAATCTTAGATACTAATTACTAGTCTGCAGCTAGAAATTATGTAAATCTGATTGTCGTATTGAGGAGACCAAGGCGCAGCGTGATATGAATACATCTTCTATTTATTAATGAAGACAAACACTAAACAAACTATACAAAATAACACGACAACCGTGACCGCTATAGCAACTGAGTGCTAACATGCAACATCACATAGACAATAACCCACAAAATACCCCAAAAAAGATGGCTGCCTAAATATGGTTCCCAATCAGAGACAATGATAAACAGCTGCCTCTAATTGAGAACCAATCTAGGCAACCATAGACATACATACACACCTAGATGGTAAACAACCCCATAAACCTACAAAAAACTCTAGACAGTACAAAAACACATACATCACCCATGTCACACCCTGACCTAACCAAAATTGTCATGCAGGTGAAAGAGGACCCAAAAGCGACTTAACAGAAGCAGAGTTTAATAATGTTCAAAACGGAATAACTGACATCCTCTAGATTTGTAGAGGGGAAAACAACTGGAGAAGCGGCCACAGACTGCAGGTCGCTTCGGGTAGGCGCAGGCCGTAGTCGACTGAGACACCTGCTCACACGCAGCGTCTGATGAAGGCACAAAACACGACAGAACAGGGTGATACACAATCACGGCAAAAAACACGACAGGACAGGGCGAAACGCAATCACAGCATGGAATATACAATATAAGGAACCGACGGAACAGGAACGGATTACAAAGGAATAAATAGGGAATCTAATCAGGGGAAAGGATCGGGAACAGGTGTGGGAAGACTAAATGATGATTAGGGGAATAGGAACAGCTGGGAGCAGGAACGGAACGACAGAGAGAAGAGAGAGCGAGAGAGTGAGAGAGGGAGGGGGAGAGAGAAGGATAGAACCAAACAAGACCAGCAGAGGGAAACGAATAGCATGGGGAGCACAGGGACAAGACATGACAATAAATGACAAACATGACAGTACCCCCCCACTCACCGAGCGCCTCCTGGCGCTCTCGAGGAGGAACACTGGCAGCAACGGAGGAAATCATAGATCAAACGGTCCAGCACGTCCCGAGAAAGAACCCAACTCCTCTCCTCAGGACCGTAACGAAAAACGATAAAAAGGGAAACTAGGGTACTACTCTAAAAAAAAATGAGAACTAGGGACAGACTGAGACACAGCAAGGGCAGGGACAAGAACAGGAGAGATGCGATGGCAGGGAACAGACTGAGACCCAGCAAGACCAGGAGCAGAAGCAGAAAAAAATTACCAGACTTCTTCTGCGCGCAGTCTGAACACGCAGCCACGAAACGGCGCGTGTCACGCTCCTGAGTCGGCCACCAAAAGCGCTGGCGAATAGACGCAAGAGTGCCTCGAACACCGGGATGACCAGCTAACTTGGCAGAGTGAGCCCACTGAAGAACAGCCAGACGAGTGGAAACAGGAACGAAAAGGAGGTTACTAGGACAAGCGCGCGGCGACGCAGTGTGCGTGAGTGCTTGCTTAACCTGTCTTTCAATTCCCCAGACTGTCAACCCGACAACACGCCCATAAGGAAGAATCCCCTCGAGATCAGTAGAAGCCACAGAAGAACTAAACAGACGGGATAAGGCATCAGGCTTGGTGTTCTTGCTACCCGGACGGTAAGAAATCACAAACTCGAAACGAGCGAAAAACAACGCCCAACGAGCTTGACGGGCATTAAGTCGTTTGGCAGAACGGATGTACTCAAGGTTCTTATGGTCTGTCCAAACGACAAAAGGAACGGTCGCCCCCCAACCACTGTCGCCATTCGCCTAGGGCTAAGCGGATGGCGAGCAGTTCACGGTTACCCACATCATAGTTGCGCTCAGATGGCGACAGGCGATGAGAAAATAAGCGCAAGGATGAACCTTATCGTCAGACTGGAAGCGCTGGGATAGAATGGCTCCCACGCCTACCTCTGAAGCGTCAACCTCGACAATGAATTGTCTAGTGACGTCAGGAGTAACGAGGATAGGAGCGGACGTAAAACGTTCTTTTAGAAGATCAAAAGCTCCCTGGGCGGAACCGGACCACTTAAAACACGTCTTGACAGAAGTAAGAGCTGTGAGAGGGGCAGCAACTTGACCGAAATTACGAATGAAACGCCGATAGAAATTAGCGAAACCTAAAAAGCGCTGCAACTCGACACGTGACCTTGGAACGGGCCAATCACTGACAGCTTGGACCTTAGCGGAATCCATCTGAATGCCTTCAGCGGAAATAACGGAACCGAGAAAAGTAACGGAGGAGACATGAAAAGAGCACTTCTCAGCCTTTACGTAGAGACAATTCTCTAAAAGGCGCTGTAGAACACGTCGAACGTGCTGAACATGAATCTCGAGTGACGGAGAAAAAATCAGGATATCGTCAAGATAGACAAAAACAAAAATGTTCAGCATGTCTCTCAGAACATCATTAACTAATGCCTGAAAAACAGCTGGCGCATTGGCGAGACCGAACGGCAGAACCCGGTACTCAAAATGCCCTAACGGAGTGTTAAACGCCGTTTTCCACTCGTCCCCCTCTCTGATGCGCACGAGATGGTAAGCGTTACGAAGGTCCAACTTAGTAAAGCACCTGGCTCCCTGCAGAATCTCGAAGGCTGATGACATAAGGGGAAGCTGGATAACGATTCTTAACCGTTATGTCATTCAGCCTCGATATCCACGCAGGGGCGCAGAGTACCGTCCTTCTTCTTAACAAAAAAGAACCCCGCCCGGCCGGAGAAGAAGAAGGCACTATGGTACCGGCGTCAAGAGACACAGACAAATAATCCTCGAGAGCCTTACGTTCGGGAGCCGACAGAGAGTATAGTCTACCTCGAGGAGGCGTGGTCCCTGGAAGGAGATCAATACTACAATCATACGACCGGTGAGGAGGAAGGGAGTTGGCTCGGGACCGACTGAAGACCGTGCGCAGATCATGATATTCCTCCGGCACTCCTGTCAAATCGCCAGGTTCCTCCTGAGAAGTAGGGAGAGAAGAAACGGGAGGGATGGCAGACATTAAACACTTCACATGACAAGAAACGTTCCAGGATAGGATAGAATTACTAGACCAATTAATAGAAGGATTATGACATACTAGCCAGGGATGACCCAAAACAACAGGTGTAAACGGTGAACGGAAAATCAAAAAAGAAATAGTCTCACTGTGGTTACCAGATACTGTGAGAGTTAAAGGTAGTGTCTCAAATTTGATACTGGGAAGATGACTACCATCTAAGGCAAACATGGGCGTAGGCTTGTCTAACGGTCTGAAAGGAATGTTATGTTTCCGAACCCATGCTTCGTCCATGAAACAACCCTCAGCCCCAGAGTCAATCAAGGCACTGCATGTAGCACCCGAACCGGTCCAGCGTAGATGGACCGACATAGTAGTACAAGATCTAGATGAAGAGGACTGAGTAGTAGCGCTCACCAGTAGCCCTCCGCTTACTGATGGGCTCTGGCCTCTTACTGGACATGAATTAACAAAATGTCCAGCAACTCCGCAATAGAGGCACAGGCGGTTGGTGATCCTCCGTTCCCTCTCCTTATTCGAGATGCGAATCCCTCCCAGCTGCATGGGCTCAGTCTCAAAGCCAGAGGAGGGAGATGGTTGCGATGCGGAGCAGGGAAACACCGTTGATGCGAGCTCTCTTCCACGAGCCCGGTGACGAAGATCTACCCGTCGTTCTATGCGGATGGCGAGAGCAATCAAAGAGTCCACATCTGAAGGAACCTCCCGGGAGAGAATCTCATCCTTAACCACTGCGTGGAGTCCCTCCAGAAAACGAGCGAGCAGCGCCGGCTCGTTCCACTCACTAGAGGCAGCAAGAGTGCGAAACTCAATGGAATAATCCGTTATGGACCGTTCACCTTGGCATAAGGAAGCCAGGGCCCTAGAAGCCTCCCCACCAAAAACTGAACGGTCAAAAACCCGAATCATCTCCTCTTTAAAGTTCTGGAATTTGATAGAGCAATCAGCCCTTGCCTCCCAGATAGCTGTGCCCCATTCTCGAGCCCGGCCAGTAAGGAGTGAAATGACGTAAGCAACCCGAGCTCTCTCTCTAGAGTATGTGTTGGGTTGGAGAGAGAACACAATCTCACACTGCGTGAGAAAGGAGCGGCACTCAGTGGGCTGCCCGGAGTAGCAAGGTGGGTTATTAACCCTGGGGTTCTGGAGGCTCGGCAGGCCAGGGAGTAACAGGTGGCACGAGACGTAGACTCTGGAACTGTCCAGAGAGGTCGGAAACCTGAGCGGCCAGGTTCTCCACGGCATGGCGAGCAGCAGACAATTCCTGCTCGTGTCTGCCGAGCATCGCTCCTTGGAACTCGACGGCAGTGTAACGAGCGTCTGAAGTCGCTGGGTCCATTCCTTGGTCGGTTCCTTCTGTCATGCAGGTGAAAGAGGACCCAAAAGCGACTTAACAGAAGCAGAGTTTAATAATGTTCAAAACGGAATAACTGACATCCTCTAGATTTGTAGAGGGGAAAACAACTGGAGAAGCGGCCACAGACTGCAGGTCGCTTCGGGTAGGCGCAGGCCGTAGTCGACTGAGACACCTGCTCACACGCAGCGTCTGATGAAGGCACAAAACACGACAGAACAGGGTGATACACAATCACGGCAAAAAAACACGACAGGACAGGGCGAAACGCAATCACAGCATGGAATATACAATATAAGGAACCGACGGAACAGGAACGGATTACAAAGGAATAAATAGGGAATCTAATCAGGGGAAAGGATCGGGAACAGGTGTGGGAAGACTAAATGATGATTAGGGGAATAGGAACAGCTGGGAGCAGGAACGGAACGACAGAGAGAAGAGAGAGCGAGAGAGTGAGAGAGGGAGGGGGAGAGAGAAGGATAGAACCAAACAAGACCAGCAGAGGGAAACGAATAGCATGGGGAGCACAGGGACAAGACATGACAATAAATGACAAACATGACAAAAATATATAAAGAAAACAAAGAATACTCAGGTCAGGGCGTGACAAAATCTGGGATGCGAATACCGACAACCGCAGAAACATCTATTCCAAGAACAATGGACGCCTGACGTATCCATTACAACAGATACTATCAGGAGCCGCCAATAGAGCTACCACCATGAGTAACCAACGATTCCAAAAGAGAAGACAACATCAACATATGGGTGTAAATATATTGATTGCAATTATTCCCGAATGAGCGAGCGTTCATGTGCAAAGAATTAGCATTTCAATTAATATAATTATCCACTGTGTGAAATGATCCATTTTGTCTTTCCCGCTCCTTTATCGGTCCAGACCCCCTTTTCTTTGTATACCAAGCCGTCATATCAGTTTAGCCCACTAGGGGATCTTCCCTATCATTGTTAGTAACCAATATCTACTGTTTGTTTGGTATGCATTTCTGTGATTATTTAGTTAGTAAATAAATGATTAAGCCAAATGGTGTATGGATGATTCGTAATTTAGGCTGGGTTCATGCAAATAACCAAGAATTCTACGACGTTTGAAATGAGGCGTAAGGTAAAGAATATTTCATTAATAGAAGACTAATTGATAAGATAGTAAAATATCTGAAGAGTTATATTCGGAAAAGTATAGCTTTGTAATCTGAAGATTTTCCATGGTGCCCCGACTTCCTAGTTAATTACATTTACATGATTAGTTTAATCACGTACTAATAATTACAGAGAATTGATTTGATGAAATAACAGTCTTCACCTTTAATGATACTAAAGACACAACGCCTGTGATGAAATGTTTTCCACACACATAGCTACATGTAGTTTCGGGTTTTTACACCTGGCTACGTGTTCATTGATCAACACAGCAGCTTTTCAGCAGCTTTTGTCATTTCTGTATAACAAATCAAATCAATGAGGAAGTTGCCTCTTTTAAAATGTGGATCAATAAGAAAGAATATTGGTTTTCCCCAATTTGTGGGCGCGGTCAAGGATAATTCCTTATTGTTACACTAATAACAACTGGGAGTATTAAAAAATCTGGCAAATAATGACAGGAAGGCAGTTTATCAACTTCCATTCAACCTTCCAGGAAACTCTACAGGATGCTATGAGAAGAGAGTAAAGTACCGTAAAGTAATTAAGCATCAATTACAGACTTATAGACTTTTCACATGATACACCAAAGGGCCTACCATAAGGCATGGCAGCACTAAGCTGGTAAGAATACAGATATGCATCTGCTGAATTTAAAATAATATACAGTACATATAGCCTAGTCCTACTCCATCAAATAGCATAGCGTTCCATCAAAACTACAAAGGAAGTAAAGAAGTGTATGGAGTGCCAGATCACCTACTCCTCAGACAGAAAAAAAATGCAATCTTTGACTGAAGCCACTGAAGACATTTGATTTGGCAACAGGGGTCTCCCTAATCAGTGTTTGTCTCTGTGTGTGTGTGTGTGTGCATGCGTGATACTTGCTGTTCCGCTCTGCACAATGGGAACATCAATCCGATCCCCACGTGCATGCTGCCTAGTGCCTACCCATGTAGACAGACACTGAGCAGCATAATATGCAGAACACAGGAGGCTGCCAGCCTGGTCCCAGATCTTTGCTGTCTTATTGTTAACTATAGGAGTTGGCAAGACAGCAATAACAGATATGACCAGGCTAGGAAGTTGCTGCTTCCTCTGAAATAGTGTCACGAGTACATCTGTAAATATCCCACCCAATCTACCTACCTCATCCCCATACTGTTTTTATTTTATTTACTTTTCTGCTCTTTTGCACACCAGTATCTGTACTTGCACATCAAAAAAAAAATCAAAAAAATCAAACAACACAGGTAAAGCCAAAATGTCCTTCTTTCTCTCTTGAAATGTGGCTATGATCACCTGATTAAAAGACAGAGTACTGTATTTGCATTACTTATATGGCATGGTTAGCTCAGTGAGTGAGAGGAGGCGTTAGATGCCTGGCAGGTACTGCAGAATAATGCCAACTCACCTGGCTCCTACTGAACTAGTTGGAGAGAGAGGGAAGGAGAGAGAAATGGAAGGATAGAGGAAGAGAGGGGGGTGGTAATAGAGAATGCGAGAGAGAGAAGAAGGAAAGAAGAGAGTGCAGATATAATTGACAAGGAGAGAGTGAAATACAGCGAAGCACTAAATCAACCACATGGGGGGCTGAACTATTTCATCAAGACTAGACCGTGATATTTACCCTGAAGGCAGAAACCTGGGAAGTTAATTGCTAATTATCGTCTCATCAGGCAGAGGATGCAGCAACAGAATTAGACAGGGGTTTACACTACTAGCCTGGATTCCAAACTGATAAGCTTTGAATGTTGAAACAACCAAATGGTGAAACAGACCATGTCAGTTTGTAATCCAGGCTGTAATGCTACTGCTATTGGTCAGCGGTTCAGTCCAATGATCCAATTAGAAATTAATCTGGTGACACTTTCTACGAGGCACATATTTTGGAAAGCATAGACATCACATTCATAATGCCTTATGATACACGTATAGGGCATTATAACAGTTGCTATAAGCTGTCATAGAAACTGAAGTGTGAGTATGTGCATATTTGAAAGGTAATGTGATCTAGTTGTTACTTTAACTGTAGTTTCCCAGTGTAAGCTTTTCTCATGGGATACCACAATATTTGTTCCTGCAGGCATGAGAACGTTCTAGGCTTGTGCCGTGCGTGCAAACCCCTCTGAGATGTGTTTTTCAGGAACAACAGAAGACTAAGGCAGAGATTCACACAAACCCCAATGCAATGACTGTCTAGAATTCTGTATTGGAAGATTTCCCTTGTGAGTAGTTCCAAACATTTCTTAAACCCAAGCAAAACGTTGCTGGTTCCCCATGACCGAACACAACGTCTGTATGGCTGTATTAGCTTGACACATGATGTGAAGCTGAGGCATTCCCTGTCACAGAAATATGTTTTACCGACCATTACAATGATAGGAGGAACCTGCTGGAAACCTGCAAGCACGCGCACACTCACTCACTCACTCACTCACTCACTCACTCACTCACTCACTCACTCACTCACTCACTCACTCACTCACTCACTCACTCACTCACATTCACAGACTGTTTGTCTTACAGAGAGAGAGAGTCCAGGGAACATCTTTCCTCCTTTGTCCTTCAAGTCACGCCTCTTGGTAATTAATGCAGTGAGGGTCTCTCAGATAGATATTAGCAGGTTCAAAGGAGAGAAGGGCTTTAAATTCAATCACTGAGAAACTCTCCCTTCTCTGGAGGACAAATGTGACCTCATGGAATTCTCAAGTCTGCAGGGGGTGTGATTATTTTATATCTTATACTCAATAGGCTTCAAGGTTGATTCAAATGGCTGGAGGCAAAGTAGTCTTGAAATAAAGTGTATAAAATGCCACTCAACTCCACCCAGTAAATATACAGTACATCACATGGGTGCAGCAAAGGGCCTCACCCGGACTTCCCACCCACCTATGCATTAGAGCTCAGAGGATGTGCTTTGCACTGTAGAGGAGCTATCTATATGTAGTTATTCAAACTTATATTCAAGGACTTTTTCATTTGCATAGATTCTATGACAGAGCGTTGATGTGCTGTGAAATATTGGAACTCCTGATATTCATGAAGTTTAACACCCTGGCATATTGACGAGACTGACACCTCATATTTCTCTGTGAACACTAAAAACAGAACAATGATGGTCCAAAGCAGCCACACACACACACACACACACACACACACACACACACACACACACACACACACACACACACACACACACACACACACACACACACACACACACACACACACACACACACACACACACACACACACACACACACACACACACACACACACACACACACACACTGCTGTCCTATGGCAGAATAAAATTAAACCCTTGCAAATGAGTAACAGGAAGAGGGGGTGTCAGTGGTATGGGCGGCGTATTGTGCCTGCATGGCATTGGCTTTATTGAGAGGAGAAAGCGGCGGTCGGTACAGGGTGCAGAGGAACCGCTGGCACCAAGACGGAGGGGAGGACTCTGAATGATAAATTGTCCCCTGGACACGAGGACAAGCGGGGTGCGACTCCAAGTGGCCCAAAGAGAGAGAGAAATAGGATAGGATAAATAGGATAAAGTAATCCTTCTCACCCCCCCTCCCCCCCCTTAAAATATTTAGATGCACTATTGTAAAGTGGCTGTTCCACTGGATGTCATAAGGTGAATGCACCAATTTGTAAGTCGCTCTGGATAAGAGCGTCTGCTAAATGACTTAAATGTAAATGTAAATGTAAATAAAGTGATGGGGAGAGATAGAGGGTGGGAAGGAGGGAGAGAGGGAGAGTGGTGGAAGAAAGACGAAGAGAGAGAGAGGGGGCGGGTGTTGGAGGACAAAGGGGAGTGTGATGAACGACTCTAGGAGCAGATCATACTTTTTGGAGAAATGTCCTCTCGTCTGATGAAACAAAAATATAACTGTTTAGCCAAAGTGACCATCATTATGTTTGGAGGAAAAAGGGGGAGGCTTGCAAAGAAGAACACCATCCCAACCGTGAAGCACGGGTGTGGCAGCATCATGTTGTGGGGATTCTTTGCTGCAGGAGAGACTGGTGCACTTGACAAAATAGATGACATCGTGAGGAAGAACAATTATGTGGATATATTGAAGCAACATCTCAAGACCTCAGTCAGGAAGTTAAAGCTGGGTCGCAAATGGGTCTTCCAAATTGACAATGACCCCAAGCATACTTCAAAAGTTGTGGCAAAATGGCTTAAGGACAACAAAGTCAAGGTATTGGAGTGGCCATCGCAAAGCCCTGACCTCAATCCTATAGAAAATGTGTGGGCAGAACTGAAAAAGCGTGTGCGAGCAAGGAGGCCTACAAGCCTGACTCAGTTACAGCAGCTCTGTCAGGAGGAATAGGCCAAAATTCACCCAACATATTGTGGGAAGCTTGTGGAAGGCTACCCGAAACGTTTGATCCAAGTTAAACCATTTAAAGGCAATGTTACCAAATACTAATTGAGTGTATGTAAACATCTGACTCACTGGGAGTGTGATGAAAGAAATAAATGCTGAAATAAATCATTCTCTTTACTATTATTCTGACATTTCACATTCTTGAAATAAAGTGGTGATCCTAACTGACCTAAGACAGTGTCAGGGATTTCTTCCATTGACGGAGAGGTGGACCAAAGCGCAGCGTGGTTGTTTTGATTCATGTTTTAATAAATCACTTCACATGAACAAACTAACAAGAACAAGAAACTGTGAAAACCCAAAACAGCCCTATCTGGTGCAAAACACAGACGGGAACAAGGACAATCACCCACAAAACCCAACACCAAACAGGCTACCTAAATATGGTTCCCAATCAGAGACAATGATGAACACCTGCCTCTGATTGAGAACCATATCAGGCCAAACATAGAACTAGACAAACTAGACATGTAACATAGAATGCCCACTCAGCTCACACCCTGACCAACCAAAACATAGAAACATACAAAGCAAACTATGGTCAGGGTGTGACAGACAGGGAATTTTTACTAGGAATAAATGTTTTTAATTGTGGGAATTGTGTAAAACTGAGTTTAAATGTATTTGGCTAAGGTGTATGTAAACTTCCGACTTCAACTGTATATGACTGAATCAAATCAAATCAAACTTTAAATGAAGTTTAATTTGATATAGATGATCACAGGAGACTTTTGATATCATGAAAGCCAATCTGGAAAAGAAATCCGTAACATATCTATTGACTTTACATCACTAGGGAATGACCAGTTCCTCATAGCAAGTCAAGTCCACAGACAGACATCTCCCATACAGCCCATGGACATATACAGCCATGCGATAGGAGGTCTGGAGACTGGAGACATGGCAAACTTCTAGGAATTACAACTAGCCTACATGACACACTCTGTTTAGGAATCCTTTTAAACCGACTACATGGTGGTAATTCGGTTACGAACCAAAGTAGGCCTCTTTGACGTGGCTTGAAACATACTTTGTGTGCATCTTTGAGATTGCTAGAAAGCATACATTGTGAGCCTCACAAATGGTGCCCTGTTTTGTTTTCTATGGTTGAATTGTTTAATGTTGTGTTAAAGTCAGGAGTAGCATATCTGATTGAATAATAACATTGTCTAGAGGGGACATGGCACAGTGAATGTCAAGTCTGTAAAAGGATTAATAAGAAAATGTACAGATTCTATGTACACATACAACAAGAGCAAACATTCCTGCATCATTTTAGAGCCATGTTTCCATAACTCATTTGTCTAGTAGTTTTAAATATTTTGGGGGCGATATACAGTATTGTCGAATGGGAGACATTTATGAGGACATTTCACTCTGGTTGTAACTGGAGAAAGTTCTTATCTTGGTGCCAAAGAGCTTAAACATGGATTTTTTATCTGGCATAATGGTAGGCCCACTGAGACAAGTCTGGGAAAATGTTCCTTTCTGCGAAAAATTAATCCAAAATGAATCGCTATCATAAAAATGCTCTAATGTATTTGATTAGATAGTTAACTTTCTTTGACATACTTTTCTCAGTGCTCTCTTTCACACACACATACGCACGCGCACGCACACGCACCCACCCGCACGCACCCACGCACACACCTGCACTCGCACACATGCACGCACGCACAAACACGCACACATCTGTGATTAGTCAGGTGAAAATCGCACAGCCCCATGAGATCTTTGCCTGAACATGTTGCCTACTATTATGCTGCCTACTACACTGTCCTACAGTCCCAGATCCAGAAGACTGGCTGCCTGGGGCACAGGTTAGCATTTTTCATCATGAGTGGTCACTAGCTGGTACAGCTAGCTAAATCTGATTTTAAACCTAACCCTAACATTAACCACGCTGTTAACCCTAATGCCTAACCCAAACCTTAAATTAAGATCAAAAAGCACATTGTGGTTGTCATGAATTTTTACAATATTGCCAATTTTGACTTTGCAGCTGACCCATCTAGCGGAAATTGCTCAGTTATATCTCCAGGGCAAGATTCTTGATAACAAACGTCAACCTGCGCCTAGGGCTGGAAATGGTCTGAAAGTGTTTGCTCTCTATCTGCCCTCAGGGCAGCCTTTAGGTCTACTCCTGCCCTGGGACTGCTCTGGTCTGCTTACACCTGCCTCTCCACCGACTCATACCTGCCTAGGTCTGGTTACACCTTTCTATACCTCACTTTTCATACCTGCCCCTGTTCCTCCAAATGTGTATCACCATACTCACAAAGGCTTGTTTGTACATGTCCTGAGTTGTCCTGTTGTGTTCACAAGTGTCTGATTAATAGTGTGCAAAGCCTTAAAGTCCAACTCCTTAATTTGATTGAATCCATTATTTAAACGCTGAAAAAAAGCTGTTAAGATCCTTCTTCTTTTTTTAAAGTGGGCCTTTAAAAGTTGCTTCTCCCATCTTAGAAGGAAAACCCTTTGAAGAACCATTTTTGGTTCCAGGTAAAACCCTATTGCGTTCCATGTTGAACCCTTTCCCCTCGAACCAAAAACGATTCTGCTTCGAACCAAAAAGGGTTCTCCTATGGGGACAGCCGAAGAACCCTTTAGGAACCCTTATTTCTAAGAGTGCAGAATGAGAAAGTATTTGTGATGACACTAACAGGATTCCAAACGACTGTGTGAAATTAAAATGACAGTTAGCAACAAAACACCTGTTCCTGCATGCATTATTATATAGGGGTGACAAATGAGATGATTTCTGTGAAATGTTTCCTTGATGTGAACTAACTGTGACTGAGAGGAATCGCTTGTCATTCACGTTAATGCATCAACAATCAAAAGGGCAGATTAGAGGTTTGGCACCATGTGCTTTTTCCTCTTGTAGTGCCCATACGGGTCCATCTGACCTGCAATGACCAGACAGTGAAGGTGGAGACGAAGCTTTATTGACAGCCATCTTCAGAGGCCTTCTAAAAGTAAAAAAGGAATTTTCAATTCAATTTCTATTTGAATTCCGTTTCCATGATTCCATCTCTGTTTCTCCACCTCTACAGAAGTAAGTCCCTGTGTGACAGGATACTGGACAGCTTAGCATGTCTTACGTTATGGTGAGTCTGCACAGGTATTTTGGAGTGGCACATCATACAGTAAGGACACAAAATATGTTCAACATCACATCTCAACATTTATCATATTTCAACATTTTGCCACGTATAATCTGGTTTTAAACACCCAAATCCCCATGCAGTTATTTAGTACCACTGTGAGTGAAGATGAATGTGAAGTGATGACATGGCACTGCTCTGCTGTTCACTTGACCCACTTAACACAAAACTTTTACTGCCGGCGTGGTCCACCAGGAAATACGTTCCTCACCCAGGTGTATAGTAGCTCTACTGTATATCTACTAAAACAGACCAGCACGACTTGCTTCGATAATAAATGGTCTGTCACCACAGCAGCTCGCAGGTTGTATATTGTCAACTAAGCAGCAACGACATGCAAGGCCAGGATATGTACGTGGTAAGCAAATCAATCCAGTTTTTGTGTTTCAGAAATGTTCCCAAACAACACTTCTAAAAGAAGTCAACGCATCAGATTTTTACATTTACAACAAACTGTAATAAAGAAAGAAAGGCTTTCTTTTGATATTTTAGAGAAGGAATGCATAGACAGGCATATTCACAAACTAGGCCTAGAGATACCTCATAGATACGTCGAGGAAGTGTTGAACATGTAGTGTTAGAACACTATCAAACTAAAATGAGACACAATCTCATTCTGCTGGCTGCAAGATACAGATGTAGGATCTTAATTTGATCACTCTTTTGTTGCTGAGAACAGTTTCCTGCACATCAGGAAATGCAAACTTTTATTGTATTTAAGGTTTTAAAAGGCTTCTAAAGTTAGTCATTTCCACTTTAAATTGTCAGACGAAAATTGTATCAACCCTAACACAATATATCCATTAATTATAATCCACATAATAATTTACATTTCATGTTGCTGCAGTATTATTTTCCTGTTGTAGCAGACAGGCTCAAATTAAGATCCAATCTCTGTAGTTTTTAAATGAACAGCAATCTTGAAAACCATAGTGGATCTGACATCTTACAGAGGGACGGATTGATTTGTCTATGAAGACAGCCATAGCCCAGCCCCCTAAAGGCTACTGTCTTCCATCTATATGTTAAGCATGTTCTCTGTCTAATCTCAAATCAATTGTACTAGCCTAGACCCAGTTGTATGTTGTCACAATGTAGCCAACTATGACAACTATAGAAAAGTTGACTATACAGTATTGGAACAGGTTACTGTTAGGGTAACCTAATAAGCAGTTGGAGAGAGATAGGCTTACATGCTGCCAATAATCACCTATAACAATTTGTAATAATATTGAGTAACTGAGCACTCATTTATTGCAAGCCTTTCACAAAATAATTATCATTTTATGGTTTTATTACGATCAAAGAGTAAAAAGTCCAACTCTATTTGACTAAGAAATATAACTGGTTGTTGTTATTGGCTGTTGGTTGTTACTTTATTAATCAAATTTGTCACTTGCGCCGAATACAACAGGTGTAGTAGACCTTACAGGGAAATGCTGAATACAACAGGTGTAGTAGACCTTACAGTGAAAAGCTGAATGCAACTGATGTAGGCCTTACAGTGAAATACTGAATACAACAGGTGTAGTAGACCTTACAGTAAAATGCTGAATACAACAGGTGTAGTAGACCTTACAGTGAAATGCTCTATACAACTGATGTAGGCCTTACAGTGAAATGCTGAATACAACTGATGTAGGCCTTACAGTGAAATGCTGAATACAACAGGTGTAGTAGACCTTACAGTGAAATGCTGAATACAACTGATGTAGGCCTTACAGTGAAATGCTGAATACAACAGGTGTAGTAGACCTTACAGTGAAAAGCTGAGTACAACTGATGTAGGCCTTACAGTGAAATGTTGAATACAACAGGTGTAGTAGACCTTACAGTGAAAAGCTGAGTACAACTGATGTAGGCCTTACAGTGAAATGCTGAATACAACAGGTGTAGTAGACCTTACAGTGAAAAGCTGAGTACAACTGATGTAGGCCTTACAGTGAAATGCTTACTTACAAGCCCTTAACCAACAATGCAGTTTTAAGAAAAACAAGTGTTAAGAAAGTATTTACTAAAATAAACTGAAGTAAAAAAGAAGAAATAAAAAACAACAGTAAAATAACAGCAAGGGGGCTATATACAGGGGGTTCGGTTTAGAGTCAATGTGCGGGGGCACAGGTTAGTCGAGGCAATTGAGGTAACATGTACTTGTAGGTAGAGGTAAAGTGACTATGCATAGATAATAAACAGAGTGTAGCAGCAGTGTAAAAAATGTAGGCGGGGGGTCAATGCAAATAGTCTGGATAGCCATTTGATTAGCTGTTCAGGAGTCTTACGGCTTGTGGGTGGAAGCTGTTAAGAAGACATTTGGACCTAGACTAGGCGCTCAGGTATGACTGGGTTGGCTGGAGTCTGGCTTTTTTTTAGGGCCTTCCTCTGACACTGCCTGGTATAGAGGTCCTGGATGGTAGGAAGCTTGGCCCCAGTGATGTACTGGGCCGGACGCACTACCCTCTGTAGTGCCTTGTGGTTTGAGGTCGAGCAGTTGCCATACCGGGCAGTGATGCAACCAGTCAGGATGCTCTCGATGGTGCAGCTGTATAACGTTTTGAGGATCTGAGGACCCATGCCAAATCTTTTCAGTCTCCTGAGGGGGGATTATTAATCTGATCTAAGCTAAGAGAACACTGTAGTCTTTCATAGAACTGGCTTGGCTTCACTTTGTATCTCTCTGTTTGTTCTGTGTACAGTAAATGGCTTATGTAAATTCCTTATGTAAGCATGACATTGTAATTGACAAGTGTGAATAATTAATTGTGTGTGTGTGTGTGCGCGCGTGACGGGCACACAGCATAACTCTCCTCAAATGACCTGGTGGTCAGTGTGCTGTGATAGATGTTTGTGAACGTGAGAATGTTAGCCGAGTGACGAACCAGCAGAGTTGCTACAGAACATAGCCTAAAGTACAGTATGCTATGAGCCTATGACAATGTACACGAAAATACCAAATAACAAAGTGAACGTAAGAAATGAAAATCGAAACAGTCCTGAAAGGTGAAAACACAAAACAGGAAACAACTACCCACAAACACCAGGTGGGAAAAGGCTACCTAAGTATGGTTCTCAATCAGAGACAACGATAGACAGCTGCCTCTGATTGGGAACCATACCAGGCCAAACACATAGAAAAGAAAACATAGAACAACAGCATAGAATGCCCACCCCAACACACACCCTGACCAAACCAAAATAAAGACATAAAAAAGGAACTAAGGTCAGGACGTGACAGTAACCCCCCAAAGGTGCGGACTCCGGCCGCAATACCTAAACCCATAGGGGAGGGTCTGGGTGGGCATCTATCCACGATGGCGGCTCTGGCGCTGGATGTGGACCACACTCCACCTTAGTCTTGGCCCACTTAGGTGGCGCCTCTGGAGCGGCGACCCTCGCCGCCGACCCCGGACTGGGGACACAGCGGGCCCCGAATAGGAGGGTGACTCTGACGGCTCCGGACTAACGGGCGGCTCTGGCGGATCCGGACTGATGGGCGGCTCTGGCGGCTCCAGACTGACGGGCAGACTGAGGGTCCGGACTGAAGGGAGACTCTGGAAGCAGAAGACGCAGAGACAGCCTGGTGCGTGGGGCTGCCACAGGGCCCACCAGGCTGGGGAGACCTACCGGAGGCCTGGTGCATAGAGAAGGCACCGCATAAACTGTGCTGTGGGGGAGCACTGGAGCTCTGGTGCGCAGCCTTGGCACCACTCCTCCAGGCTGAATGCCCACTTTAGACCGGCCCCTCCAGAGTGCAGGCACAGCTCGAATCAGGCTGTGGGGGAGCACTGTAGATCTGGTGCTTACCACTTGCACCTCTCCATTAGGCTCAATGCCCACTTTCGCCCGGCACGGGCGGAGCGAAGGCATAGGACGAACAGCACCCTCCCAGCGTCCTGGAGTTCCGGTACACAGAGCCGGCGCAGGATACCCTGGGCCGAAACGGCGCACCGGAGACCAAACACGCTGGGCTGACACAATCCGCCCTGGCTGGATGCCTACTCTCGCATGGCACTTGCGGGGGGCTGGCCTATAGCGCTCCGGGCTATGAGCGCGCACTGAAGCCTTTGTTGCGATATAGGAAGCCGATACTAGATTTAATTTTGGATTGGAGATGTTTAATGTGAGTCTGGAAGGAGATCTTACAGTCTAACCAGACACCTAGGTATTTGTAGTTGTCAGAGCCATCCAGAGTGGTGATGCTGGACGGGCGGGCATCTGCGGGCAGCTGCGGGCAGTGATCAATTGAATAGCATGCATTTAGTTTTACTTGCATTTAAAAGCAGTTGGAGGCCACGGAAGGAGAGTTGTATGGTATTGAAGCTCGTCTGGTGGTTAGTTAACACAGTGTACGTACAAAGAGGGGCCAGAAGTATACAGAATGGTGTCGTCTGCGTAGAGGTGGATCAGATAATCACCAGCAGCAAGAGCGACATCATTGATGTGTACAGAGAAGAGAGTCGGCCTGAGAATTTAACCCTGTGGCATCCCCATAGAGAATGCCAGAGGTCCGGACAACAGGCCCTCCGATTTGACACACTGAACTCTATCAGAGAAGTAGTTGGTAAACCAGGCGAGACCATCATTTGAGAAACCAAGGCTGTTGAGTCTGCCGATAAGAATGTGGTGATTGACAGAGTCGAAAGCCTTGGCCAGGTCGATGAATATGGCTGCACAGTAATGTCTCTTATCAATGGCGGTTATGATGTCGTTTAGGACCTTGAGCGTGGCTGAGGTGCACCCATGACCAGCTCTGAAACCAGATTGCATAGAGGAGAAGGTACGGTGGAATTCGAAATGGTCGGTAATCTGTTTGTTAACTTGGCTTTCGAAGACCTTAGAAAGACAGGGTAGGATAGATATAGGTCTGTAGCAGTTTGGGTCTAGAGTGTCACCCCCTTTGAAGAGGGAGATGACCGTGGCAGCTTTCCAATCTATTCGAATCTCAGACGATACGAAATAGAGGTTGAACAGGCTAGTAATAGGGTTTTTCAACATTTTCGGCAGATCATTTTAGAAAGAGAGGGTCCAGATTGCTTAGCCTGGCAGATTTGTAGGAGTCCAGGTTTTGCCGCTCTTTCAGAACATCAGCAATCTGGATTTGGGTGAAGGAGAAATGGTGGGGGCTTTGGCGGGTTGCTGTGAGTTGACCGGGGTAGGGGTAGCCAGATAGAAAGCATGGCCAGCCATAGAGAAATGCTTATTGAAATTCTCGATTATAGTGGATTTATCAGTGGTAACAGTGTTTCCTAGCCTCAGAGCAGTGTGCAGCTGGGAGGAGGTGCTCTTATTCTCCATGGACTTTACAGTGTCCCAGAACTTTTTTGAGTTTGTCCTACAGGATACAAATTTCTGTTTGAAAAAGCTAGCCGTAGCTTTCCTAACTGCCTGTGTATATTTGTTCCAAACTTCCCTGAAAAGTTCCATATCAAGGGGGCTATTCAATGCTTATGCAGAACGCCAAAGGAAGTTTTTTTTTTGCTGGTCAAGGGCAGACAGGTCTGGAGTGAACCAAGGACTATATATATTCCTAGTTCTACATTTTTTGAATGGGGCATGCTTATTTAATGGTGGTGAAGAAGGCACTTTTAAAGAATAACCAGGCATCCTCTACTGACAGGATGAGGTCAATGTCATTCCAGGATACCCGGGCCAGGTCGATTAGAAAGGCCTGCTCGCTGAAGTGTTTTATGGAGCGTTTGACAGTGATGAGTGGTGGTTGTTTGGTCGCAGACCCATTACGGATGCAGGCAATGAGGCAGTGATCGCTGAGATCTTGGTTGAAAACAGCAGAGGTGTATTTGGAGAGCAAGTTGGTAAGGATGATATCTATGAGGGTGCCCGTGTTTACGGATTTGGGTCTGTACCTGGTAGGTTCATTATTATTCATAATTTGTGTGAGATTGAGGGCATCAAGCTTAGATTGTAGGATGGCCGGGGTGTTTTAAGCATGTCACAGTTTAGGTCACCTAGTAGCACAAGCTCAGAAGATTAATTCACATATGATGTCCAGGGCACAGCTGGGGGCAGAGGGTGGTCTATAGCAAGCAGGCAACAGTGAGAGACTTGTTTCTGGAAAGGTGAATACTTATTCATAGGAAATCCTACAATGTGATTTTCTGGAATTTTTTTCTCATTTTGTCTGTCATAGTTGAAGTGTACCTATGATGAAAATTGCAGGCCTCTCTCATCTTTTTAAGTGGGAGAACTTGCACAATTGGTGGTTGACTAAATACTTTTTTGCCCAACTGTATGTGTTCAAATAATATTTGACATCCTTAAATTAATTGTTGCATTTGCTTTAGTCTGCCTGGTGTGCCAGATAGGCAGAGTTCGCAGTCTGGGACTGTTCTATTGGTCCATTAAGCAAGGCAAGCTCAATCAAGCACATATGAAGTATTTCCAATTATTTCCAATAGTGTTTGAACCCTGAGTTGATCACTACTCTAGCATGAGATACCGAGAGCAGTGTGGGAAACTATTTCCATTCATCAAATTTTCATAAAACAATCAGCTACAGCAGCAGTCTGTCTCTGTGAAACTCTCACTCATCTAGCAGACCCATATCAATAACACATGATGCACGTGACTGGGGTTGACTTTTCTACCTGGATTCCTCTGGTGGATAAAGTGGATTATTATTAGTCACCTGAAGGAACTGGAAATCTTACAGAATGTAGCTTAAGAAAGTAAAAGAGACTGGGCAAATCTGGGATTTGAACCATAGCCCTCTGGTCAGACACAGTACAGCTAGTTTATCTTAAACTGTACTTCTCATCTGTCTTCCAAGTGTGTACTCCTGCCTTCCTACTCATTATCTGATAAGCACGCCAACATGCTTTCACTTCAACCATGATCTCGCCTTATATATATATATATATATATAAATATATATCTCGCCTTCTACATGGATCTTTACAGTGCTGAATCAATTCAGGATAATGATTCTCTCTTTTAGTTAACAGTAGCTGCTGGGCATGGGGAAATAAAATGGTCAGACGTGGTTTGAAACTGACAAGGCTTGTCTGGGCTCTGGGCTATGCATTAAACACGTATTCAGTCAGTTCGTGCTCTCTCTCTTTTATAATCTCTCTCTCAGTCTCTCTCTTTCAATCTCTCTCTCTTTCACTGAGCCTCAGGGGAACATGGGAAGGCGAGAGAGAGTCTCAAACTCTGGCGCTCTGAAACACCATTTACTCCTTGTGCACACTTCATGCACGGCCGATTAGCATCGGCTAAGTGGAATTTCTTGTCGCTCTGCTCTACGGTTTTAGCAGTGTGTTCTTTTATGTATGATTTCATCTGAAACAGGCATCTCCATCCATGCGGCTCGGCTGCTCAGAACTCAGAAGCGCTGATGGAGGCATTGAGCAGGGAGAGTTGGAGAGCAGAGGCGCGGAGCGGGTCATTAAACACTTTAAATCAGTGCTCTCACAGGGCCTTTTCCATAGTTGAAACACAGACATTTTGAACATAACATCCATTCACTTGAGACTAAAGTAGTTACATCTGTGTTCATTGAGTTGCTTCACTTTGAAATCTCGATAATTTCTTCTATGTCAAGGTACATTTCACACATATGATTCAGGTAATCCAACAAACATGCATGATAGTATCTTTAGGCCACTGTGATTTGCATTCTTGTCCCATAGAGGGCAGCAGAAGAGGCAACCAGTGCAAAAACAGAACACACTTCATTCATTATAATTACATGTTAATCACCCTACAGATGTAGGATCTTAATTTGAGCCAGTTTGCTACAACAGGAAAATCATCCTGCAGAAACAGGAAATGTGAATTATTATGTGGATTATAATTAATGGACATTTTTGTAGGGGTTGATCTATTTTGATAAAACATTTTGATAAAAAATTCTCAGCAACCAAAGAGTGTTCAAAGTAAGATCCAACATCTTTATTAATGGTCAAGGTGACTGAAACATATTGAAGAAACCATGCATATAAAACCATTCTAAATCCTGTTTTTCAACATACATTTCTGACTGAGTCACATTTGAACACATTTTTTTTTCTTCTCTACAGTGGGGAAGTATTTAATTTCACCTTGAGTGGGTCTGTGCTATACTGAGCCTGTCTGACACATCTCTTTGGATCAGACTCTTCTGGGAACTCTGCCTACTTACACTGCCATTCCCAGGGCCCACAAGACCTTAAAATATCCTTATCTCTTTATTCTGTGTTTCTATATCAGTATCATTTCACAGTAACTAAAACAGCTGGAATGGAACCCAGAGGTTTCTGCATTCTGTTATTTTCTTCCAATGGAATTCATGGAGCTGTGATTGTCCCTTAGCAACTGACTGTGTACCGCATTAGCCAAAGCACTGATAGCCAGGTGTCTTGGAGGAGGATTGGGAACACTCTCAAGGATAGATTCATGGCTACGTAGCCTACTTCATGGGCCCTACACCTATCGTCTCCTCCCCTCCTTCTGATACATCAGATGTCTTCACTTTGTGTGTGTGTGTGTGTGTGTGTGCGTGCGTGCGTGCGTGCGTGTGTGTGTGACAAATAACCTATTTCTAGTAACCCCATCAGCGCTTTATTGTAATTGCTGTCTTGTATCAATGCAAAATAATTCCTACAGAATTCACCACACGCAATGCAGTGAACTGTTGGAATGGCTTGTCTTCCTCCTCAAACAACAAACAACAAGGAGCATTCATTACTTTTGAAAATTAAAACATTCATAAATGTAAGCTTTTCTGTTATGAATTACTTAAATGCTTACATATACATAAAGTATAAATATGTAATAATATGGTAATAACCAACTGCAGAGGATAGAGTTGACTTTAATGTGTTAAATTCCACAAACTTCAAAGTGTTTCCTTTCAAATGGTATAAAGAATATGCATATCCTTGCTTCAGGTCCTGAGCTGCAGGCAGTTAGATTTGGGTATGTAATTTTAGGAGAAAATTGGAAAAAAGGCTCCGATCCTTACGAAGTTTTAATGAATGCCTGCTCTAAAAAACACAAGGAGCATGAAGTCCAATCGAACAGATATGAAGCCTAAATAAACAAGTGACACTGGTAAGAGCCATATGCAGGTTTTCATTGACTCTTAATAAAAGTCTTGAACAGATATTGTCAGGATTTGGCCAGGGTTGTTCCGGTTTTTGGTCACTAGATGCCCCCATTGTGCCTTTTGACCTTTTGTTTTCCCTTGATCCCCATTATTATTTGCACCTGTGCCTCGTTTCCCCTGATTGTATTTAAACCCTTTGTTTTCCTCAGTCCTTTGCTCTGTGTTTGTATGTTAGCACCCAGCCCTAGTACTCTGTGAACTCTTCAATCAGAGTCAATTGGTATGATTGGTATACACCACAGACTCCAATGAGACAATCAGAGTTAATTGGTATACACCACAGAGACTGTGTTTAGACTTCCAGGCCAAGTCTGATCTTTTTTCCACTAATTAGTCTTTTGACCAATCACATCAGATCTTTTCACTTCAGCTCTTTTTCAGAGCTGATCTGATTGGTCAAAAGACCAATTAGTGAGAAAAATTTATCTGAATTAGGCTGCCAGTCTAAATGCAGACACTCTCTAATGAGACAATCAGAGCGTTAATTGGTATGTATGGTATACATCACAGACTCAAATGGTATACACCACAGACTCAGAGGGTTAATTGGTATCATTTGAATACACCACAGACTCTAATGGTATACACCACAGACTCAGAGGGTTAATTGGTATCATTTGAATACACCACAGACTCAGAGGGTTCATTGGTATGAATGGTATACACCACAGACTCAGAGGGTTAATTGGTATCATTTGAATACACCACAGACTCTAATGGTATACACCACAGACTCTGAGGGTTAATTGGTATGAATGGTATACACCACAGACTCAGAGGGTTAATTGGTATGAATGGTATAAACCACAGACTCAGAGGGTTCATTGGTATGAATGGTATACACCACAGACTCAGAGGGTTAATTGGTATGAATGGTATACATGAATGGTATACACCACAGACTCAGAGGGTTCATTGGTATGAATGGTATACACCACAGACTCAGAGGGTTCATTGGTATGAATGGTATACACCACAGACTCAGATGGTTAATTGGTATGAATGGTATACACCACAGACTCAGAGGGTTAATTGGTATCATTTGAATACACCACAGACTCTAATGGTATACACCACAGACTCTGAGGGTTAATTGGTATGAATGGTATACACCACAGACTCAGAGGGTTCATTGGTATGAATGGTATACACCACAGACTCAGAGGGTTAATTGGTATGAATGGTATACACCACAGACTCAGAGGGTTAATTGGTATGAATGGTATACACCACAGACTCAGAGGGTTCATTGGTATGAATGGTATACACCACAGACTCAGAGGGTTCATTGGTATGAATGGTATACACCACAGACTCAGATGGTTAATTGGTATGAATGGTATACACCACAGACTCAGAGGGTTAATTGGTATCATTTGAATACACCACAGACTCTAATGGTATACACCACAGACTCTGAGGGTTAATTGGTATGAATGGTATACACCACAGACTCAGAGGGTTAATTGGTATGAATGGTATAAACCACAGACTCAGAGGGTTAATTGGTATGAATGGTATACATCACAGACCCTGATGGTTAATTGGTATGAATGGTATACACCACAGACTCAGAGGGTTCATTGGTATGAATGGTATACACCACAGACTCAGAGGGTTAATTGGTATGAATGGTATACATGAATGGTATACACCACAGACTCAGAGGGTTCATTGGTATGAATGGTATACACCACAGACTCAGAGGGTTCATTGGTATGAATGGTATACACCACAGACTCAGATGGTTAATTGGTATGAATGGTATACACCACAGACTCAGAGGGTTAATTGGTATCATTTGAATACACCACAGACTCTAATGGTATACACCACAGACTCTGAGGGTTAATTGGTATGAATGGTATACACCACAGACTCAGAGGGTTAATTGGTATGAATGGTATAAACCACAGACTCAGAGGGTTAATTGGTATGAATGGTATACATCACAGACCCTGAGGGTTAATTGGTATGAATGGTATACACCACAGACTCAGAGGGTTCATTGGTATGAATGGTATACACCACAGACTCAGAGGGTTAATTGGTATGAATGGTATACATGAATGGTATACACCACAGACTCAGAGGGTTCATTGGTATGAATGGTATACACCACAGACTCAGAGGGTTCATTGGTATGAATGGTATACACCACAGACTCAGATGGTTAATTGGTATGAATGGTATACACCACAGACTCAGAGGGTTAATTGGTATCATTTGAATACACCACAGACTCTAATGGTATACACCACAGACTCTGAGGGTTAATTGGTATGAATGGTATACACCACAGACTCAGAGGGTTCATTGGTATGAATGGTATACACCACAGACTCAGAGGGTTAATTGGTATGAATGGTATACACCACAGACTCAGAGGGTTAATTGGTATGAATGGTATACACCACAGACTTAGAGGGTTCATTGGTATGAATGGTATACACCACAGACTCAGAGGGTTAATTGGTATGAATGGTATAAACCACAGACTCAGAGGGTTAATTGGTATGAATGGTATACACCACAGACTCAGATGGTTAATTGGTATGAATGGTATACACCACAGACTCAGAGGGTTAATTGGTATCATTTGAATACACCACAGACTCTAATGGTATACACCACAGACTCTGAGGGTTAATTGGTATGAATGGTATACACCACAGACTCAGAGGGTTAATTGGTATGAATGGTATACACCACAGACTCAGAGGGTTAATTGGTATCATTTGAATACACCACAGACTCTAATGGTATAAACCACAGACTCTGAGGGTTAATTGGTATGAATGGTATACACCACAGACTCAGAGGGTTAATTGGTATGAATGGTATACACCACAGACTCAGAGGGTTAATTGGTATGAATGGTATACACCACAGACTCAGAGGGTTAATTGGTATGAATGGTATACACCACAGACTCAGAGGGTTAATTGGTATGAATGGTATACACCACAGACTCAGAGGGTTAATTGGTATGAATGGTATACACCACAGACTCAGAGGGTTCATTGGTATGAATGGTATACACCACAGACTCAGAGGGTTAATTGGTATGAATGGTATACACCACAGACTCAGAGGGTTAATTGGTATGAATGGTATACACCACAGACTCAGAGGGTTAATTGGTATGAATGGTATACACCTTAAATTTGATTCAGCATTGAAAAAAGCATTGACCACAAGTCAGAGACCACAATGATAACACACCAAATGCTTGTGAAGGAATATTTTTTGTCTTCTTCTAATGCCGCTTAAGGAGAAAGTAATCCAAACGTAATTGAAAGTTATCAGATTACGTTAATGAGTTTGGTTATTCCAAAAGTTACGTAATTGTATTTGTCCATGAGGTGTAGATAATGTGTCACCATTAGTCCACTAGTTTTGGAGTTACCATTCAACCTAACCCAATCAATGACAGGATAGACGGAGAGTGGTGGATTTTTTCTTTCATTAGCCAATAGATAGCATCAGCACTCCAGGGTTTATATACATCATTGGTCACTCCCAACCACTCCTTCGCCATTAAACTATGAGGAAAGAAGTACAAGTTCAATATCCCCTTCATGGCAACCCTCTCTAAGCAGTATGCCAATGGTAGGGTCCATACCACCACAGTGTCTGGAACGTACCATAGTGTGTAGGGGAAGGACGGGTTTCTACTGTCTCTGATGTAGTGATGGGTTAGCATATTTTAACATTGCTTACGCACATTGATTCTGTTAATATTGTGTGTGTGTGTACCTATTACATACCAAATTCACATTGTTATTGAGTTAACTATCAAAGGCCATGTACTGGTAACTGCCAGGAAACACTTGAGTAAATGAGGAAACAATTGAGTAAATTAATATACAAAGTACAGTATATTGAACGCAGGTGCTTCCACATAGATGGTTCCTGCAGTGTTGCAGCAGCAAATGGGGATCCGGAATGACTACAAATAGAAAAAATGTACATCCCATCATTCTTAGGGTCATGCATAAAAATGTACATCCCATCATTCTTAGGGTCATGCATAAAAATGTACATCCCATCATTCTTAGGGTCATGCATAAAAATGTACATCCCATCATTCTTAGGGTCATGCATAAAAATGTACATCCCATCATTCTTAGGGTCATGCATAAAAATGTACATCCCATCATTCTTAGGGTCATGCATAAAAATGTACATCCCATCATTCTTAGGGTCATGCATAAAAATGTACATCCCATCATTCTTAGGGTCATGCATAAAAATGTACATCCCATCATTCTTAGGGTCATGCATAGAAATGTACATCCCATCATTCTTAGGGTCATGCATAAAAATGTACATCCCATCATTCTTAGGGTCATGCATAAAAATGTACATCCCATCATTCTTAGGGTCATGCATAAAAATGTACATCCCATCATTCTTAGGGTCATGCATAAAAACGCAGGGCAGGCCATTATTTTGGCTATGCCCCCATTGGATGACATTGCTCCAATACACAGGGCATGAGTGGTCACTGAATGAAAACGGTGTAAACCATATGCCATGGCCGTCTCAACCTAGTTGAACACCTATGGGAGATTCTGGAGCAGCGACTGAGACACCATCAACAAAACACCAAATTATAGAATGTTTTGTGGAGGAATGGTGTCACATCCCTCCAATAGAGTTCCAGACATTTGTAGAATCTGTCACAAGGTGCATTTAAGGGGAAATGGAGATACAAGTCAGTTGTACAACTGAATGCATCTTTCACATTTAACCCAACCCCTCTGAATCAGAGAGGTGTGGGGGGCTGCCTTAATTGACATCCACGTCTTCGGTACCCGGGGAACAGGTTAACACAAATCAAAACAATTTATATAGCCCTTCTTACATCAGCTGATATCTCAAAGTGCTGTATATAGTCAACTGCCTTGCCCATTCGGTTACTGGCCCACCGCTCTAAACACTAGGCTACCTGCCGCACATTGAAGCAGTTCTGTCCCAACGCCCCATTAAGACACTTTAGGTTGATATTGATTTGATTTTGTCAGTAACCTGTATATTGCATGCAAATTCATGTTAATGTTTGTCATTTTTCTTATTCCTGTCAAGATCAAACCAGGCTCTGGTGTTGTGATATAAAGATGATTATATACTGGGTGGTTCGCGCCCTGAATGCTGAATACCACGGGTATGACAAAACATTACGTCTTACTGTTCTAATTAGGGTGGTAAACAGTTTATAATAACAATAAGGCACCTCATTGCGTTAAGGCACCTCGTGCTTAAGAACAGTCTTTAGCCGTGGTATATTGGCCATATACAACACCCCCTCATGCTTTACTGCTTAAACCCAATCAGAATTGGATAGAGCTAATCAGTTAGGTAAACGAAGGCTGGCTTTTTCAAGCAGAAATTAGCATCCTGTAGGACAAACTCAAAAAAGGTCTGGGACACTGTAAAGTCCATGGAGAATAAGAGCACCTCCTCCCAGCTGCCCACTGCACTGAGGCTAGGAAACACTGTTACCACTGATAAATCCACTATAATTGAGAATTTCAATAAGCATTTTTCTACGGCTGGCCATGCTTTCCACCTGGCTAAACATACCATGGCCAACAGCCCTGCGCTCCCTACAGCAACTCGCCCAAACCTCCCCCACTTCTCCTTCACCCAAATCCAGATAGCTGATGTTTTGAAAGAGCTGTAAAATCTGGACCCCTACAAATCTGCCGGGCTAGACAATCTGGACCCTCTCTTTCTAAAATTATCTGCTGAAATTGTTGCAACCCCTATTCCTAGCCTGTTCAACCTCTCTTTAATATCGTCTGAGATTCCAATAGATTGGAAAGCTGCCGCGGTCATCCCCCTCTTCAAAGGGGAGACACTCTAGACACTCTATATCTATCCTACCCTGCCTTTCTAAGGTCTTCGAAAGCCAAGTTAACAAACAGATTACCAAACATTTCGAATCCCACCGTACCTTCTCCGCTATGCATTCTGGTTTCAGAGCTGGTTATGGGTGCACCTCAGCCACGATCAAGGTCCTAAACGACATCATAACCGCCATTGATAAGAGACATTACTGTGCAGCCATAGTCATCGACCTGGCTAAGGCTTTCGACTCTGTCAATCACCACATTCTTATTGGCAGACTCAACAGCCTTGGTTTATCAAATGATTGCCTCGCCTGGCACCACTTTTCTGATAGAGTTCAGTATGTCAAATCTGAGGGCCTGTTGTCCGGACCTCTGGCAGTCTATATGAGGATGCCACAGGGTTCAATTCTCGGGCCGACTCTCTTCGATGTATATATCTGTCGTGTCTTTAGTATCATTAAATTGAAGACTTAGTTTTTATCAAAGATTCTCTGTAATTAGTATTACGAGATCAAACTGATTAATCATGCAACTGTAATTAACTAGGAAGTCGGGGCACCAAGGAAAATACTCAGATTACAAAGTTATAATTTCCCAATATAACCTTTCAGATATTTTCATATCTGATCAATAGTCTTCTGATTAATGAATGATTTACTTTAGCTCACGTTAGTCTCATTCCAAATGTCATAAATGGTTGGTTTTCTGCACCAACCCAGTCTTCACTATGAGTCATCCATACATCAATTGTCTTAACTCATTTATTTATTACTAAGTAATTCACGGAAATGCATAAACAAAACAAACAAAGTAAATATGGTTACAAGAAATTATAGGAGAATGTGCCCTAGTGGGCTAAACCGGCATGGCGGATTGTTAGACAAAAGGAAAGTGGGGGTCGACTAAGAAGTCAATACAGAGTTAATAATTATAACAATTGAAATGCTAATCCTTTCCACATGAACGCTCACTCATTCGGGAACAATTGCAATCAATATATATATTTACGCTCAGTGTGTCATCTTGATCACTGTTGAAAAGTTTGTTTCTTTTGTAGAATTGTCCATCTCTCTCATGGTTATAGTGGACAGTTCAGAGTGACATTCATTCAGGTTGTTGTAGAATGGATGTTTCGGCGGTTGTCGATCTTCACGTTCAATGATACCGAATTCCTAGCTGCAGACTAGTAATTAATATCAAAGACTTGTTCTTATTCTGTCAGTATCAATAGTCTAAGAGTTTAACCACGTGGTATGGTTAAAAGATTCAGCAATGCTCTGCAACCTTTGTCCGCCCGTGATTGAGAGAAACATGGTTTACTTGAATTCCCAAGATTGGGGTCCTTCATTAAACAGTCCAAAATCACATTACACAATTTTACAAACAGTATCATACTCGCTCATTCATCTTTTACAACAATTAGATGTAAACCTCATATCTGAGGCTATTATATAAACAGTGTTATGATAATGTGGCCACACCGTCTCCCATGAGCTTCCCCAAATTGTAACAAACGGACCAGTTCGTAGCTGGATTCTTCACCGATCTTTTATACTTTCTCCGGAACATGAAATTTGTTCGGACTTCAAGTTCTGTGAGGTGGAAAAAATTACTTTGTTCTCTATGAAAATTCACTCTGTCTCGTATACTGTGTCCATGAGAAGATCATCTCTTTGAGGAATTTATGACCTCACTGAGCACAGCAGCCTAGTTGAAGGAGCAGAGAGAGGGGGATGGTGCTTACTGTAGCCAAAGAAGGCAACGTCATGACACATCAATGATGTCAGTCTTGCTGCTGGTGATTCTTTTATCCACCTCTATGCAGACAACACCATTCTGAGAACTTGTTCTCAACTAGCTTACCTGGTTAAATAAAGGTGAAATAAAAATGTAAAAAATATTTTAAAAAACAAATAATTAAAGAAAAGAAAAGAAAAAAGAAAAGAAAAGCATTGCAAGTTAGAATTTTGTAAAGTTAGTGTGGGAGAGGTGGAAAAATTATCAATCAATAATGACAAACCTCCTGGCATTGACAACTTAGATGGAAAGCTACTGAGGATGGTAGCTGAGTCTATAACCACTCCTATCTGTCATATCTTTAATCTGAGCCTAGATGAAAGTCTTTGTCCTCAGGCCTGAAGGGAAGCCAAAGGAATTCCGCTACCCAAGAGCAGCCTTTACTGGTTCAGACCTATAAGCCTGCTGCCAGCTCTTAGCAAACTGTTGGAAAAAATGGTGTTTGACAAAATACAATGCTATATCTCTGTAAACAAATTCACAATAAACTTTCAGCATATTAATAGAAAAGGGCACTCAACATGTACTACTACACTGACAGAAATGGCTGATGATTGGTTGAAAGAAATTGATAAGAAGATTGTGGGAGCTGTACTGTTTGATTTCAGTGCAGCCTTTGATAACTTGTTGTTGCAAAAAAACGTATCTGTGATGGCTTTTCAACCTCTGCCGTATCATGGAGTCAAAGCTATCTATCTAATAGAACTCAAAGGGTTTTCCTTAATGGAAGCTTCTCTAATGTCAAACATGTGAAGTGTGGTGCACCCCAGGGCTGCTCTCTAGGCCCTCTACTCTTTTGTATTTTTACCATTGACCTGATGATTAAATCATATATGCATCAGCAACCACAGCTAAACAAGTCACTGTTTTGGAATGGGTGATCAGTAATAAACTGGTCCTGAACATCTCTAAAGCTAAGAGCATTGTATTTGGTACAAATTATTCCCTAAGTTCTAGAACTCAGCTGAATATGGTAGTGAAGGATGTGGCTGTTGAAAAGTTGAGACTAAATTACTTGGCATTACCTTAGGTTGTAAACTGTCATGGTCCAAACATATAGATTCAATGGTTGTAAAGATGGGGAGAGGTCTGTCCATAATTAAGAGATGCTCTGCTTTTTTGACACCGCACTTCTAAAAGCAAGTTCTCCAGGTTAGTTTTGTCTTATCTTGATTGTCCAGTCGTGTGGTCTAGTGCTGCAAGGAAAGACGTAGTTAAGCTGCAGCTGGCCCAGAAGAGAGCGACACGTCTTGCTCTTCATTGTAATCAGAGGACTGATATAAATACTAATATATATAAATACTAATATATAAATACTATGCATGCCAGTCTCTCTTGGCTAAGATCAAATCAAATGTATTTATTTGCCCTTCGTACATCAGCTGATATCTCAAAGTGCTGTACAGAAACCCAGCCTAAAACCCCAAACAGCAAGCAATGCAGGTGTATAAGCACGGTGGCTAGGAAAAACTCCCTAGAAAGGCCAAGAGTTGAGGAGAGACTGACTGCATCAATTCTTTTTATAACAATGTGTTGAAAATCTCAAGTAATTTTCATAGTCAACTTACAAATAGCTCTAACACACACACACACACACACACACACACACACACACACCCCATCAGACATGCCAATAATAAATGACTTAAATGTAAATGTTTTCACAGTCCCCAAATTCAGAGGAAATTCGAGAAAGCGTACAGTACTATATAAAGCCATTATTGCATGGAACTCCATTCCATCTCATATTGCTCAAATAAACAGCAAACCTGGTTTAAAAAAACAGATAAAGCAACACCTCACGGCACAACGCCTCTCCCCTATTTGACTTAGATAGTTTGTGTGTATGCATTGATATGTAGGCTACATGTGCCTTTAACAAAATGGTTCTGTCCTTGAGCTGTTCTTGTTTATTAAATGTTCTATATTAAATGTCATGTTTTATGTTTTGTGTGGACCCCAGGAAGAGTAGCTTCTGCTTTTGCAACAGCTAATGGGGATCCTAATAAAATACCAGAAATATACTGCACAAATCATGTAAATGAAAAACCTGAAATGTTATTACTTACAAAATATTTTTCTTGATTTAAAAAAAATTGGCCAACTCACACCTGTTGAAATACTAGCACGGGTTTAGGAAAAGACAGACAGTCAGAATAAATACACCTTTATTTGACTCATTATAGACCTGATGATACAAATGCCACCACAGAACAATGAAATAACATACCAATCAGGTTACAGTTCTGAAATAACAGACCAATCAGATTACAGCAAGACAAAGGGACTGTACACTTTCCAGGTGCCCCCGGCCATCCCTCCCTCATTGTATTAACTATTGGGTTATAAACCATTAGTGCTTCTCCTAACTGTACAAATAAAGCTCAACTACACCCCCTCCCCATCTATATCTACATCTAAAAGCAGTCACAGAGAGTTTGGCCCACTTCAGAGCCGGCCGGATGCCATTTTGTTGCCTGCCTCAGTGGATGAACCTTCCATTCATCCATCCATAAGGACTTTGGTTATAATTCTAATACTTGGTTTATGATTCTCTCAGTTATGTTAGTTATGCTAGTGAACTTGGTTTATATTCTGTCAGTTATACTAGTGAACTTGGTTTATGATTCTGTCAATATGTCTGCCATAGAGTTATGCGACATCTCAGAAGATTGCTGCTTTTTGGTTGAAACCTCAAGGGCCAAACTCTCTCTTTTACATGGCTCTGTCTAACACTCTCCATCCCTACCTGCGCACACACACAATTCCTACAGTATCTCAGTCAACTATATACATACATCCTTCAATATATCCTACAGTATCAAGATCACCCTAAATACCTCATCTGGTGAAAGGGGAATATATATTTTCTGTCTTTCTGTCTTTCTTTCTTTCTTTCTTTCTTTCTTTCTTCCCTCCCTCCCTCCCTCCCTCCCTCCCTCCCTTTCCCATTCCCATACTCACTGCCTCCTGCTCCCTCTCTCCCCATACCTGTCCATCTCTCTCCTGCTCCCACTCTCCCTCTCTTCTTCCTCCTCCCTCCCTCTCCATCCCCATACCTCTCCGTCCTGAAGAAGGTCTTCATATCTAATCTGTTCTGGCCTGTTGGGGTGAGGTCTGGTCTCCATGTATGGTCCGGGGAATGAGGTAGGGCTGACGTGTCTTCATGTCTGGTATGTGGTGGTCTCACTGGGGGGTGAGGTCAGGAGAGGTGAGAATGGGAGGAGGATGAGGTCTGGTCTCTTCATGTATGGCCTGAGGGTGTGAGGAGGGGGTAAGGTAGGGGAGGTGGATTTTTCATGTGGTCTGGGGTATGTCTGGGGGTTGGAGGGTGAGGTTTGTTCTCTTCACGTATGGTCTGGGGGGGGGGGGGGGGGGGGGGGGGGGGGGGGGACGGAGGTGGTCTGTTCATGTCTGTTCTTCGTTGGTCTCAGTACTGGGGTTAGGGTTGTTAGTGTTGCTGTTGTTGGTCTCATCATTCTCTCTGCAGCTGATCCTGTCCAACTCTGCCTGGACATCACTCAGACCCAGCTTAGAACCTGCAACACACACACACAACTACTCAGCTCTGTCTGGATTTATATTTTAAACCACGAGAGGGCGACACAGGGCACACACACCCCTTCTGCCTATATAATAACGTTGTGTGTGTGTCCTACCTGACTTGCGAACAGTCCCTGGTGTGCTGTTGCCCGGCGGCGATGCTCCGGCCTTCTTGGTCAGAAGACTGTTGAAGAAGTTAGCCAGCACCCCCTCACTGGTCTGACCTGCTACACACACAGGGAGGGTTGGAGAATGTCATACAAAAAGGTGCAACATTTGAGCAGGGTCTGTGGTAAAATACCGAATTGCTTTTCTGCTGTAGTGTGTGGCATTAGCTACACACATTCACGTCATGTAGTACCTGATTGGGGCACAGGGCATGGCGTACCTGATTGGGGCATGGCGTACCTGATTGGGGCATGGTGTTAGCTACGTTGGCTGCAGCTGAACGATTACTGGTCCTGGGAGAACCACTGGGACCTCTACTACTGCTGGACTCCTGTCACACACACACAAGATCACATCAGTTTCCAGTATCTTAAAAAGAGAGAAAGAAAGGAAGAAAAGAGAGAGAAAATAGGACAAAGAGAGAGACAGACAGAAGAAAGAGAGATAAACTTACCCCTGGTCGTCCGGCAGATGCAGGAGGTTGTTTGGAGAGCAGCGACTGAAACCACAAAGACACACGTTAGAGAGAGAGAGAGCAACCCCCACACACGTCACCATGTGTCAAGTCTCACCTGCAGTTTGAGGAGAAACACCTGGTCATCTTCAGCCTGAATCTCCTTCTCATGAACAAACTGACATAGGAGAGGATGTCCACAACGAGAGAGGGGGAGAGAGATTCCTATTAATTCATCTATCATTATAGTTTAGAATACAATGGAAAATGTGACGTGCACTAACAGTCTTTTTGGGAATTACAAGATAGAGGTGAGGGGTTAAAGGTCGTACCTTTCTGACAGGCGGTTTGACGATGACCTCCTCAAAGATGTCGTCTAGTTTCAGCGTTTGGAAGTTCTCATGGAGGATAGATATCTTATTTTCATTATCCCACCCTGACGGACTGAAAGAAGACAGGGTCACACACGCGCAAACTTAAAGAACACAGGGTTACACTCACACACACTTACATGAAGACTGTGTCTTTCTCCACCAGTTGAGCAGGGTAGTGGAAGGGGAAACCGTAAAGTCTGTGAACCAGGTATTTATAGAGAAGATCCACATTCTTCATTTCCTTAACCGACGTATACAGCAGAGATGCCCCGTCTGACACAGCATTAAGGACAGTATCACTCACTACACGATCCAAGGCAAAGAAATTAACCGCCATGTTGTCTCTACCTTTAGACTGCATGCAGATGGAGTCGGGGTTAGTATGATGCTACGAAAAAGTGATCAGAGTTAACTATCCTTGTGGGGACCAGCTGGGACATTTTGTTACTCCCACCAGGTCAAATGCTATGTTTTGGGTTCAAGGTTGGGTTTAATGTTAGGGTGTTTTCACATACAGTCGTCTTTGAAAGAACCGACCTCAGTCCTCTTTAAAGTGATCTCTGGGGGGGGGGCAAAATCATTCAGTTCTCTTAAAATTCGCAACGCCCTTACCTGTGAATGAGGACAACTCTTTTTCCAGTTAACTTAAACTATTTTGTGGACAGATTTCCTCTTTGCATTCACATTGCTATGTCTAGAAAGGAACCAATATCTTTTTCCAACATTCACTCAATGTGCTCTGTGTTTTTTAAAAGTGCAGGACAAACCATTCCATCAGAATGTTTCTCTGAAGTTTACACACACCTTAGCCAAATACATTTAAACCCAGTTCTTCACCATTACTGACATTTAATCCTAGTAAACATTCCCAGTTTTAAGTCAGTTAGGATCACCACTTTATTTTAAGAATGTGAAATGTCAGAATAATAAGAGATAATTCTTTATTTCAGCATTCATTTCTTTTTTTTCACATTCCCAGTGGGTCAGAGGTTCACATACACTCAATTAGTATTTGGTAGAATTGCCTTTAAATTGTTTAACTTGGGTGGAACATTTCAGGTAGCCTTCCACAAGCTTCCAACAATAAGTTGGGTGAATTTTGGCCCATTCCTCCTGACAGAGCTGGTGTAATGGACTCAGGTTTGTAGGCCTCTACAATTTTCTTTCTGAGGTCTTGGCTGATTTCATTTGATTTTCCCATGATGTCAAGCACCGAGTTTGAAGGTAGGCCTTGAAATACATCCATAGGGCCACCTCCAATTGACTCAAATTATGTCAATAAGCCTATCAGAAGCTTCTAAAGCCATGACATAATTTTCTGGAATTGTCCAAGCTGTTTAAAGGCAGAGTCAAATTAGTGTATGTAAACTTCTGACCCACTGGAATTGTGATACAGTGAATTATAAGTGAAATAATCTGTCTGTAAACAATTGTTGGAAAATTACTTGTCATGCACAAAGTAGATGTCCTAACTGACTTGCCAAAACTATAGTTTGTTAACAAGAAATTTGTGGAGTGGTTGAAAAACGAGTTTTAATGACTCCAACCTAAGTGTACAGCGGGGCAAAAAGGTATTTAGTCAGCCACCAATTGTGCAAGTTCTCCCACTTAAAAAGATGAGAGGCCTGTAATTTTCATCATAGGTACACTTCAACTATGACAGACAAAATGAGAAAAAAAATATATAGAAAATCACATTGTAGGATTTTTTATGAATTTATTTACAAATTATGGTGGAAAATAAGTATTTGGTCACCTACAAACAAGCAAGATTTCTGGCTCTCACAGACCTGTAACTTCTTCTTTAAGAGGCTCCTCTGTCCTCCACTCGTTACCTGTATTAATGGCACCTGTCCACAACCTCAAACAGTCACACTCCAAACTCCACTACAGCCAAGACCAAAGAGCTGTCAAAGGACACCAGAAACAGAAATTGTAGACCTGCACCAGGCTGGGAAGACTGAATCTGCAATAGGTAAGCAGCTTGGTTTGAAGAAATCAACTGTGGGAGCAATTATTAGGAAATGGAAGACATAAGACCACTGATAATCTCCCTCGATCTGGGGCTCCACGCAAGATCTCACCCCATGGGTCAAAATGATCACAAGAACGGTGAGCAAAAATCCCAGAACCACACGGGGGGACCTAGTGAATGACCTGCAGAGAGCTGGGACCAAAGTAACAAAGCCTACCATCAGTAACACACTACGCCACCAGGGACTCAAATCTTGCAGTGCCAGATGTGTCCCCCTGCTTAAGCCAGTACATGTCCAGGCCTGTCTGAAGTTTGCTAGAGAGCATTTGGATGATCCAGAAGAAGATTGGGAGAATGTCATATGGTCAGATGAAACCAAAATATAACTTTTTGGTAAAAACTCAACTCGTCGTGTTTGGAGGACAAAGAATGCTGAGTTGCATCCAAAGAACACCATACCTACAGTGAAGCATGGGGGTGGAAACATCATGCTTTGGGGCTGTTTCTCTGATCCGTGTAAAGGAAAGAATGAATGGGGCCATGTATCGTGAGATTTTGAGTGAAAACCTCCTTCCATCAGCAAGGGCATTGAAGATGAAACGTGGCTGGGTCTTTCAGCATGACAATGATCCCAAACACAGCGCCCGGGCAACGAAGGAGTGGCTTCGTAAGAAGCATTTCAAGGTCCTGGAGTGGCCTAGCCAGTCTCCAGATCTCAATCCCATAGAAAATCTTTGGAGGTAGTTGAAAGTCCGTGTTGCCCAGCAACAGCCCCAAAACATCACTGCTCTAGAGGAGATCTGCACGGAGGAATGGGCCAAAATACCAGCAACTGTGTGTGAAAACCTTGTGAAGACTTACAGAAAACATTTGACCTCTGTCATTGCCAACAAAGGGTATATAACAAAGTATTGAGATAAATAAGTATTTGGTCAATAACAAAAGTTTTCCACCATAATTTGCAAATAAATTCATTAAAAATCCAACAATGTGATTTTCTGGATTTTTTTCTCATTTTGTCTGTCATAGTTGAAGTGTACCTATGATGAAAATTACAGGCCCCTCATCTTTTTAAGTGGGAGAACTTGCACAATTGGTGGCTGACTAAATACTTTTTTGCCCCACTGTATGTAAACTTACAACTTCAACTGTATACCTACTTACATTTTGGAAGCTCATAAATTGCATTTAGTAAAGATATAAGACATAGGCCTCCCGAGTGACGTGGAACCAGTCCACAGACCATCTCGAGATGGTCTCAGTTCGGTTTGCGGTTTGCTTTGCACTCTTTTAAGGGGTCTGAGTTCCTTGGAGTGTTCATACTGCATAAAAAATTAAGCGAACCGCACTAAGTTTACAGAAATAAGCTGAAAGGGATCAAGTGTGAAAACACCCTTAGAATTAGAGGTTAGGGAAAATAGGATTTTGAATGGAACTGAATCGTGTGTCTCCACAAGGTAGAGTGGAAAATAGTCTGGGTGGCCATTTGATTCATTGTTCAGCAGTCTTATGGCTTGGGGGTAGAAGCTGTTAAGGAGCCTTTTGGAACTAAACTTGTCCCTCCGGTACCGCTTGCCGTGCGGTAGCAGAGAGAAGACTCGATGAATTGGGTGACTGAGGTCTTTGACAATTGTTTGGGCCTTCCTCTGACACCGCCTAGTCTAGAGGTATAGTTATACAGGACTGTGTGTGTGTGTGTGTGTGTGTGTGTGTGTGTGTGTGTGTGTGTGTGTGTGTGTGTGTGTGTGTGTGTGTGTGTGTGTGTGTGTGTGTGTGTGTGTGTGTGTGTAAAGGATACACTGTAGACAGAAGCGTCTGATGTATGACTGGATGAAGTCCAGGTGTTCGTCTTTGTAGTCATACTCCTTCTCCAACGTACTGATGGCATCGCACTGCAACACACACAGGTTAGAGGTCATAGGTAATATATGTAGTCATGCTCCTTCTCCAGCCAACTGATGACATCACAGCGAAACAGATAGAATAGGGACAACTCCAGTGTGTGTGTGTTCGTACCTTAGTGCAGACCACCACCATGGGTAGTCCCAGGTTGTGTGTGAGAGTGTTTTCGCCGAGCGGCAGCAGAACGTTCTCCTCCTCTTCACTCCTCCTCTGGGGGGCGCTCTCCTCCCAGCCAGGATCCACATACTCCTGGAACTGTCTTGCCACTACAGACAGTCACAAAGCAGGGGCCTCATTTATCCACTGTGCGTAGGCACAAATCTGTGCGTAAACCATGCGTGGGATTATTTTCACGCAAAGTGTGAGAATTATCCATATGAACATTTACTTAGACATGACCATGCGCATGCACAGTGCCAAGTGGTGGAATAAGGAAACTGCTTGTCAAGAATAGAATGGGGAAAATATATATGGAAAATGTGTGAATTTGGGAGAGTAATAGATTTTTACAAATTTAAAAATCTATGTCATTGTATCTCCATTGTGAAATAATGCAACATCGACATAATTTTGACCACATCAGTGCATTTGTTACAATAATCCCTATACAGTCATTTGTTACAATAATCCCTACAGTCATTTGTTACAATAATCCCTACAGTCATTTGTTACAATAATCCCTACAGTCATTTGTTACAATAATCCCTACAGTCATTTGTTACAATAATCCCTATACAGTCATTTGTTACAATAATCCCTATACAGTCATTTGTTACAATAATCCCTATACAGTCATTTGTTACAATAATCCCTATACAGTCATTTGTTACAATAATCCCTATACAGTCATTTGTTACAATAATCCCTATACAGTCATTTGTTACAATAATCCCTATACAGTCATTTGTTACAATAATCCCTATACAGTCATTTGTTACAATAATCCCTATACAGTCATTTGTTACAATAATCCCTATACAGTCATTTGTTACAATAATCCCTATACAGTCATTTGTTACAATAATCCCTATACAGTCATTTGTTACAATAATCCCTTTGTTACAATAATCCCTATACAGTCATTTGTTACAATAATCCCTATACAGTCATTTGTTACAATAATCCCTATACAGTCATTTGTTACAATAATCCCTATACAGTCATTTGTTACAATAATCCCTATACAGTCATTTGTTACAATAATCCCTATACAGTCATTTGTTACAATAATCCCTATACAGTCATTTGTTACAATAATCCCTATACAGTCATTTGTTACAATAATCCCTATACAGTCATTTGTTACAATAATAACCCTATACAGTCATTTGTTACAATAATAACCCCTATACAGTCATTTGTTACAATAATAACCCCTATACAGTCAAATGATAAATTAGAGATACATGTAAAAGTGAAAGCATTATGTAAATCCTATAAAAGACAGATAATGGGAACTGGAATGAGAGATGGCTGATCTTACTCTGTTTGGCACACGCTGCATTTTACAGAAAGCGCGTTTTTAGAGACCGGTGGGACTTTTTCTGCAGAAAGTACAGATTGGTTTTTGGAAACGATATCTGATGAGCCAGTCGAAAAGGATATTTGTGAGGACTTGTAACAACTAATAATAACTACTATAAAATAGCAAACACATGCCATTCAGGTGCACTTCCAAGTGCTATCCACCCTCGGGTATATGGCAATGGGCACTTTTCAGCAGGAAAATTAATGGGTTCCCAAATACGAACGGACCAATAGACGACACCCACATCACTATGAAATCACCATCCCAAAATGATTTCAACTATGTGAACAGAAAAGGCTTCCACTCTTTATGTGCAGGTGATGCTATGTGATGCTTAAAATATGCTGCTGAATGTGGTGGCCAGGTGGAACGCGCGACTCGTTCCTTCTGCAGAACAGCAATGTTGGCCTAAAAGCCTACTTGAGGGAGCTGTTGAGGTTGGTTGGCTTATTATTTGAAGTATATTTGCCATTGCTAAAGCAACTCAATTGTCTTAATAGTCCTCTCTTTGTTGCTATGTTTTCATTTTTACTGGTCAAGCCACAACTGAGCGAGCCAAATAAAACCTTTTGGTTCTAGTCATTTTTGTTAGCTTTTTTTGGTTGCGCCGTTGTATTTCACGGTAAGGCGTTGTACATTCTCCACGGGTTAAATGGATGACTTTGACCATATGGTTAATTACGGGCGTTTTGAAATGAGAACAGCCAAGGTTGTGCAAAAGCACTGAGAACAATTGTTATTTATCAAATGGTTCTCTCCTACCGGTGTGTATATGACTCATAGGATTCTTTGATAAATCACACTTTTTCTATGCGTACGACCATTATCAATTCCATTCGTAAGCAGTATTTTAGAATAGTTTCTACACAATATTGATAAATGGAGGCCCCAGGTTATCCGAACATTTAATGCAGATGAATTACACATAGAAATAAAATAAAGTCATGACCAGCTGATTTTTTAAAATATTTTTTTATTTTACCTTTATTTAACTGGGCAAGTCAGTTAAGAACAAAATCTTATTTACAATGACGGCCTAAGAAAAGTGGGTTAACTGCCTTGTTCGGGAGCAGAACAACAGATTTCTTTTTACCTTGTCAGCTCAGGGATTCGATCTAGCAACCTTTCGGTTACTGGCCCAACGCTCTAACCAGTAGGCTACCTGCCGCCCAGATGTGTCAGTACAATTTCATAAATGTCGACAGACAATTTGTTCGCTCGACATGGTGGGATATTTTTGTGTCTGTAAAATTAATTATGCGGAAATGGCGGTGGAAAGGCCTTTATGGGCAAATATTTATATAATAACCATCATATCGAAGTAAACGTGATGATATGGTGTGTGGTCCTCCCACTATGTCTCAGGAAACCATGCAGTTTATTAGGCTACAGATTAAATAAATTACGATGAACTTCACAGGGCGATGAGCTTAATGCTGCTTTCCAAAAAATATTGATGGTCTTATTCTGGTGACACGATGCTTAACTGCCTTTTGACAGAAATTTAAATCTCGCTTTTATCCATAATAATCTCTTCATGTAGACTAGTCTACCTGCACTGTATCTGAGAGCTGTTGGCTAGAGCGCAGGTGTCAAGACCAGAGTGGGCACATTTGCTAAATAACGCAACAAAACTATTGGTAGAGTTGAAAATGCGATGGATGCGATTTTTATTCAGTACATGAAAACTTAAGTAAAAAAGTACCTCTAAAAATGTGCCCTACATCATCACACAATGCTTTAAAAATGTGCCCTACATCATCACACACTGCTTTAAAAATGTGCCCTACATCATCACACACTGCTTTAAAAATGTGCTCTACATCATCACACACTGCTTTAAAAATGTGCCCTACATCATCACACACTGCTTTAAAAATGTGCCCTACATCATCACACACTGCTTTAAAAATGTGCCCTACATCATCACACACTGCTTTAAAAATGTGCCCTACATCACACACTGCTTTAAAAATGTGCCCTACATCATCACACACTGCTTTAAAAATGTGCCCTACATCATCACACACTGCTTTAAAAATGTGCCCTACATCATCACACGCTGCTTTAAAAATGTGCCCTACATCATCACACGCTGCTTTAAAAATGTGCCCTACATCATCACACGCTGCTTTAAAAATGTGCCCTACATCATCACACGCTGCTTTAAAAATGTGCCCTACATCACACGCTGCTTTAAAAATGTGCCCTACATCATCACACGCTGCTTTAAAAATGTGCCCTACATCATCACACGCTGCTTTAAAAATGTGCCCTACATCATCACACGCTGCTTTAAAAATGTGCCCTACATCATCACACGCTGCTTTAAAAATGTGCCCTACATCATCACACGCTGCTTTAAAAATGTGCCCTACATCATCACACGCTGCTTTAAAAATGTGCCCTACATCATCACACACTGCTTTAAAAATGTGCCCTACATCATCACACACTGCTTTAAAAATGTGCCCTACATCATCACACACTGCTTTAAAAATGTGCCCTACATCATCACACACTGCTTTAAAAAATGTGCCCTACATCATCACACACTGCTTTAAAAAATGTGCCCTACATCATCACACACTGCTTTAAAAATGTGCCCTACATCATCACACACTGCTTTAAAAATGTGCCCTACATCATCACACACTGCTTTAAAAATGTGCCCTACATCATCACACACTGCTTTAAAAATGTGCACTACATCATCACACGCTGCTTTAAAAATGTGCCCTACATCATCACACGCTGCTTTAAAAATGTGCCCTACATCATCACACGCTACTTTAAAAATGTGCCCTACATCATCACACGCTGCTTTAAAAATGTGCCCTACATCATCACACACTGCTTTAAAAATGTGCCCTACATCATCACACGCTGCTTTAAAGATGTGCCCTACATCATCACACGCTGCTTTAAAAATGTGCCCTACATCATCACACGCTGCTTTAAAAATGTGCCCTACATCATCACACGCTGCTTTAAAAATGTGCCCTACATCATCACACGCTGCTTTAAAAATGTGCCCTACATCATCACACGCTGCTTTAAAAATGTGCCCTACATCATCACACACTGCTTTAAAAATGTGCCCTACATCATCACACACTGCTTTAAAAATGTGCCCTACATCATCACACACTTCTTTAAAAATGTGCCCTACATCATCACACACTGCTTTAAAAATGTGCCCTACATCATCACACACTGCTTTAAAAATGTGCCCTACATCATCACACACTGCTTTAAAAATGTGCCCTACATCATCACACACTGCTTTAAAAATGTGCCCTACATCATCACACACTGCTTTAAAAATGTGCCCTACATCATCACACACTGCTTTAAAAATGTGCCCTACATCATCACACGCTGCTTTAGAAATGTGCACTACATCATCACACACTGCTTTAAAAATGTGCCCTACATCATCACACGCTGCTTTAAAAATGTGCCCTACATCACACACTGCTTTAAAAATGTGCCCTACATCATCACACACTGCTTTAAAAATGTGCCCTACATCATCACACACTGCTTTAAAAATGTGCCCTACATCATCACACGCTGCTTTAAAAATGTGCCCTACATCATCACACACTGCTTTAAAAATGTGCACTACATCATCACACACTGCTTTAGAAATGTGCACTAATAATATATCTGGTACCAGCCTGTTCAGGGTTAGGTCTAGGACCTGTTTAGGGTCCTGTTTAGAGGTCAGAGGGTAAAACATAACGTGTGTTTGACTCACTTCTGTTCTCCAGCTCCCTCAGTGTTTCCGGGGGGACCCGGAGCTTGTCGATATGTTCCCTAGCGACAGCCGCCCACTTCTGAAGCGATTCCATGGCGACCCACGGCCGCGACAGGTCCACAGTAATCAATAGCAACGAGTCACCAAGCGCCTCTCGTTGCACAGCAACAGACTGCAGACCTTTATGGTACAGATCCCCATCTAACACCCAGGCATTACACCTGGTTTGGTCTACATACACACACATCACACACACACACATCACACCACATTATAGACAGACCTAGTAGGTAGTGCCGAGAAATTAACCAACATTTCGAGGGTGGACGCTGTTTCTCTAGAGAGAAATCAAATCATTCACGAAAAAAAAGTCAAGTCAAGAACTACACTATATGGGATGCTGGGCTAAAGGGAGTAGTAGTTTTCATTAAGCAAATATCCAACCTTTTTCAGCGCAGAAATGTTGTAATTAACTACAATGACCATAAATTGAATGTTGATCATTTTTGGTTTTGTAAGGTCAATTAAAAAGCTCCAAAACCATTTTAATGTGTTTATTTCTTACATTTTCTGATTCAAAATAATTATCAACCGAAAGCAACCTATCTGACCTCGAAAAGGACTAATCACTCAGCACTACTAGTGGTTAAAAGGCAATGATGGTGTAAAAGGTCAAATGAAAGCTGTGATTGGTTACCGTCAATGTCGTCGTCATGGACACTAAAGTAGAGGTATTCCAGGCCACGCCCCTTCAGGAAGTCCTCCACACCCTGTAGTTTAGCAACCAGGGTGGTCTTCCCCGAACCCACCTCCCCTACACACACACCGAAAGACAGTCAAACAGGTATTAAACACCTAACACATTACAATATTCTACTATTAGGCCTATCAGTAAATACTGCAGAGTAGGCAGCATTCCTCACGCCATACTGATTAGCCTCTGTAGCAGAGGATTACCCTTGGGGTTGTTACTGCTAGGCGAATGTGGCTGACTGGACAAGGATTGCTAGACACACACACATTCTACACAATGCAATATAAAAGCAACATAAAGCCTGACTGATAGCTGGTATCATATTGGTCCATCATTGTAATAGGAGAAGACAGGGTGGGGGAGAGCGGTTCATCACAGCTAGCACACGCACAGAGAGACAGACAGACACCCACCCATGACCAGCACATTTTTCCCGGACGGTAGTTTAGATCTGGAGTGAGTCGATACTTCGCTCAGAATAGCAGACCTGCGGATAGATGGATAGAGCAAACCGTTCACTAGCTAACTTAGCTAGCTGCCTGTCTACATGTACATCTTATAGAATCATTCCACTGACTAGCTAGTTAACTAGCTTATCATCACCAGCAGCATTAGCAAATGCGAGCTATCGCCGGCTAGTCAATCTAAAAGCCGATGCAGAAATGCTAGCTCACTAAATAAACCACACAATCATCAGACAGCATCATCATTCATTCGTAAACCTAGCCAATCTCTATTGCTAGCATCAATGGGCTAGCCGCTGCTAGCTAGCTGTGTTAGACGGGCTGTCACTCGGAGTCTGAACAATAACAGTCGCTCTCCATCGAAAAGCTCCTCCTGGACCTAAACAGGAAGGTGTCAGTTGTTCCCACCATAAATCCTGTCCATCTTCGTCTTCAGTGTTTGGTTGTTCGGCTGTGCTGTTTAGTCCACTGTTGTTGGAGGATAATAATGTACTCCTCCCTGACGCCGCCATCTTCACTGCAGCCAACCAACAAAGACCCGGATGTAACGCACAGTACTGGGCGTGGTCGTCCAGAAGAATAACACAATAAACAAACAAAATCAGCCTAATTAATTAAACAACGAATTAAATAAACAGATCCATGCTAACTACAGATAAGATCCAGATTGAAGGACTTCACTTGAATTTTTTGATTGGTGTATATTAAGTGACTTTCTCATGCGTTTACATTGTGTTTTGTTAAATGTATTCCAGTTTACATACTTTTCAACATTTCATAGAGTTGCTGTAACCATATTACTCTTTATTGCCAATATAATTAGCTTATTATATTATCAGATAGAAATATAGGTACTCATTCTGTAACCATCAATTGCTCTCTGGGGCCGTTTTATGGAATGTTTCATCCAGGTCAAAATGATCCTGTGTGTTGTTTTATAGTTGTATATAATCCTGGGCTAAAAATCTATTTCAGTGGAGATTTACTCTTGAGTATGCTTTTTAGTGCAGGGTTTACTCTGTATCTGGGAAACGGACCCTTAGTGTCCTGTGTATTCATTTGATGTTATATAATCATTGTTGTAAAAACATATGATGTGGTATCACATATATTTAATTCAGATTTGTCTTGCGTGCAAAGTTGCATCCAAAAAAGGTAGGACCAAATCTGATGGGGATAACATATGATAATCTAACAGAACACAGCAGGATTATTTTGATCTGGATTACATGTTGAATGGATGGGCCAGCTCATCACACAGTAAAGTGCAGTCACTTCTATCCACCACTGGGTCACGCCGTTGTACCGTCACAGTCCTGTACCCCCTGCCTGCTGCTCCCCGTGGCTCTACCGATACTAACTAACTACCGTTAACCGGCACTGCGCGACCCTCCTCATCATAATTTACTGGGAGGAGACAGAGGGAGGGAGAAAGACCGAAGTAGAGACAGATAAAGAGACAGAGAGAGAGAGAGAGAGATGTTCTCTTCATTCATACTGTGTTATTATTATTATTAGGACCCTGATGTACCGTATCCCCTGTCTGCGCATGGCTTGAGGTGCAAGGCTCAGTACCTACTGCTTAGCTGACGTACGGAGAGAGGGAAAGAAAGAGAGAGAGAGAGAGAGAGAGAGAGAGAGAGAGAGAGAGAGAGAGAAGCGGGATGGGTGCAGAGTGTGTGAGGACGGCGAAGTCACTGTGATTCCGCCCAGCAGTGAAGTTTCCTTCATCTCACTGCTCTGCCCGTCTCTACCTGGTACCTGAGGTGAGTTACTGGCTGGAACACTAATAAGGTATGGATGGGCACTGGGCTGTGTGTGTGTGTGTGTGTGTGTGTGTGTGTGTGTGTGTGTGTGTGTGTGTGTGTGTGTGTGTGTGTGTGTGTGTGTGTGTGTGTGTGTGTGTGTGTGTGTGTGTGTGTGTGTGTGTGTGTGTGTGTGTGTGTGTGTGTGTGAGTTATTATAGGTCGGACACCCCCGTATAGGTGGACACCCCCGTGTGCATGTTATAACTTGACAAAGGCTTTGGATGTTTGTTTTTTACATGCCACACACCCTGCTCAATAACATAAGAGTTATGGTTTGCAGTGTTATGTTATGGGATTGTAGGTTCAGTGTTTATGTATGTTTGTGTGGGCATGCGTGCGTGCCACAGGTGACAGGGAGAGAGAGTGATGTGGTAGCTTTCTAAGCCTGTGGAGGGATTACTCAGCATGGACCTTCCTGCCCTAATGATTCATTATTCATTATTATTAATGTCCTTAATGTCATCACACACACACACACACACACACACACACACACACACACACACACACACACACACACACACACACACACACACACACACACACACACACACACACACACACACACACACACACACACACACACACACACTGGAATTGTCCCCATGTTACTGAGTCCATCTAAAGGTCAAGGGTCAAGGGCAGTGGATCTCTGAGCAATGATTGGTTCTGTTGCTGCCTTGTAAAGTTCTGATTGGACGGAGATATACTCAGATATAGAATGAATTATCTGTCCATTTGTTATTCCCTACTCTGATTATCTCAGCGAAAAATAATCACCCCAGCATCCACACACACTGAGCGCATGAAATATAGAGGAGGAAGAGGACGAGAGAGGAGGGAGAGATAGTGAGAGAGAGGGGGGACGGGAGAGAGACGGAGAGAGCATACTCTGGAACAGAACTGGGTCATATTGAGTTTGCTACCAAACTGCAGGCAGTGGCATAAAAGAAGAGAGAAAGAGATGGAGAGAGAGAGAGCACATACTGTATAATAGTGCAGATTGAAGTTGATGGAGGATTGACCTAGACCACGTGTCAAATTAATTCCACGGAGGGCCGAGTGTCTGTGTGTTTTCGCACATCCCTTGTACTTGATTGATGAATTAAGGTCACTGATTAGTAAGGAACTCCCCTCACCTGGTTGTTTAGGTATTATTTGATATGAAAAAAACAAAAACCAGCTGACACTAAGCCCTCCATGGAATGAGTTTGACATCCTTGATCTAAACTATAGAATATTAAATGTAGAGGGTATACTATAATGTTGACTAAACTACACTAGAATGTAGAATATAATGCAGAATATAATGTAGAATGGTCCAAAAACTGAAACATAGCACGGTGTCTGTGTTTGTGTGTGTGTTTGTCTGTGTGAGTTCTGACCTTGAACATAAGAACTTCTTTCTGCTTACTCAGTTCCACAGCATCTTCTCGTGTTGTAACAGAGGGGTTTGTTTAGGATTGTGTGTTCTCCCTAAAGTGTGTGTGTAATGTGTTTTCTCACTTAAGTGTGTGTGTTTCTGTGTGTGTGTGTGTTTCTGTGTGTGTGTGTGTGTGTGTGTCTGCAGGTCCTGTCTGTGTCCAGCATGAGTAACATCTATGAGTCTGCAGAGGCGACCCTCGGCCTGTGCAACTCTTCCTGTCTGACCAAGGTAGCTCATTATAACACTTGATTGATTGATTAACAAAGTGATTCATTGACAAATTGATCGATCAAATCATTTATTTATTGATGACAGGTTGAGCTGAGAGTGGCTTGTCGAGGGATCTCAGACCGAGATGCCCTTTCTAAACCAGACCCCTGTGTTGTACTCAAGATGCAGTCACACGGGCAGTGGTTCGAGGTACTCTCTTCCTCCATCTCGCTCTCTCTCGCTCCCTCTCTGCCCTGTTTCTCTCCCTCTCTGTCTCTCTGTGCCTGACTCGATAAGAAAATAAAAGCTGACTTTGTATTTTGCCACAGTACACACACACACACACACACACACACACACACACACACACACACACACACACACACACACACACACACACACACACACACACACACACACACACACACACACACACACACACACACACACACACACACACACACACACACACACACACACACACACACACACACACTCGGTCTCTCGTTCTCTCTCTCTCTCTCTTTCTCTCTCTCACACTATCGTTCTCTCACTTTCTCTCGTTCTCTCGCTCTCTTTCTCTCTCTCTCACTCGTTCAACCCGTAGCCACAGAAGTAGTTTCTTTCCTCTGAGAGTTTAAAGCTTCTTAGTAAAGACCAGAAGACCAGAACCAAATTCTTTGAGTGGTTTATCAGGAGAATGCAGTTAGATGTCTCTAAATCCTAAACAATCTGCTCCCCTTATGTGGCTGGACTTTTGAAGAAACAAAGGAGAGGTCTATTTTGGTTTAGTTGCAATTTGTTCACTATGATTAACAATTCAAGAGTTTTTCTGAACAGGCTGACAAAGAGAATTCATAGCTCCAGGCTTTTAGTCTTCTTGCTAACTGTTAGGCCTTACTGGTGGATGTATCTCCAGAGATTCTCCCGATGGGGACCTGAAACTATTGCTGTCCACTGCCATGTAGTGCTGAGCTTGAGAATGATGATGTCGCTGTCCGCTTCAATGGTGCTGAATTGTAAACATTACTGCTTGTTTGTTTACAATAATCACCATTGGATATTTTACTTGTGTGACAACTTTAAAGTGTGTTTGTGTGTATGCGTGTGTGCGTGCATGCCTGCGTGTGTGCCTTTGTGTGTGTGTGTGCGTGAGTGTGTGTGTGTACTTGTGTGTGTGTGTGTGGGTGTGTGTGTGTGTGTGCAGGTGGACCGGACAGAGGTGATTCGTAGCAGTATCAATCCAGTGTTTTCCAAGGTGTTTCTGGTTGACTTCTACTTTGAGGAGGTTCAGCGTCTTCGCTATGAGCTACATGACATCAGCTCCGCTCACAATGGACTCAGAGACACAGACTTCCTCGGAGCTATGGAGTGCACGTTGGGACAAGTGAGTGAATGTGAGGATAGGTGAGTGCACGTGAGGACAAGTGGATGCACGTGAGGACAGGTGTATACACGTGAGGACAGGTAAATACATGTGAGGACAGGTAAATACACGTGAGGACAGGTGAATACACGTGAGGACAGGTGTATACACGTGAGGACAGGTAAATACATGTGAGGACAGGTAAATACACGTGAGGACAGGTGAATACACGTGAGGACAGGTGTATACACGTGAGGACAGGTAAATACACGTGAGGACAGGTAAATACACGTGAGGACAGGTAAATACACGTGACGACAGGTAAATACACGTGAGGACAGGTGAATATACACGTGAGGACAGGTAAATGCACGTGAGGACAGGTAAATACACGTGAGGACAGGTAAATACACGTGAGGATAGGTGAATACACGTGACGACAGGTGAATACACGTGAGGACAGGTGAATACATGTGAGGGCAGGTGTATACACGTGAGGACAGGTAAATACATGTGACGACAGGTGAATACATGTGAGGACAGGTGTATACATGTGAGGACAGGTAAATACACGTGACGACAGGTGAATACATGTGAGGACAGGTAAATACACGTGACGACAGGTGAATACATGTGAGGACAGGTAAATACATGTGAGGACAGGTGAATACATGTGAGGACAGGTGAATACACGTGACGACAGGTGAATACACGTGAGGACAGGTGAATACATGTGAGGACAGGTGAATACATGTGAGGACAGGTAAATACACGTGAGGACAGGTAAATACACGTGAGGACAGGTGAATACACGTGAGGACAGGTAAATACACGTGAGGACAGGTGTATACACGTGAGGACAGGTGAATACACGTGACGACAGGTGAATACACGTGACGACAGGTGTGTGCATGTGAGGACAGAAGGAAAGCGGAATCTGCTATAACTGTTTTCTACCTGTCTGTATGTCTGTCTGTCTTTCTGTGTGTGTGTGTGTGTTGCAGATCGTGTCCCAGAGGAAACTGTCCAAAGTGTTACTTAAACAGGGAAACACTACCAGCAAGTCCTCCATCACAGTACGAAGCTCTCACGCACACCCACCCACACACACACACACACACGTGCGCGTGCACACACACACACACACACACCCACCCACACACACACACACACACACGTGCACACACACACACACACAAACAGACGATACAAGCTCAGATGATGATGATGGTATTTCCGCTCTAGGTAACATCAGAGGAGTTATCAGGTAATGATGACTACGTAGAACTCTCCTTCAGCGCTCGCAAACTAGACGACAAGGTGACTATGTGTCTGTTTGTGTGTGTGTGTGTACATACAAAATGCACTGGGTTGAATAATTAGTACATGTCTCCAGAGATGAAAGAGTATAATACTGAGGGAAAAGTGGAAGGGGAAGGAAAGGGGAAGGTGGAGGAGGGGATGAGAAGAGAAAGAAGATGAGAAAAGTAGGAGGAGAGAAGGTGAAAAGGAGGAGAGGAGGGGGAGAATGAGGAGATAAGGTAGAGAAGAGGAGAAGATAAGGTGGAGAAGAGGGGGAGAAGAGGAGGAGAGAAGGTGGAGATGAGGAGGAGAGGAGGGGGAGAAGAGGGAGGAGAGAAGGTGGAGAAGAGGGAGGAGAGGAGGGGGAGAAGAGGAGGAGAGAAGGTGGAGAAGAGGAGAGGAGGTGGAGAAGAGGAGGAGATGAGGGGGAGAAGAGGATAAGAGAAGGTGGAGGAGAGGTGGAGAAGAGGGTGAGAAGAGGAGGAGAGAAGGTGGAGAAGAGGAGGAGAGGAGGTGGAGAAGAGGAGGAGAGGAGGGGGAGAAGAGGAGGAGAGGAGGGGGAGAACTGGAGGTGAGAAGGTGGAGAAGAGAAGGTGGAGAAGAGGAGAAGAGGAGGTGGAGAAGAGGAGGAGAGGAGGAGAGGTGGAGAAGAGGAGAGAAGGTGGAGAAGAGAAGAGGAGGTGGCAAAGAGGAGGAGAGAAGGTGGAGAAGAGGAGGAGAGGAGGGGGAGAAGAGAAGAGAAGGAGAGGAGGGGGAGAAGAGGAGATGAGAAGGTGGAGAAGAGGAGGAGAGAAGGTGGAGAAGAGGAGAGGAGATGGAGAAGAGGAGGAGAGGAGGTGGAGAAGAGGAGGAGAGGAGGTGGAGAAGAGGAGGAGAGGAGGGGGAGAAGAGGAGGAGAGAAGGTGGAGAAGAGGAGGAGAGGAGGTGGAGAAGAGGAGGAGAGGAGGAGAGGAGGGGAGAAGAGGAGGGGGAGAAGAGGAGGAGAGAAGGTGGAGAAGAGGAGAGGAGGTGGCAAAGAGGAGGAGAGGAGGGGGAGAAGAGGAGGAGAGAATGTGGAGGAGGAGAGGAGGTGGAGAAGAGGAGAAGGGGGGAGAAGAGGAGGAGAGGTGGAGAAGAGGGGGAGAAGAGGAGGAGAGGAGGAAAGGTGGAGAGAAGGTGGAGAAGAGGAGGAGAGAAAGTGGAGAAGAGGGGGAGAGGAGGGGAAGAAGAGGAGGAGAGAAGGTGGAGAAGAGGAGAGGAGGTGGAGAAGAGGAGGAGAGGTGGAGAAGAGGGGGAGAAGAGGAGGAGAGGAGGAAAGGTGGAGAGAAGGTGGAGAAGAGGAGGAGAGAAGGTGGAGAAGAGAGAGGAGAGGTGGAGAAGAGGGGGAGAAGAGGAGGAGAGGAGGAAAGGTGGAGAGAAGGTGGAGAAGAGGAGGAGAGGTGGAGAAGAGGAGGAGAGGTGGAGAAGAGGGGGAGAAGAGGAGGAGAGGAGGAAAGGTGGAGAGAAGGTGGAGAAGAGGAGGAGAGAAGGTGGAGAAGAGGAGGAGAGGAGGGGGAGAAGAGGAGGAGAGAAGGTGGAGAAGAGGAGGAGAGGAGGGGGAGAAGAGGAGGAGAGGAGGGGGAGAAGAGGAGGAGAGAAGGTGGAGAAGAGGAGGAGAGAAGGTGGAGAAGAGGAGGAGAGAAGGTGGAGAAGAGGAGGAGAGGAGGGGGAGAAGAGGAGGAGAGAAGGTGGAGAAGAGGAGGAGAGGAGGGGGAGAAGAGGAGGAGAGGAGGGGGAGAAGAGGAGGAGAGAAGGTGGAGAAGAGGAGGAGAGAAGGTGGAGAAGAGGAGGAGAGAAGGTGGAGAAGAGGAGGAGAGGAGGGGGAGAAGAGGAGGAGAAAATGAAGAGTGATTATTCCTTAGCTTATTATTCCTTAGCTTCCTTAAAGACAATTATACATGCATGACTGTAAATTCGCTTTGGATAAAAATGTCTGCTAAATGGCATATACATTTAAATTAAATAAAAAACATAAATTAGCGGAAGAGACTGATCATCAAACAATAAGCTGATCATCAAACAAGATGTCTTTGTTTTTCGGTAGGATTTCTTCAGTAAATCAGATCCGTTTTTGGAAATCTTCAGAATAAATGATGATGGCAGCGGATCACTAGTTCACAGAACTGAGGTAAGTCACACACACACACACACACACACACACACACACACACACACACACACACACACACACACACACACACACACACACACACACACACACACACACACACACACACACACACACACACACACACACACACACACACACACACACACACACACATATACACACACACACACAGACACACATGGTTGGAGCGCAGATTATGATAATGACGTGTGTGTTGTCAGACGGTGATGAATGACCTCAGCCCGGTGTGGAAGTCATTCAAGGTCTCTCTCAACACACTATGTAGCGGAGACCATGACCGCCAACTAAAGGTAAGATCACAACTATAACCTAACCATAATGTCTTCTAACCTAACCATAATCAAACCAAATTGGTATTTTGGTGAACCACATGCATGTGATGATTGGTGTTACCTCCCCAAAATAATGCCCAGGCTAGCTGCTGAGCTAGCTGAGCTGCTGTGTGTGTGTGTGTGTGTGTGTGTGTGTGTGTGTGTGTGTGTGTGTGTGTGTGTGTGTGTGTGTGTGTGTGTGTGTGTGTGTGTGTGTGTGTGTGTGTGTGTGTGTGTGTGTGTGTGTGTGTGTGTGTGTGTGTGTGTGTGTGTGTGTGTGTGTGTGGTGGGACTCTGATTCTAAACGTTACTGTCTTCATGAATAAATATGAGGTCATTAATTATTCACTACCCTCTTAACTCCACGTGGCTCTTGTCAGCCCTGTTAGTGGGGAACACAAACACACACACAGTTACCTGTTTATAGACTCTGAGTAGAACAGAGGGACTGAGTTAGGTCAGATCTGAATCGGTGATCAGTTTGCATCAAACAGAAGAAAATTCTTTAAAACAGAAGAGATACTACAAATATGATGACAAATTGTTTGGAAATGTTTTCATGTTGCTACGGTGTGCCCCACTGAACACGACTTAGCCAACCATCGCTGTCTAATGACTATTCCCAACCACAGCATGCATGCACACTCATGTAGGACTCCTTCCACAGTGTTGTCTCTCTCTCTCTCTCTCTCTCTCTCTCTCTCTCTCTCTCTCTCTCTCTCTCTCTCTCTCTCTCTCTCTCCAGCTGAGTCCTTCTTAGCATCTCCAGATTAATATTTCACGGCCCCCCACCGAAACCAGCCATCAATCATTCAGCATGGCATTTCCGTGTGTGTTTTTCAGTGCACAGTGTATGATTGGGACTCCAATGGGAAGCACGACTTCATTGGAGAGTTCCAGACCACCTATAAGGAGATACGCACAGACCTGGAAGGGAGACAGGTACACCCTAACCCAAACCTTACTCTAACCCAACCCTAAAACCTAACCCTAACCCAATCGTAAAACCTAACCCTAACCCAAACCTTAGTCTAACCCAACCCTAAAACTTAACCTAACCCTAACCCAAACCTTACTCTAACCCAACCCTAAAACTTAACCCTAACCCAATCGTAAAACCTAAACCTAACCCAATCCTTACTCTAACCCAACCCTAAGACCTAACCCTAACCCAATCGTAAAACCTAACCCTAACCTAACCCAATCGTAAAACCTAACCCTAACCCAACCCTAACCCAACCCTAAAACCTAACCCAACCCTAAAACCTAACTCAAAAACCTAACCTAACCCTAACCCAATCCTAAAACATAGCCCAACCCTGATCCAACCCTAAAACCTAACCTAACCCAACCCTAACTCTAACTCAAACCTTACTCTAACCCAGCCCTAACCCAATCATAAAA
>NC_060196.1:44476201-44553701 GCF_021184085.1 Oncorhynchus gorbuscha | reverse complement strand
GAGATCTTTAAGGTCAGGGCCCTCCGCAAAGTACTTGGAGTCAAACAGACAGGCCTGGATGAGATCTTTAAGGTCAGGGCCCTCCGCAAGGTACTTGGAGTCAAACAGACAGGCCTGGATGAGATCTTTAAGGTCAGGGCCCTCCCCAAGGTACTTGGAGTCAAACAGACAGGCCTGGATGAGATCTTTAAGGTCAGGGCCCCGCAAGGTACCGCAAGGTACTTGGAGTCAAACAGACAGGCCTGGATGAGATCTTTAAGGTCAGGGCCCTCCCCAAGGTACTTGGAGTCAAACAGACAGGCCTGGATGAGATCTTTAAGGTCAGGGCCCTCCGCAAGGTACTTGGAGTCAAACAGACAGGCCTGGATGAGATCTTTAAGGTCAGGGCCCTCCCCAAGGTACTTGGAGTCAAACAGACAGGCCTGGATGAGATCTTTAAGGTCAGGGCCCTCCCAAGGCTCAGTCAAACAGACAGGCCTGGATGAGATCTTTAGGCCCTCTGCAATGTACTAGGAGTCAAACAGACAGGCCTGGATGAGCTCTTTAGGTCAGGGCACCCCCAAGGCTCACAAAAAATTTTAGAACTAGACAATCATTTGTGCCAGGACTTTGAGCTCCTCCCCTAGCTGGGCTAATGTTCCTGTCAACTCAGTTGGCTAGCAGGAAAATGTTCTATCAATCATTTGGCTAGGGCTAATGATCCTATCAACTAAATAGCTGTGGCTAATGTTCCTATCAACTCAGTAAGGCTAGCAGGCTAATGTTCCTATCAACTCAGTAAGCCTAGCAGGCTAATGTTCCTATCAACTCAGTAAGGCTAGCAGGCTAATGTTCCTATCAACTCAGTAAGCCTAGCAGGCTAATGTTCCTGTCAACTCAGTAAGCCTAGCAGGCTAATGTTCCTATCAACACAGTAAGGCTAGCAGGCTAATGTTCCTATCAACACAGTAAGGCTAGCAGGCTAATGTTCCTGTCGACCCAGTAAGGCCAGCAGTCTAGTCTTTTTTTATTGCTATGTAACTGTTATGAAAGTTGTATTGTCAATTTGTTTTGTATTTAAACGCCACTTTAAACGTGTACATGACACTGCAACAAAATGTCCCTATGTGGACAATAAAGTCAGTAAAGTAAAGTGTGTGGTTGAATGCAGCCAGATGATGTCTGATTTATCTCCGTATGAAATGGTCATATCACCATAGTGACTTGGTTCCAACCTTTATATTGTGTGTGTGTATCCCAGGTGGCCATAGACTTTACAGCATCAAATGGAGACCCCGGAAACAGCTGTTCTCTCCACTACATCCATCCGTACCAGCCCAATGAGTACCTGAAAGCCCTGGTGGCTGTGGGAGAAATATGTCAAGACTACGACAGGTAACTTATCAATTATCTATATTATCAATAGCCTAATCAATGAGCTGTAATAGGACAATTGTGATGATTGCATCTAGCATGTTTGGTTTGGGCAAACAGTTCCACATTGCTTCATATTAGTTATTTGTGAATCTCTCTCTCTCTGTCTGTCTCTATTTCTCTCTCTCCATCTCCTCTCTCTCGCTCTCTAGTGACAAGATGTTTCCAGTTTTTGGGTTTGGAGCTCAGATCCCACCTGACTTTAAGGTTAGAGATATTCAATCAAAACGGATCTGGAGATGTCTGGGGAGTGCTGTTGTGGAGTCATCTAGTTGATCTTCAAAACGGTGTGACCATGCTAGAAAATATCACACTATGTTGGGAGGTGTGTGTCTGTGTGTGTTTAAACTCCCCTCTCACATATTTTCAGGTGTCACACGATTTTGCCGTGAACTTTGATGAAGACAATCCGGAATGTTCCGGTGAGCATCACGCCTGTCACACCTCTAACACACACACACACACACACACACACACACACACACACACACACACACACACACACACACACACACACACACACACACACACACACACACACACACACTGTACAGCTGGTATGGGTGGGAGATGGTATTTTTAGCTGAGCCTCTAAAACACTAATCTGAATGTGTGAAATGAGCCCCCATACACACTTTAGACACCTGGCTTGGTGGAATGTGTGTGTGTGTATCTGTGTGTGCGTGGTTGTGGTTGCGTGAGTGTGCGTGAGTGTGTGCGTGCGTGCGTGTGTGCGTGGTTGCGTGCGTGTGTGTGTGCGTGGTTGCGTGGTTGCATGGTTGCGTGTGTGTGTGTGTGTGTGTGTGTGTGTGTGTGTGTGTGTGTGTGCGTGCGTGCGTGCGTGCGTGCGTGCGTGCGTGCGTGTGTGTGCGTGTGTGTGCGTGTGAGCCGAAATCTTAAATACACCAACTGTGTGTTATCTGCAAAGACAGGTTTCCTTGTTCAGTAGAAAAGAAGGAGAATGTTTGAGCTACTTCACTACTGTGGAGTTGGGGAAATCACATGTTTCTTTTTTAACTGTGTGTTTGCGTTTGTGTGGGTGTGCGTGCATGTGTGTGTGTGTGTGTGTGTGTGTGTGTGTGTGTGTGTGTGTGTGTGTGTGTGTGTGTGGGTGTGTGTTTCAGGTATCCAGGGTGTGGTGGAAGCCTACCAGGCCTGTCTCCCTAAGATCCAGCTGTACGGACCGACCAACATTGCTCCCATCATACAGAAAGTTGCTTCTTCTGCCTCAGAGGAGATGCACACTATGGAAGCTATGGTAAGACAGAGATCAGTGATCATTCATCATTTTGTATAAACGTTACACACACATTACCCAGATAAACGGCTCCTTTCTTTTGACAAATCACAACATCTGCTGGCTGAATATAATATTTGGAATATTTTTGTTCTGAACCTGTCGACAGACTAAACACTACATTTGAACCAGTGCCTCCTTCATTCTCTCTTCTGCCTCGCTCTCTCTCTCTCTGTCTCTGTCTCTCTCTCTCTGTCACTCTCTCTCTCTCTCTCTCTCTCTCTCTCTCTCTCTCTCTCTCTCTCTCTCTCTCTCTCTCTCCCTCGCTCTCTCCCTCTCACTCCCTCTCTCTCTCTCTCTCTCTCTCTCTCTCTCTCTCTCTCTCTCTCTCTCTCTCTCTCTCTCTCTCTTTCTCTCTCTTCTCTCCTCTCTAGGAGTATTTCATCCTATTGATCCTAACAGATGGAGTGATAACAGACATGGCTGACACTAGAGAAGCTATAGTACATGCTTCCCACCTACCCATGTCTGTCATCATAGTAGGAGTGGGAAACGCTGACTTCAGTGACATGCAGATGCTGGATGGAGACGATGGAATACTCAGGTTAGTCTGTTATACCTCTCTGCATGTCTGTCTGTCGGTCTCTTTAATAAGAACATTTATGATGTTCATGTAATAACTCATAATTAGTTAAATAATTAATTATATAATAGGGTAATGTTTTTTCAGGTCCCCAAAAGGAGAACCTGTTCTCAGAGACATTGTCCAGTTTGTTCCCTTCAAAGATTTCAAACACGTAAGTCTGTGTGATTGTCTGTGCGTGCGTGTGTGTATGTGTGTATGAATAACGAGCAGTGACGTGGTCTAGCTGCGCTGGTCAAAACAAATTTATCCATTGGCTATGTGTGTGTGCGTGCATGTGTTTGTCTCTGTGTTTGTCTCTGTGTGTGTCTGTCTGTGTATGTGTGTGCAAGTGTATGTGCGTGCCCATGTGTGTGAGTGTATTTGCATGTGTGTGTCATGATGTATTTCAATTTTGACAGGCGGAGAAATCAAATAATTACTTCACATGCTCCAAGCAGAACAGCTATAGAGAGACAGAATAGGGAGAAGAGAGAGGGAGAGGAGGTTAAAGAGAGGGGATTTTCTGCCCTGTAGTTTCCTTTCAATGAGCATCAGAAAGACAAAGACCTTGAGAGACCTAGTAATAACAGGTAGATGGGAGTGAGAGGAAGGGGAGCGGGAGAGAGAGGGAGGGAGGGACAGAGGGAGAGAGAGGAAGGGGAGCGGGAGAGAGAGGGAGGGAGGGACAGAGGGAGTGAGAGGAAGGGGAGCGGGAGAGAGAGGGAGGGAGGGACAGAGGGAGAGAGAGGAAGGGGAGCAGGAGAGAGAGGGAGGGAGGGACAGAGGGAGTGAGAGGAAGGGGAGCGGGAGAGAGAGGGAGGGAGGGATAGAGAGAGACCGAGGGGAGAGAGAGGAAGGGGAGCGGGAGAGAGAGAGAGGGAGGGAGGGATAGAGGGAGTGAGAGGAAGGGGAGCGGGAGAGAGAGGGAGGGGAGGGACAGAGGGAGTGAGAGGAAGGGGAGCGGGAGAGAGAGGGAGGGAGGGACAGAGGGAGAGAGAGGAAGGGGAGCGGGAGAGAGAGGGAGGGAGGGACAGAGGGAGAGAGAGGAAGGGGAGCGGGAGAGAGAGGGAGGAAGGGACAGAGGGAGTGAGAGGAAGGGGAGCGGGAGAGAGAGGAAGGGGAGCAGGAGAGAGAGAGGGAGGGAGGGAGGGACAGAGGGAGAGAGAGGAAGGGGAGCGGGAGAGAGAGGGAGGGAGGGACAGAGGGAGAGAGAGGAAGGGGAGGAGGGAGAGAGAGGGAGGGAGGGACAGAGGGAGAGAGAGAGGAAGGGGAGCGGGAGAGAGAGGGAGGGAGGGACAGAGGGAGAGAGAGGAAGGGGAGCGGGAGAGAGAGGGAGGGAGGGACAGAGGGAGAGAGAGGAAGGGGAGCGGGAAAAAGAGGGAGGGAGGGACAGAGGGAGAGAGAGGAAGGGAAGCGGGAGAGAGAGAAAGGGAGGGAGGGATAGAGGGAGAGAGAGGGGAGAGAGAAACAGACAAAGGGGTTGGTGTAATCACTGTAAAGTTTAAATAACAGACAGTGAAAGTCTTTGAGGAGTCAGTGCACTCGCAAGTGTGTGTATAATATCTGTGTTTGTGTGTGTGTTGGTGTGTGTGTGTCTCCCCAGGCGTCCCCGGCTGCGCTAGCTAAGAGTGTGCTAGCAGAGGTGCCCAATCAGGTGGTGGATTACTACAATGCCAAAGGAATCCATCCCAAATGTCTGTCTGACTACGACGAATCTACCAGACCCTTCAGCCCCTGACCACACACATACACACGTATTCATCACACACACATTAAACACACACACATACACATGTTATAAACACAAACTAATACATACTCACCCATACACCCTGCATACAGTAGTGTAGCTCAGAGAAGTAGTTTGGTGGGTTTAACTATCAATCATTCAAATGTGTTTAGAAAGGCCGGAACCTAGGAAGAAATCTAGAAAGGAAGCAGGCTATGAGGGGTGGCCAGTCTCCTTCTGGCTGTGCCGGGTGGAGATTATAACGATCATTCAGAGTTTCTCTACTGCTACTGCTGTCTCTAGAGAGTTGAAAACAGCAGGTCTGGGACAAGGTGGCACGTCTGGTGAACAGGTCAGGGTTCCATAGCCGCAGGCAGAACAGTTGAAACTGGAGCAGCAGCACGACCAGTCGGACTGAGGACAGTAAGGAGTCATCAGGCCAGGTATTCCTGAGGCAGGAGAGTGAGAAGGAGAAGGAGAGGGAGAGAAGAGAGAGAATTAGAGAGAGCATACTTAAATTCACACAGGACACCGGATAAGGCAGGAGAAATACTCCAGATATAACAGACTGACCCTAGCCCCCTGACACATAAACTATTGCAGCATAAATAATGGAGGCTGAGACAGGAGGGGTCAGGACACACTGTGGCCCCGTCTGACGATACCCCCAGACAGGGCCAAACAGGCAGGATATAACACTTTGCCAAAGCACAGCCCCCACACCACAAGAGGGATATCTTCAACCACCAACATACTATCCTGAGACAAGGCTGAGTATAGCCCACGAAGATCTCCCCCACGGCACGAACCCGAGGGGGGGCACCAACCCGGACAGGAAGATCACGTCAATGACTAAACCCACTCAAGTGACGCACCCCTCCTAGGGACGGCATGGAAAAGCACCAGTAAGTCAGTGACTCAGCCCCTGTAATAGGGTTTGAGGCAGTGAATCCCAGTGGAGAGAGGGGAACCGGCCAGTCAGAGACAGAAGGGCGGTTTGTTGCTCCAGTGCCTTTCCATTCACCTTCACACTCCTGGGCCAGACTACACTCAATCATAGGACCTACTGAAGAGATGAGTCTTCAATAAAGACTTAAAGGTCGAGACCGAGTCTGCGTCTCTCACATGAGTAGGCAGACCATTCCATAAAAATTTAGCTTTATTGGGGAAAGCCCTGCCTCCAGCTGTTTGCTTAGAAATTCTAGGGACAGTAAGGACGCCTGCGTCTTGTGTCGGTATGTACGGCAGGACCAAATCGGAAAGATACGTTGGAGCAAGCCCATGTAATGCTTTGTAGGTTAGCAGTAAAACCTTGAAATAAGCCCTAGCCTTCACAGGAAGCCAGTGTAGAGAGGCTAGCACTGGAGTAATATGATCAAATCTTTTGGTTCTAGTCAAGATTCTAGCAGCTGTGTTTAGCGCTAACTGAAGTTTATTTAGTGCTTTATCCGGGTACCCGGAAAGTAGAGCATTGCAGTAGTCTAACCTAGAAATGACAAAAGCATGGATACATTTTTCTGCATCATTTTTGGACAGAAAGTTTCTGATTTTTGCAATGTTGCGTAGATGGAAAAAGCTGTCCTTGAAACAGTCTTGATATGTTCGTCAAAAGAGAGATCAGGGTCCAGAGTAACGCCAAGGTTCTTCACAGTTTTATTTGAGACGACTGTACAACCATCAAGATTAATTGTCATATTCAACAGAAGATCTCTTTGTTTCTTGGGACCTAGAACAAGCATCTCTGTTTTGTCTGAGTTTAAAAGTAGAACATTTGCCGCCATCCACTTCCTTATGTCTGAAACACAGGCTTCCAAGGGAGGGCAATTTTGGGGCTTCACCATGTTTCATTGAAATGTACAGCTGTGTGTCGTCCGCATAGCAGTGAAAGTTAACATTATGTTTCCGAATGACATCACCAAGAGGTGAAATATATAGTGAAAACAATAGTGGTCCTAAAACGGAGCCTCGAGGAACACCGACATTTACAGTTGATTTGTCAGAGGACAAACCATTGACAGAGACAAACTGATATCTTTCCTACAGATAAGATCTAAACCAGGCCAGAACTTGTCCGTGTAGACCATTTGGGTTTCCAATCTCTACAAAAGAATGTGGTGATCGATGGTATCAAAAGCAGCACTAAGGTCTAGGAGCACAAGGACAGATGCAGAGACTCGGTCTGATGCCATTATAAGGTAATTTAACATCTTTACAAGTGCAGTCTCAGTGCTGTGATGGGGTCTAAAACCAGACTGAAGCATTTTGTATACATTGTTTGTCTTCAGGAAGGCAGTGAGTTGCTGTGCAACAGCTTTTTCTTAAATGTTTGAGAGGAATGGGAGGTTCGATATAGGCCAATAGTTTTAAAAATATTTTCTTGGTCAAGGTTTTGCTTTTTCAGAAGAGGCTTTATTTCTGCGACCTTTAGTGAGTTTGGTACACATCCGGTGGATAGAGAGCCGTAGGAGTAGTTTAGTATAGGAGTAGTTTAGTTGGAATAGGTTCCAGTATGCAGCTTGAAGGTTTAGGGGCCATGATTATTTTCATCAATGTGTCAAGAGATATAGCATTAAAAGACTTGTGTGTCTCACATGATCCTAGGTCTTGGCAGTGTTGTGCAGACTCAGGACAACTGAGCTTTGGAGGAATAGGCAGATCTAAAGAGGAGCCCGTAATTTGCTTTCTAATGATCATGATCTTTTCGTCAAAGAAGTTCATGAATTTATCACTGCTGAAGTGAAAGTCATCCTCTCTTGAGGAATGCTGCTTTTTAGTTAACTTCGCAACAGTATCTTATTTTCCTCAATTAACTTGGAAAAATAGGATGATCGAGCAGCAGTGAGGGCTCTTCGATACTGCACGGTACTGTCTTTCCAAGCTAGTCGGAAGACTTCCAGTTTGGTGTTGCGTCATTTCCATTCCAATTTTCTAGAAGCTTGCTTCAGGGCTCGGGTATTTTCTGTATACCAGGGAGCTAGTTTCTTATGACAAATGTTTTTAGTTATTTGGGGTGCGACTGGATCTAGGGTATTACGCAAGGTTGAATTGAGTTCCTCAGATAGGTGGTTATCTGATTGTTGTGCTCTGACGTCCTTGGGTAGGTGGAGGGAGTCTGGAATGGTGAATCTTTGGCTTGTCTGAGAATTTATCGCACGGCTTTTGATGATCCTTGGTTGGGATCTGAGCAGATTATTTGTTGCGATTGAAAACGTAATAAAATGGTGGTCTGATAGTCCAGGATTATGAGTAAAAACATTAAAATCCACAACATTTATTCCACGGGATAATGACTGTGGCAGTGAGTAGGTCCGGAGACATGTTGGACAAAACCCAATGATGGCTCCGAAAGCCTTTTGGAGTGGGTCTGTGGACTTTTCCATGTGAATATTAAAATGTTTAATATTTTCTGCCATGACTACAAGGTAGGAATTCAGGTAACTCAGTGAGGCACACTGTATATGGCCCAGGAGGCCTGTAAACAGTAGCTATAATTGAGTTGGCTGCTTAGATTTCATGACTAGAAGCTCAAAAGACGAAAACGCAGTCTTTTTTTGTTGTTGTAAATTGACATTTGCTATCGTGAATGTTAGCAACACCTCTGCCTTTGCGGGATGTACTTGGGATATGGTCACTCGTGTAACCAGGAGGTGAGGCCTCATTTAACACAATAAATACATCAGGCTTAAGCCATGTTTTAGTCAGGCCAATCACATCAAGAGAATGACCAGTGATTATTTCATTGATTATAACTGCCTTGGAAGTGAGGGATCTAATATTAAGTAGCCCTATTTTGAAATGTGAGATATCACAATCTCTTTCAATAATGACAGGAATGGAGGAGGTCTTTATTCCAGTGATATTGCGAACACTGACATGTTTAGTTTTGCCCAACCTAGATCGAGGTACAGACACGGTCTCAATGGGGATAGCTGAACTGACTACACTGACTGTGCTATTGGCAGAATCCACTAAACTGGCCGGCTGCCTGGCCTGCACCCTATCTCATTGTGGAGCTATGGGAGTTAGAGCCCTGTCTATGTTCATAGATAAGATGGGAGCACCCCTCCAGCTTGGATGGAGTCCATCATTCCTCAGCAGGCCAGGCTTGGTACTGTTTGTGGTTGAGTCCCAGAAAGAAGGCCAATTATCTACAAATTCTATCTTTTGGGAGGGGCAGAAAACAGTTTTCAACCAGTGATTGAGTTGTGAGACGCTGTAGAGCTCATCACTCCCCTTAACTGGGAGGGGGCCAGAGATAATTACTCGATACCGACACATCTTTCTAGCTGATTTACACGCTGAAGCTATGTTGCGCTTGGTGCCCTCTTGGTGCTGAAGTAGATAACAATATCCATATACTCTCTACACTCGCCAGTTTTAGCCTTAGCCAACATCATCTTCAGATTAGCCTTAACGTCAGTAGCCCTGCCCCCTGGTAAACAGTGTATGATCGCTGGATGATTCGTTTTAAGTCTAATACTGCGGGTAATGGAGTCGCCAATGACTAGGGTTTTCAAATTGTCAGAGCTAATGGTGGGAGGCTTCTGCGTCTCAGACCCCGTAACGGGAGGAGGAGAGACCAGAGAAGGCTCGGCCTCTGACCCGTTGCTTAATGGGGAGAACCGGTTTAAAGTTTCTGTCGGCTGAATGAGCGACACCGGTTGAGCATTCCTACAGCATTTCCCTCCAGAAGCCATGAGAAAATTGTCCGGCTGCGGGGACCGTGCGAGGGGATTTATACTAACGTTACTATCTGTACTTATTGGTGGCACAGACACTGTTTCATCCTTTCCTACACTGAAATGACCCTTGCCTAACGATTGCATCTGAAGCTGGGCTTGCAGCTCAGCTATCCTCGCCGTAAGGTGATCAGTCTCCTGTATATTATGAGTACAGCGACTGCAATTAGAGGGCATCATGTTAATGTTAATACCTAGCTTCGGCTGGTGGAGGTCCTGACGAACCAAGTCCGGGATGAAAAAGTTGAATGAATAAAAAAAATATAAAACGGTAATTAAAAAGTAAAAACTGTAAAGTTGGCAGGTAGCAAAGTAAGGTTAGCAAACAAACTGCACAGCAACACGTTAACAAGTCTACAAGTTGTGACCGGAAATTATGTCATAGAGCATTACATAGTGTATTACTGCATGCTGGCCCAATGGGTTTTATATCTTACATTATATCACATAGTCGGTTTGTATATACATAACATACATATGCACACAAACATATACACTTGTAGACACACACACACCTTTTAAAGGTGACTTTTAAGATTTGAACATTATTACATACAGCATAGGCTAAATAGAGATTAGTAAGAGACGTATAATAACATACAGTATTTCTCCATTGTCTAGGGTTTTGGTAACATAGAAGACTTTGTAAACAAATAATGTATAGCTTCAAATCATGTTTAGAGTGATGTTGCTGTCATGGAATGTAATTCCTTCAGCACTAATGATATATTTCATATAGAATGAAATGCTATTTGCATGTAAAAATGTCATTGGATGAATGTTCTCTGTTGTTTTTGTTGGTGGCCCACTCTTTGATGGTTTGCACATCTTACAGAGTGTGGCTTTTAAGGGGTTAGGGTTGTATACTATAAGCTGTGTTATATACTTCCTTTTCTACAGGTTTGTTGAGAGTTTGCTAAATAAATAGATCATAACAATTGTACTAATTTCATAACCTTCGTTGTGTGTGTGTGTGTGTGTGTGTGTGTGTGTGTGTGTGTGTGTGTGTGTGTGTGTGTGTGTGTGTGTGTGTGTGTGTGTGTGTGTGTGTGTGTGTGTGTGTGTGTGTGTGTGTGTGTGTGTGTGTGTGTGTGTGTGTGTGTGTGTCTGATGTTTCTGTGGATTAGGCACTTGACTGTATTACAGACCAGATCACTGTATTTACTGTATACAGACCAGATCACATCATGTACTATTGTTTCCCAGATGCCCTTGTCTCTGTGTGACTGTGTCGGTCTGTTTATCTGTCAGTCTGTCTGTCTGTCTGTTTATGTCTGTCTGTTTATGTCTGTCTGTCTGTCTGTCTGTCTGTCTGTCTGTCTGTCTGTCTGTCTGTCTGTCTGTCTGTCTGTCTGTCTGTCTGTCTGTCTGTCTGTCTGTCTGTCTGTCTGTCTGTCTGTCTGTCTGTCTGTCTGTCTGTCTGTCTGTCTGTCTGTCTGTCTGTCTGTCTGTCTGTCTGTCTTTCTTTCTTTCTTTCTTTCTTTCTTTCTTTCTTTCATCTTCATGTGAACCACAAGGACAAGCTCAATGCATCAGAACACTGGGAATAATCCCCATTCCGACTGGCATCATCAGTATTCTGAACATGGACACCGATTTCTCCAATAAAGCTCTCTCAAGAACTTGAGTTCTCTGGGATGGAGCGAGTGGAAAGAGGGAGGAGGAGAAGAGTAGGAGGATGTTCTGTACAACTCAGGACCCTAGTAGGAAGGAGGGAGGAAGACAGGAAGCAGGAAGAGGTGAGAGAGAGAGGAGGAGGGTGAGGTCCTGGACATTTTATGCCCTGTTCAAAATCACCAAGACCTTACTTTATCCATCATCAACCAGCCATCTCTGTCAACCATCAAACCCACTGGCTCACATGTATCTACACATCCCTTCTCAGCAAGACCCCCTTTGCAAACCAGAATTTGTTGATAAGACTTACCACTGACTGGAAACGCGTGGTAAAAAAAAAATCACAATGTAAACTCGAAAAAGGCAATATATTCCTAACCATGTCCTACCATGGTGTATGTGTGCAGTGGCGACCCATCATGTTGTCCTGTTTTTAATGTTATTTTGGAATCAATACGTGTCACATATCAGTTTGCAAACAATGTAAAAAATATATATATATCATTGAGTTAATAAAGACAAAAATGGTCTCTTTTTTGTTTTCTTGAGTAAGGTAGCTCCAAAATGCAGGTGTTTCAGTCTAGCTCAGTGCTTCTGTGGTAGTGGGGCAAGCCAGCAGAAAATACGGAGCATTGTGTCGTGATTGGCTCAGTGTTCTGTCACTCATAGGGACACTACGTCACCAACAAGTCTAAGGGTGGAGCTAGAAAATTCAAGCCCCGTGGCTGCTGTCTTAGAGTTACATTAGAAGTTACATCATACTTTCAAAATCTTAGCTAGCAGTCGTCATCATGAATCAAGTTGACATTCTACTGGCCATCCCTTTTTAATCCTTGTCATATGAAGATAAATAATGAAGATAAATTATAGGTAAAACGTATCGGTGCTCATCGGCCATTGGACATAAACATTACACGACAAGTTGGAAATCGCAAATTCAGCAATGAGTGGTTGGAAGGAATCAGTGGCTAACTGCAAGCATTGCAAAGCAATCATTAGCCTGCTATTCAGTGGAGTGGCTGTGTGGCACCAGGGTAGCCTAGTGGTTAGAGCGTTGGACTAGTAACTGGAAGGTTGCAAGTTCAAACCCCTGAGCTGACAAGGTACAAATCTGTCGTTCTGCCCCTGAACAGGCAGTTAACCCACTGTTCCTAGGCCGTCATTGAAAATAAGAATTTGTTCTTAACTGACTTGCCTAGTTAAATAAAGCTAAAATAAAAAAATGGTCTCTTTTCCTAGTTTAAAATAAACAGCCATGCTGTCAATGAAGCATGATTTGTGCATTGCTCAAAACAGCTGTTAACTCGGAAATGCAAAATCTGACTTCTTTAGTGAGTTCAAGACAACTGGGAACTTGGGATAAACAGCTACGATTGGGAAAATACGTTTTGAACTTTCATCCAACTCGGAACGTGGGTCTCTTTTTAGAGCTACGACCTGAAGATCACTGACATCATCATGATTGTATATATTTTTCCAGAGTTCCCAGTTGTTTAATTGTTCTCCATAATGTTGATTTGAAGGCACTGAATTAGTACAATCCATGAAGCGGAACTACATTTCCGAGCACCTGCGGAATTATTTCCGAGCCGTACCGGAAACCCTCAGGGTGACATTTCACAGCAGAGCACAGGCATGAAGTCATGGGATTGCTGCTAAATTGAAGCATTTTTCCACATTTGAGTTTTTTTCGGTAACGTTAGCTTCGTGAGTGAAATAATAAAAGAATGGCCGCGTGGACCGGCCGATTTCTTCTCTACAGAGGAGCACGTGTGCTAGCGGGACGAACCAGAGCGGTAGCAGCAGCCGACAGGTAACATTGACGCACTACAGTAGCTAGCTAACGTTACCTGTAGGCTCTACTTTAGCTAACGATACGGTAGTTGTTGTGAAAGGTAGTTAGTTAGCACTGCTGTTTTTGTGAAAGACGGCTAGCTGGCAACTAGAAACTGTAGTTTTAGTCAGTTAACGTTAGTTAGATTTGTAGTTCTAGATAACGTTAATAAGTTACTTTAACTTAGGTTTAGGCATCGGGACTCCCAATGTTGTGTCCCAAAGCTAAATAGTCAGCTGATGTGACAGCCAACAGAGCCACTGCCTACGGAATCCCAAATGAAAGGGTTAGCTGACTAGTTCACTCAAATTACTTAAATTAACGTTAGCTACCTCGGAAGTAGTTTATAGACAAAAATCCGCATTGGGGTTATCAAGGTAACGTTACCTAGCTATCCAACTGCTATATCTTACCCCTTTCTAACCAAAACCAATAAAAGTCTATGTGCCCCCGGCTGTATCATACCTAATCATCATTTTCTCTGTCTACAGCTGTCTCTTTCAGAGTGTTCGGGCAGTGAAGACTACAACATGGTGGGAGGAGCATCTGACAGAGGATAATAAATCCTATATGAGGTTGGTCATGTGTGTGTATTCCACCAATACATCGGAAGTACTGTAAAATATATGTAATAAGTATTGAATGAATTGCATTCTTGCATATTTTCCAGGAAGAGTCTGGGAGAGGAGTATAATCGACAGATAGCTGCTAAGCTCCACCCACTGAAGGATGAGCCCTGGCCCAGACAAGAATGGACAAAGGGTGTGTGTGTTTACTGTGTGGTGTGTGATGGCTATTGGTTTTTCATTTGTGCTTGGGTGGGTGGGTGGGAGTATTAATGTGTGTATTAATCCAGAGAGTCGGCGAGTAGGGCTAGTTGCAGTGAAGTTGGGCATGGCCCCAGTCTGGACCAAAACAGGAGAGAGACACGTGGTGACCATGCTGCAGGTAACACGCATGACAGACACCACACGGTCACAATCTCTCACACCCAGTCAAACCAAAGTCACAGGTGGTGGTGTGTGTGTGTGTTGTAGGTGCAGGATTGCCATGTGTTGAATTACCTGTCTAAAGAGGAGTACGATGGACACACTGCTGCCCTAATGGTGGGAGGGAAGAATGCATCGCCCTTCTATGTAAGTTCGAAGGAACACTGTTTAAAGCAATAGTGTATAAAGTAGTTAATTTACCCTTTCCCCTCTTACTCTCTCGCTCGCTCACCCTGTAGAAGACAGATGAAGAGATGGAGATGTTTAGGTTGGCTGGAGTTCCTCCTAAACAGAAAGTCACCACCTTTAAAGTCTCTGACAATGCTATCATCAAACCAGGTATATACACACACCATCATCAAACCAGGTACATACACACACCATCATCAAACCAAGTATATACACACACCATCGTCAAACCAGGTACATACACACACCGTCGTCAAACCAGGTACATACACACACCGTCGTCAAACCAGGTACATACACACACCGTCGTCAAACCAGGTACATACACACACCGTCGTCAAACCAGGTACATACACACACCGTCGTCAAACCAGGTACACACACACACCGTCGTCAAACCAGGTACACACACACACCGTCGTCAAACCAGGTACACACACACCCAGTCGTCAAACCAGGTACATACACACACCGTCGTCAAACCAGGTACATACACACACCGTCGTCAAACCAGGTACATACACACACCGTCGTCAAACCAGGTACATACACACACCGTCGTCAAACCAGGTACATACACACACCGTCGTCAAACCAGGTACATACACACACCGTCGTCAAACCAGGTACATACACACACCGTCGTCAAACCAGGTACATACACACACCGTCGTCAAACCAGGTACATACACACACCGTCGTCAAACCAGGTACATACACACACCGTCGTCAAACCAGGTACATACACACACCGTCGTCAAACCAGGTACATACACACACCGTCGTCAAACCAGGTACATACACACACCGTCGTCAAACCAGGTACATACACACACCGTCGTCAAACCAGGTACATACACACACCGTCGTCAAACCAGGTACATACACACACCGTCGTCAAACCAGGTACATACACACACCGTCGTCAAACCAGGTACATACACACACCCCATCACCGTCATCAAACCAGGTACATACACACACACCGTCGTCAAACCAGGTACATACACACACCCCATCACCGTCGTCAAACCAGGTACATACACACCCCATCACCGTCGTCAAACCGGGTACATACACACCCCATCACCGTCGTCAAACCGGGTATATACACACCCCATCACCATCGTCAAACCGGGTATATACACACGCACCGACATCGTCAAACCGGGTATATATACACGCACCGACATCGTCAAACCGGCTATATATACACGCACCGACATCGTCAAACCGGCTATATATACACGCACCGACATCGTCAAACCGGCTATATATACACGCACCGACATCATCAAACCGGCTATATATACACGCACCGACATCATCAAACCGGCTATATATACACGCACGCATCAAACCGGCTATATATACACGCACATCATCAAACCGGCTATATATACACGCACCGACATCAAACCGCTATAAACCGGGTATATATACACGCACCGACATCATCAAACCGGCTATATATACACGCACCGACATCATCAAACCGGCTATATATACACGCACCGACATCATCAAACCGGCTATATATACACGCACCGACATCATCAAACCGGCTATATATACACGCACCGACATCATCAAACCGGCTATATATACACGCACCGACATCATCAAACCGGCTATATATACACGCACCGACATCATCAAACCGGCTATATATACACGCACCGACATCATCAAACCGGCTATATATACACGCACCGACATCATCAAACCGGCTATATATACACGCACCGACATCATCAAACCGGCTATATATACACGCACCGACATCATCAAACCGGCTATATATACACCATAGCAAACTAGTGAGTGGAAGATGGCTCATAATGATGCCAGGAATATATGGAAAACGTGTTTGATACCATTCTATTCATGCCGCTTGTGATCCACTCACACCATATACACAGAGACTATATGAAAACACGCACACACATAAACACACTGCCATCATCAAACTAGGTACTGAATCCAACTACACTGTTAAACCCTATCTCTCTCTGTGTGTCTCCACTCAAGGCACTCCTCTCTATGCAGCACACTTCCGTCCAGGACAATATGTAGATGTCACAGCCAAAACGTGAGTTATGTCTCCACACCCTCATCTCTCTGTCTGTCTGTCTGGCTCCACACCCTCATCTCTCTGTCTGTCTGTCTGGCTCCACACCCTCATCTCTCTGTCTGTCTGTCTGGTTCCACACCCTCATCTCTCTGTCTGGCTGTCTGGCTGTCTGTCTGTCTCTCTGTCTGTCTCTCTGTCTCTCTGTCTCTCTGTCTCTCTGTCTCTCTGTCTGTCTGTCTGTCTGTCTGTCTGTCTGTCTGTCTGTCTGTCTGTCTGTCTGTCTGTCTGTCTGCCTGGCTCCACACCCTGCTCTCTCTGTCTGTCTGTCTGGCTCCACACCCTCATCTCTCTGTCTGTCTGTCTGGCTGTCTGTCTGTCTGGCTGGCTGGCTGGCTGGCTGGCTCCACACCCTCCTCTCTCTGTCTGTCTGGCTCCACACCCTCCTCTCTCTGTCTGTCTGGCTCCACACCCTCCTCTCTCTGTCTGTCTGGCTCCACACCCTCCTCTCTCTGTCTGTCTGGCTCCACACCCTCCTCTCTCTGTCTGTCTGGCTCCACACCCTCCTCTCTCTGTCTGTCTGGCTCCACACCCTCCTCTCTCTGTCTGTCTGGCTCCACACCCTCCTCTCTCTGTCTGTCTGGCTCCACACCCTCCTCTCTCTGTCTGTCTGGCTCCACACCCTCCTCTCTCTGTCTGTCTGGCTCCACACCCTCCTCTCTCTGTCTGTCTGGCTCCACACCCTCCTCTCTCTGTCTGTCTGGCTCCACACCCTCCTCTCTCTGTCTGTCTGGCTCCACACCCTCATCTCTCTGTCTGTCTAGCTCCACACCCTCATCTCTCTGTCTGTCTAGCTCCACACCCTCATCTCTCTGTCTGTCTAGCTCCACACCCTCATCTCTCTGTCTGTCTAGCTCCACACCCTCATCTCTGTCTGTCTAGCTCTACACCCTCATCTCTCTGTCTGTCTATTTCTGGAGAATTGTTCCATTTCTGTGTTCTAGAATTCTTCTTTGTTCTTGTGTGTGTGTGTGTGTGTGTGTGTGTGTGTGTGTGTGTGTGTGTGTGTGTGTGTGTGTGTGTGTGTGTGTGTGTGTAGTATTGGTAAGGGTTTTCAGGGGGTGATGAAGCGGTATGGGTTTAAAGGCCAGCCAGCGTCTCATGGCCAGACGAAAACACACCGCAGACCTGGAGCCTCGGGACCTGGAGGGGTAAGACACACACCATTGTTGACTGTTTAAAAATTTTTGGGAAAATCAATACATCTAAATAAATATGTAACATCTCATTCACACACACACACACACACTAAAAACACTACTTACACACACTTGGACTAAACTGTGTCTCTTCAGGATCCAGCCAAAGTCTTCAAAGGGAAAAAGATGCCAGGCATGATGGGAAATGTGTTTGACACTGCCCACGGCCTAAAGGTACGCACCCCCACCCCACACACACATTCACTGAGTCCATGTAAGCACCTTCATGGATAATCAGAGGAGTGTGAAAAACAGCTTGTAGTCCCATTCTGAGTGCTTGCCTGAACCCTTTATGTTGCTATCTAACTAGTCCACAACGCCCAAAGCAACATCTTCTACCAACTCACGACTCTCTCTCTCTAGGTATGGAGAGTTAACACCAGGTATAATGTTATCTATGTTCATGGCTCTGTTCCTGGCCACAAGAACTGCTTACTAAAGGTACGACATACACCAGCCAGACTTACCATGCTCCTCGATGCACTTCTATTGGTCTGGCAGATAAAGTTACTGACCTTTTGTTTATCCAATCACGTGGTTTTATAAAGTTACTGAAATGGTTGTCCAATCATATGTTTTAGGTGAGAGACACTAACCTACCGACTTATGTGGAGAAGAACATCAACCCTCCGTTTCCAACATTTTTCTGTGAGGAGGACGAACAGCTACCTGAAGACCTGTACGATGAAGACCTGTTCATACACACACAGCCCTCACTCACACTCTAACACACAGAGCCCTAATTCTTACACACACACACAGCCCTCACTCACACTCTAACAAAAACACAGAGCCCTAATTCTTACACACAGACATACACACACAGCCCTCACTCACACTCTAACAAACACACAGAGCCCTAATTCTTACACACAGACATACACACACACACACACACAGCCCTCACTCACACTCTTACACACAGAGCCCTAATTCTTACGCACAGACATACACACACAGCCCTCACTCACACTCTAACAAACACACAGAGCCCTAATTCTTACACACAGACATACACACACACACAGCCCTCACTCACACTCTAACAAACACACAGAGCCCTAATTCTTACACACAGACATACACACACACACAGCCCTCACTCACACTCTAACAAAAACACAGAGCCCTAACTCTTACACACAGACATACACACAATCTCATATCAATTGTATGGTGACCAACTGTGACATGTAGGGTTAGCAGTGAAATGTTTAAATGTTTTCTAGCCACACCCCTCTGTAGTCATGATGTCATTGTGTCTGGGACATTAAACATCCTTTCCTGGAAATACGTTTGTGTTTCATTAATTATTTTCTCTCTCTTTTTCCTCTCTGTCTCTCCCTTGCTCTTTCACTCTAATGACCAGAGTTCTGTCACTACCACAGTTTTGGAAAGAGAAAGCAGAGGAGTGATGTAAGGGTGTCCCAGAGGGACAAACTGAGCCGAGAGACAGATGGAGGGAGGGTCAGGAAGCTGACAGGTGGAGAGAGGGAGGGCTGCAGAATCATAAAGGTTGACATTTGTGTGAGGGAATGGGGGATAAATGGAAGGGGGGTGACAGGCAGGGAGCAAGAGACTAAGAGAGGGGTATAAATTAGGACATTGGTACAGCAGAACCGCTGAGAGATACGCATAGATAATATGGGGGGTTAGTGGCTGGTGTGTGTTGAAGACAGTAGAATAGGGTTTATGTAAACCGTTAATGTTGTTATACTGACTGACTCCTATGAGAGCTCTCCTTTTCTACCTTCCACCATCTCTGTTTTATGTCAAGATGATTATGTTCTGGAGTTCTATTAACCGCAATGATTTCCCCATGATGTCCTGGAACACACACACACAGCCTCAAACAGGAATGTTACCATTAGAAATGTCTGTTGTAATTATTCTGCACAACAGGCCTCCCCAGATCTCTATCCACCCCCAACCTTTTCCCCTCCCCTTTCCCACCTCATCTTCCTGCCGCTTTCCCTCTCCCCCTCTCCCCTCCCACCCTCTCCTTTTCCCCTCTAGTTCTCTTAGCCTCTCTGCTTGGCTTCTGTCGATTGATGAGCTTTAATGGGACAGACATTCCTTTTAAAGTGTGTGTGTACACAGCAGATAGAGAAGCTGTACTGCACCATCACTGCAGAGCATCTGACTCTACTGTACTACACACTAATAGATCTATATGACTCCATAATATCCAGATTTAAGTATATGATACTCTGGGCATAGTTTACACCTGCTACTAACATGTGGCCTGTGGTCAGATCATGGACTGGTTCGTTTATATCAGGTGTTATCCGAAGGGTGTGTGTGTCAGTCTGACATTTTTGTCTTGATGGATGTCGTCCGATACTGTTGCCTCCACATTATGGATATTGTATTCACATTAATGCTGATTTGGTCAGCAGGTAGTAGATTAAGTGTTTCTGATTGGCTGATGCTGAGACATCAGCTGTTTGGCCAAAGCAGCACTTTCCCTGAGTTTACAGACCTGCTTCTCTCCCTAGACACAATTTACGTGCACGTGTGTAACTTCAGCTACGCCTTGTGTGTGTGGTGAGTGAGCGCTGTGTGATATGAATAATTGAGTGTGTTATTTGAAGGAAGCAGCTTCTCTACATTAACCCTCTAACACCACACTGACAGTCTGTATGATACAGTCACACACACACATATGCATGACACAGATTAGAGCAGGATGAGCAGCAACATAAACCCTCTCACCAGTGAGACTGACAGAACCATCATCATAACCATCATCATTGATAACGAGGAGCGGAGTGACATGTGACCTCAACCCCCCCCCCCCCCCCCTGCCCCACTAGAACTATTCTGTGGTTTTAACCTTAAACCTTGATTCAATTCAATGCACCTTTATTCATCCCTCAGCAGGAGCAATAAGGTGGGCAGGACACAAGCAGTAACCTGGCAACTCTGTCCATCCCCTCTCTCTCTAGCTCAGCTAAAGGCCTTTGTGTCAGGTTATACAGTTTTCCTTTCAGGCCAGGGAGGAGAAATGTCATCTTTGTGTCTGTGCTAACATTCTCCTTCTCTCTATCACACTCACACACACACTCAGCACACTCTGTCACATGAACCTGATGTTGAGGGCCTCTGGGCCAGATGAAGAGAGTGCTGACCTCACCTCCCTTAACACCTCTTTCTCTCCCCATCTCTTTCCTCACTATCTATCTCTTGCTCTTTCACTCTCTGCTTTCTCCCACTGTCCCCCCTCACACCCTCTCCCTTCTATTGATTGGTTGACATCCCAGGTTTGACTTCCTGTTGTGATGGTTTCCGTGACACCCTGAAAACTATTGACATTTATTTACCCCAGAATCACAATCGACACACACAGATACACCCCGGTGGCACCACATGTCTCTCCCAGTTTGAGTTCCGGTAGCACTGCTGGAGGCTGACTGAAAAGGAACCCCTTCTCTACCAGACATCTGCATCTCTCTCTCACACAAGTGCACACGCTCACAAATACACACATACTTTCTTATGCACACACACACATGTACACACTCACGAACGTGCACACACACACAAACAGCTAAACAGTAAACATTGCAGCATACCTGGAGTCATTATCATGCAGAGCTACAAAGCATTGCAGTATCTAACAGTGCTCTAATCTACTACAGTGCTCTGTGCTGTATTCTAATACAGTGCTCTAATATTCTGTAGTGCTCTGTGCTCTAATCGAATACAGTGCTCTAATCTACTACAGTGATCTGTGCTTTAAACTAATGTAGTGATCTGTGCTCTAAACTACTGTAGTGCTCTGTGCACTAATCTGCTGCAGTGCTCTGTGCTCTAATCTGCTGCAGTGCTCTGTGCTGTAATCTGCTGTAGTGCTCTGTGCTCTAATCTGCTGCAGTGCTCTGTGCTCTAATCTGCTGCAGTGCTCTGTGCTCTAATCTGCTGCAGTGCTCTGTGCTCTAATCTGCTGCAGTGCTCTGTGCTCTAATCTGCTGTAGTGCTCTGTGCTCTAATCTGTTACAGTGCTCTGTGCTCTAATCTACTGTAGTGCTCTGTGCTGTAATCTGCTGCAGTGCTCTGTGCTCTAATCTGCTGCAGTGCTCTGTGCTCTAATCTGCTGCAGTGCTCTGTGCTCTAATCTGCTGCAGTGCTCTGTGCTCTAATCTTCTATGCAGTGCTCTGTGCTGCAATGTGCTCTAATCCACTGTACATCTCTAGTTTGTGCATGTGTGCGTGCGGGTGTGTGTCACGTGTGTCACGTGTGTACATGCATTTGTGTCCTCTACATATATAGCATGTGAATTTGTCAGTTGAATGATAGGATCCTTGAACAGAATACATCCTAACTGCTTTTCTAGTATGTGTTTCTCCAGTCACAACCATGGAACACACCTGACATCTAGTGGTCATGAGGATAAATGCACTCATGTATCAAATGTTCAGTCATAGCGGGACAACCATTTATATCAAAGATCTTTATAGGTCCCTGGTTGTAAAGCACTTTATTTTAGACCAAAATAAGTTATCAAAATGAAAACAGTGCTCTAATCTACTACAGTGCTCTGTGCTGTATTCTAATACAGTGCTCTAATATTCTGTAGTGCTGTGCTCAAATCAAATCAAATTTTATTTGTCACATACACATGGTTAGCAGATGTTAATGCGAGTGTAGCGAAATGCTTGTGCTTCTAGTTCCGACAATGCAGTGATAACCAACAAGTAATCTAACTAACAATTCCAAAACTACTGTCTTATACACAGTGTAAGGGGATAAGGAACATGTACATAAGGATATATGAATGAGTGATGGTACAGAGCAGCATACAGTAGATGTATCGAGTACAGTATATACATATGAGATGAGTGTGTAGACAAAGTAAACAAAGTGGCATAGTTAAAGTGGCTAGTGATACATGTGTTACATAAGGATGCAGTCGATGTTGTAGAGTACAGTATATACATATGCATATGAGATGAATAATGTAGGGTAAGTAACATTATATAAGGTAGCATTGTTTAAAGTGGCTAGTGATATATTTACATCATTTCCCATCAATTCCCATTATTAAAATGGCTGGAGTTGGGTCAGTGTCAATGACAGTGTGTTGGCAGCAGCCACTCAATGTTAGTGGTGGCTATTTAACAGTCTGATGGCCTTGAGATAGAAGCTGTTTTTCAGTCTCTCGGTCCCAGCTTTGATGCACCTGTACTGACCTCGCCTTCTGGATGATAGCGGGGTGAACAGGCAGTGGTTCGGGTGGTTGATGTCCTTGATGATCTTTATGGCCTTCCTGTAACAACGGGTGGTGTAGGTGTCCTGGAGGGCAGGTAGTTTGCCCCCGGTGATGCGTTGTGCAGTCCTCACTACCCTCTGGAGAGCCTTACGGTTGAGGGCGGAGCAGTTGCCGTACCAGGCGGTGATACAGCCCGCCAGGATGCTCTCGATTGTGCATCTGTAGAAGTTTGTGAGTGCTTTTGGTGACAAGCCGAATTTCTTCAGCCTCCTGAGGTTGAATAGGCGCTGCTGCGCCTTCTTCACGACGCTGTCAGTGTGAGTGGACCAATTCAGTTTGTCTGTGATGTGTATGCCGAGGAACTTAAAACTAGCTACCCTCTCCACTACTGTTCCATCGATGTGGATAGGGGGGTGTTCCCTCTGCTGTTTCCTGAAGTCCACAATCATCTCCTTAGTTTTGTTGACGTTGAGTGTGAGGTTATTTTCCTGACACCACACTCCAAGGGCCCTCACCTCCTCCCTGTAGGCCGTCTCGTCGTTGTTGGTAATCAAGCCTACCACTGTTGTGTCGTCCGCAAACTTGATGATTGAGTTGGAGGCGTGCGTGGCCACGCAGTCGTGGGTGAACAGGGAGTACAGGAGAGGGCTCAGAACGCACCCTTGTGGGGCCCCCGTGTTGAGGATCAGCGGGGAGGAGATGTTGTTGCCTACCCTCACCACCTGGGGGCGGCCCGTCAGGAAGTCCAGTACCCAGTTGCACAGGGCGGGGTCGAGACCCAGGGTCTCGAGCTTGATGACGAGCTTGGAGGGTACTATGGTGTTGAATGCTGAGCTGTAGTCGATGAACAGCATTCTCACATAGGTATTCCTCTTGTCCAGGTGGGTTAGGGCAGTGTGCAGTGTGGTTGAGATTGCATCGTCTGTGGACCTATTTGGGCGGTAAGCAAATTGGAGTGGGTCTAGGGTGTCAGGTAGGGTGGAGGTGATATGGTCCTTGACTAGTCTCTCAAAGCACTTCATGATGACGGAAGTGTTCTGGTCAGACTGCTCTAATCTAATACAGTGCTCTAATCTATTACAGTGCTCTGTGCTCTAATCTAATCTACTGTAGTGTTCTGTGCTCTAATCTACTGTAGTGCTCTGTGCTCTAATATACTGTAGTGCTCTGTGCTCTAATCTACTGTAGTGTTCTGTGCTCTAATCTAATACAGTGCTCTAATCTACTACAGTGATCTGTGCGCTAAACTAATGTAGTGCTCTGTGCTCTAATCTGCTGCAGTGCTCTAATCTTCTGCAGTGCTCTGTGCTCTAATCTACTGTGGTGCTCTGTGCTCTAATATACTGTAGTGCTCTGTGCTCTAATCTACTGTAGTGTTCTGTGCTCTAATCTAATACAGTGCTCTAATCTACTACAGTGATCTGTGCTCTAAACTACTGTAGTGCTCTGTGCTCTAATCTGCTGCAGTGCTCTGTGCTCTAATCTGCTGCAATGCTCTGTGCTCTAATCTGCTGCAGTGCTCTGTGCTGTAATCTGCTGTAGTGCTCTGTGCTCTAATCTGCTGCAGTGCTCTGTGCTCTAATATACTGTAGTGCTCTGTGCTCTAATCTGCTGTAGTGCTCTGTGCTCTAATCTAATACAGTGCTCTAATCTACTACAGTGATATGTGCTCTAAACTAATGTAGTGATCTGTGCTCTAAACTTCTGTAGTGCTCTGTGCTCTAATCTGCTGCAGTGCTCTGTGCTCTAATCTGCTGCAGTGCTCTGTGCTGTAATCTGCTGTAGTGCTCTGTGCTCTAATCTGCTGCAGTGCTCTGTGCTCTAATCTGCTGCAGTACTCTGTGCTCTAATCTGCTGCAGTGCTCTAATCTGCTGCAGTGCTCTGTGCTCTAATCTGCTGTAGTGCTCTGTGCTCTAATCTGCTGCAGTGCTCTGTGCTCTAATCTGCTGCAGTGCTCTGTGCTGTAATCTGCTGCAGTGCTCTGTGCTCTAATCTGCTGCAGTGCTCTGTGCTCTAATCTTCTATACAGTGCTGGGCTGCAATGTGCTCTAATCCACTGTACATCTCTAGTTTGTGCATGTGTGCGTGCGGGTGTGTATCACGTGTGTCACGTGTGTACATGCATTTGTGTCCTCTACATACATAGCATGTGAATTTGTCAGTTGAATGATAGGATCCTTGAACAGAATAAATCCTAACTGTTTTTCTAGTATGCGTTTCTCCAGTCACAACCATGGAACACACCTGACATCTAGTGGTCATGAGGATAAATGCACTCATGTATCAAATGTTCAGTCATAGCGGGACAACCATTTATATCAAAGATCTTTATAGGTCCCTGGTTGTAAAGCACTTTATTTTAGACCAAAATAAGTTATCAAAAAAACATGTACACAAAGAATAAACGGTTTTTAAAACAGGAACATTGCTGTAATACAACATTGGTAAGCCTAGTAACATGTTAATAACGCTCCATAAACAGTTAACAAGACATGAATAAACCTGAATAAGTACCTTAGTAGCACCACACTGATGCATAGATAGATTGCTCTTGTATTGGCACCATCGTTAGGAGATAGTGTCCCCTGGATGTGGGGTCCTGATTTTGGTCTGGGTGTCATTGATGTGGTCAGGTCTAGGGTGTGGTTAGTCTATGATTGGGAGGTAGTCAGGTCTAGGGTATAGTTAGACTATGGTTGGGATGTAGTCAGGTCTAGGGTATGGTTAGACTATGGTTGGGATGTAGTCAGGTCTAGGGTATGGTTAGACTATGGTTGGGATGTAGTCGGTATAGTTAGACTATGGTTGGGATGTAGTCAGGGTTAGCTGTTTACGGTATAGTTAGACTATGGTTGGGATGTAGTCAGGTCTAGGGTATGGTTAGACTATGATTGGGATGTAGTCAGGGTTAGCTGTTTATGGTATAGTTAGACTGTGGTTGGGATGTAGTCAGGGTTAGCTGTTTACGGTATAGTTAGACTGTGGTTGGGATGTAGTCAGGTCTAGGGTATAGTTAGACTATGGTTGGGATGTAGTCAGGGTTGGCTGTTTACGGTATAGTTAGACTATGGTTGGGATGTAGTCAGGGTTAGCTGTTTACGGTATAGTTAGACTATGATTGGGATGTAGTCAGGGTTAGCTGTTTACGGTATACTTAGACTATGGTTGGGATGTAGTCAGGGTTAGCTGTTTACGGTATAGTTAGACTATGATTGGGATGTAGTCAGGGTTAGCTGTTTACGGTATAGTTAGACTATGATTGGGATGTAGTCAGGGTTAGCTGTTTACGGTATAGTTAGACTATGGTTGGGATGTAGTCAGGGTTAGCTGTTTACTGTATAGTTAGACTATGGTTGGGATGTAGTCAGGGTTAGCTGTTTACGGTATAGTTAGACTATGATTGGGATGTAGTCAGGGTTAGCTGTTTACTGTATAGTTAGACTATGGTTGGGATGTAGTCAGGGTTAGCTGTTTACGGTATAGTTAGACTATGGTTGGGATGTAGTCAGGGTTAGCTGTTTACTGTATAGTTAGACTATGGTTGGGATGTAGTCAGGGTTAGCTGTTTACGGTATAGTTAGACTATGGTTGGGATGTAGTCAGGGTTAGCTGTTTACGGTATAGTTAGACTATGGTTGGGATGTAGTCAGGGTTAGCTGTTTACTGTATAGTTAGACTATGGTTGGGATGTAGTCAGGGTTAGCTGTTTACGGTATAGTTAGACTATGGTTGGGATGTAGTCAGGGTTAGCTGTTTACGGTATAGTTAGACTATGGTTGGGATGTAGTCAGGGTTAGCTGTTTACGGTATAGTTAGACTATGGTTGGGATGTAGTCAGGGTTAGCTGTTTACTGTATAGTTAGACTATGGTTGGGATGTAATCAGGTCTAGGGTATGGTTAGACTATGATTGGGATGTAGTCAGGGTTAGCTGTTTACGGTATAGTTAGACTGTGGTTGGGATGTAGTCAGGTCTAGGGTATGGTTAGACTATGGTTGGGATGTAGTCAGGGTTAGCTGTTTGCGGTATAGTTAGACTATGGTTGGGATGTAGTCAGGGTTAGCTGTTTACGGTATAGTTAGACTATGGTTGGGATGTAGTCAGGGTTAGCTGTTTGCGGTATAGTTAGACTATGGTTGGGATGTAGTCAGGGTTAGCTGTTTGCGGTATAGTTAGACTATGGTTGGGATGTGGGTATGGTATGGTTGTGTTCCGAGGTTAGGATTAAGACAGTGAGTAGGTGCTGATAGGTGGGGGGAGGATGGTGGGGAGGGATAGCAGAGGATGGGTGAGGAGGGGGAGGGATGTAGAGTGACTTGGGGGTGAGGTTTGTCTGAGTGGGGGCTCTGGAGTGACCCCTGGGTGTAGGAAGCGGAGGAGAAGAGGGCTGGTAGGGCAGGTGATGGGGGGAGGCAGCACTATGGTGGTAGGTGGAAGGATAATGGAAGGCGCTATGATGGGGTTAGGAGGGGGAGGACTGGTAATGGTGTGAAGCATGATGAGGGGAGACAGGTGTTCTCTGAGGAGAGGTAAAATGGAGGGAGCTGTAATGGGGGGAGGAGGGGTAGGAGTGGCGATGGGGGGAGGTGTGAGATTGATGATGAGGAGTAACGCGATTCTGAGAGACCTGTGAGTCTTTAATGGGGTTATAGTTCATGTTAGGGTTAGAGTTATTGGTATAGTTCCAGGAAGTCTTATTGGAGTTACTATTGGGCTGTATGTTAGGCTCAGAGTGGTTCCAAGCAGTAGCCATGCTGTGGTTGGTGTAGTTAGTGGTGGTAGGATTACTGGTAGTAGTAGAGGGACTAGTCCCCTTCTTGTAGAGGAAGACGTTGTAGTGCAGAGGAGGGCTGGCCTCGGGGCGGAGCTTAGCCTCTTTAGGGAGGAGCAACTGTAGACCAATGGTGACTCCATCCTGCTTTAGAAATATACAGGGTTGAGAGTCAGAGGAGGATAGACATTTATAGACTAGAGAAGATAGAAATAAGTTGGATAGACAGGGTAAGTGAGAAAGATAAAGAGAGTGATGGTTGAGATAGAGGGAAGGAATGGAGAAATGAAGAACGAGGGTTAAGAAAGAGAACAGGTGTGCATGTGTGTGAGAGAGGGAGGACTGAGGGGAGGACAGCTCATAATAATGGCTGGAACGAGCAAATGGCATCACACCATGTGTTTGATGTGTTTGATACCATTACATTGATTCCACTCTAGCCATTATCATCAGCCCGTCCCCCCAAATGAAGGCGCCACCAACCTCCTGTGAGATTACGTTCTATTGGTTGCAAGAATTTTGTATAATATTTTAAATTAACAAAATGTACGTTTTGAATCCGGTGTCGTTTTGCGTATCAGTTCAATCTTCCCAACTATTTTGCAATCTATGTGGCACAGTTGTCCATTTTTTGGTTCTTAAATGAAACTGGTATACTTTATTTATCACAATCTTCTTTAACCAAATATGGTCTTTAATGCAGGGCTGACAGACAATTTTACTACTTTTTCCCCTTCCACTTTCTACCATTTTTGCGGTAATGCTGCAATTACTTGGTTGTAAATTTGTGTAGAGCAGATTTTTTTTGTTAGCTGCATGTGTGATATAACTCCACCAGTTCTGTTATGATATAATTTACAAAGATTACACCTTTTTTATTATTATTTCAAAAGATAATGTTTTTTTTTAAATCTATTAGTATATTTGAGTTGAACCACATTATTTGTTGTAATATTTATTCTGTTTGTTTCTGGTGGATTAAACTGAAATTGCAACCAACTTTCTATGGCTCTCCGAGTTCATATTCATTATATAAATAGGCCCGTTTAATTTTGGCTGGTTTGCCGTTCCAAATAAAATGGAATATAAAACCATAAGCAAATAGGTAAACTGACTAAAGAATGAATCAGGGTGATTTTTCCACAAATAGACAGGTTTTTTCCTTTCCATGGTAGCATGATCCATTTTTGCTAACTTTCTGTAAAAATGTATTGGTGTGAGAATTTCTTTATTTCGGGAAATGTACACCGAGTATGTCCACATCACCGTCAGATCATTTATAGTGTTCTATCTTCAATGGGTATAGTCCATGTCAAACACCTGTCTGATTAGAATTGATAATATCAGACAAAACTGAAGTGTATGGGGCCTCCAATATTTTAAATTGACTGTGTGTGTTTATTAAAGTGTTAATAAAGCCATGCACAATAAGCCAGGGAAAGCTGTGAGTGAGTGAGTGAGTGCTGTGGTTGGGAATAGTCATAAGAGAGAGTGTGAATGTGCATGCTGAGAGAGAGAGAGAGAGAGAGAGAGAGAGAGAGATATTCCAGGAACACACAGGGGGCAACTAATTTAAAGTTACAAAGTTTTATTTCAACAACTCTGGTTCCGATGCTATAATGATGTGTTCTCCCCTCAAAAATACCAAGCCCTTGAATTTCATCAAAGGGTTATAACCCGCATCAATAGAAACCATAAATATATCAATGTTAGCAAGCCAGACAACACAGTAACTTGACATATTCACTGGATCTTATCAAACATCAAAGTATCTCAACTGTTTCTCTTGTATTTCTGGTCAATCTTGGTTATAATGATTTTCCAAAAAGAGCTGTTTTAGTAGAAAACAGCAATGCATGCAGACAAAAAGAAGGGTAAAGATCAGAAATAGCACCCTATTCCCTACATTGTGCACTACTTTTGACCAGAGCTCTAGCCAAAAGTGGTGCACAATAAAGGGACTGTTATTTTTGACTCCGACTTAAGGTGGACAGTGGGAGAAGGGAGGACAGCAGTAAAGGGTCAGAGTTCTAAGGTCAGAGATTAGAGCAGGACATTGTGGGAGAGGAGAGGACAGCAGTAAAGGGTCAGAGTTCTAAGGTCAGAGATTAGAGCAGGACATTGTGGGAGAGGAGAGGACAGCAGTAAAGGGTCAGAGTTCTAAGGTCAGAGATTAGAGCAGGACATTGTGGGAGAGGAGAGTTTGTCCAGCCAGAGACAGTTTAGTTCAGGATTGCTACAGTGATGCAGCTCGGATGCAGCAAGGATGCAGCAAGGATGCAGCAAGGAAGGAGTAGCATCGCCCCCATGTGGTCAGTAGTGGTGCAACATGTTATGTAAGGTATAGAGTATAGTACAGTATAGTATAATACAGTACCGTATAGTATATTGTAGTATAGTTGTGTTTTCGTCCTTTTAGCTTCTAGTGGAGTCAAGGGGCTCAACAGTCCCTCTCCAGGAACCCAGCTATAGTATAGAATAATATAGTATAGTAGATGTATGCAGTATTATGGTTCCCCTTATGTGCATGGTGGTATTACATTAATCATAATAATGATTTAGTATATGTTGCTGGAGGGAGAGGAATTTGCCTCCTCCCTATTTACCTCCTGGTCTGCGTTAGGGGTGTGGTCAGAGGAGTGTGCAGGGCAGTTGTTAATATGTTTGGGCGAATGAGAGTTGGCGATGTTCAGAGACTCCTCCCCTTGAGTGAATTGAGACTTTACAGGGTCCTCCATTTTCTGAGGGTCATCCTGTGGAACAACACACACAGACAAACCCACACACACACACACACACACACTCGTTAGACACACATGCAGATGTTACATCCAGTGGAGGATGGCTCATAATAATGGCTGGAACGATGCGAATGGGATGGCATCAAACACATGGAAACCATGGAAACCATGTGGAAACCATGGAAACCATGTGGAAACCAAGTGTTTGATGTGTTTGATACCATTCCACTTTCCATTCCAGACATTACCACAAGCCTTTCCTCCCCAATTAAGGTGCCACCAACCTCCTGTGCTACATACCCGAATGTCATACACACACATATTGACACATACGTTACATACACAAACATTGATTGTCTGATGGCAGACATTTGAAGGTCATGAGGACAGTACATTAACTGGGTCAGCTAGCAGAGACCAGCCATTCTTTATGAGTTAGAAAGTGTGTGTGTTAGTGTGTGTATGCATGAGTGTTTGTGCCTGTGTGTCAGGGGAGTTCATTTGGGTTCGCTCTAAATTCAAATTTAATTCAATAAACCTACAACCTATGTGTTGGGTGCCCCCCTTTCTGGCAAAGCCACATTTACTCTGTTTAAATCAATGTTGGTTTGTTGAATGGAGCTGGAGGTGGGGAGGCTGCTGTGTGGAAGCAAAGGGACCAACGTGACTAACCCTAATGCTGCTAGTCGGAAACAAGGATAAGGAGGAAAAGCCTAGAAGACAAAATGTCTGCCCTACCCCTATCCACAGGGGGAGAGGAAGAAGCACTGTAGCCCATAATGTCTGCCCTACCCCTATCCACAGGGGGAGAGGAAGAAGCACTGTAGCCCATAATGTCTGCCCTACCCCTATCCACAGGGGGAGAGGAAGAATCACTGTAGCCCATAATGTCTGCCCTACCCCTATCCACAGGGGGAGAGGAAGAAGCACTGTAGCCCATAATGTCTGCCCTACCCCTATCCACAGGGGGAGAGGAAGAATCACTGTAGCCCATAATGTCTGCCCTACCCCTATCCACAGGGGAGAGGAAGAAGCACTGTAGCCCATAATGTCTGCCCTACCCCTATCCACAGGGGGAGAGGAAGAAGCACTGTAGCCCATAATGTCTGCCCTACCCCTATCCACAGGGGGAGAGGAAGAATCACTGTAGCCCATAATGTCTGCCCTACCCCTATCCACAGGGGAGAGGAAGAAGCACTGTAGCCCATAATGTCTGCCCTACCCCTATCCACAGGGGGAGAGGAAGAAGCACTGTAGCCCATAATGTCTGCCCTACCCCTATCCACAGGGGGAGAGGATGAATCACTGTAGCCCATAATGTCTGCCCTACCCCTATCCACAGGGGGAGAGGAAGAAGCACTGTAGCCCATAATGTCTGCCCTACCCCTATCCACAGGGGGAGAGGAAGAAGCACTGTAGCCCATAATGTCTGCCCTACCCCTATCCACAGGGGGAGAGGAAGAAGCACTGTAGCCCATAATGTCTGCCCTACCCCTATCCACAGGGGGAGAGGAAGAAGGACTGTAGCCATAATGTCTGCCCTACCCCTATCCACAGGGGGAGAGGAAGAAGCACTGTAGCCCATAATGTCTGCCCTACCCCTATCCACAGGGGGAGAGGAAGAAGGACTGTAGCCATAATGTCTGCCCTACCCCTATCCACAGGGGGAGAGGAAGAATCACTGTAGCCCATAATGTCTGCCCTACCCCTATCCACAGGGGGAGAGGAAGAAGGACTGTAGCCATAATGTCTGCCCTACCCCTATCCACAGGGGGAGAGGAAGAAGCACTGTAGCCCATAATGTCTGCCCTACCCCTATCCACAGGGGGAGAGGAAGAAGCACTGTAGCCCATAATGTCTGCCCTATCCCTATCCACAGGGGGAGAGGAAGAAGCACTGTAGCCCATAAAGTCTGCCCTATCCCTATCCACAGGGGGAGAGGAAGAAGCACTGTAGCCCATAATGTCTGCCCTACCCCTATCCACAGGGGGAGAGGAAGAAGCACTGTAGCCATAATGTCTGCCCTATCCCTATCCACAGGGGGAGAGGAATAAGCACTGTAGCCCATAATGTCTGCCCTATCCCTATCCACAGGGGGAGAGGAAGAAGCACTGTAGCCCATAATGTCTGCCCTATCCCTATCCACAGGAGGAGAGGAAGAAGCACTGTGGCCCATAATGTCTGCCCTATCCCTATCCACAGGGGGAGAGGAAGAAGCACTGTAGCCCATAATGTCTGCCCTATCCCTATCCACAGGAGGAGAGGAAGAAGCACTGTGGCCCATAATGTCTGCCCTATCCCTATCCACAGGGGGAAGAAGCACTGTAGCCCATAATGTCTGCCCTACCCCTATCCACAGGGGGAGATGAAGAAGCACTGTAGCCCATAATGTCTGCCCTATCCCTATTCACAAGGGGAGAGGAAGAAGCACTGTAGCCCATAATGTCTGCCCTATCCCTATCCACAGGGGGAGAGGAAGAAGCACTGTAGCCCATAATGTCTGCCCTATCCCTATCCACAGGAGGAGAGGAAGAAGCACTGTGGCCCATAATGTCTGCCCTATCCCTATCCACAGGGGGAAGAAGCACTGTAGCCCATAATGTCTGCCCTACCCCTATCCACAGGGGGAGAGGAAGAAGCACTGTAGCCCATAATGTCTGCCCTACCCCTATCCACAGGGGAGAGGAAGAAGCACTGTAGCCCATAATGTCTGCCCTACCCCTATCCACAGGGGGAGAGGAAGAAGCACTGTAGCCATAATGTCTGCCCTACCCCTATCTACAGGGGAGAGGAAGAAGCACTGTAGCCCATAATGTCTGCCCTATCCCTATCCACAGGGGGAGAGGAAGAAGCACTGTAGCCATAATGTCTGCCCTACCCCTATCTACAGGGGGAGAGGAAGAAGCACTGTAGCCATAATGTCTGCCCTATCCCTATCCACAGGGGGAGAGGAATAAGCACTGTAGCCCATAATGTCTGCCCTATCCCTATCCACAGGGGGAGAGGAAGAAGCACTGTAGCCCATAATGTCTGCCCTATCCCTATCCACAGGGGGAGAGGAAGAAGCACTGTAGCCCATAATGTCTGCCCTATCCCTATCCACAGGAGGAGAGGAAGAAGCACTGTAGCCCATAATGTCTGCCCTATCCCTATCCACAGGGGGAAGAAGCACTGTAGCCCATAATGTCTGTCCTACCCCTATCCACAGGGGGAGAGGAAGAAGCACTGTAGCCCATAATGTCTGCCCTATCCCTATCCACAGGGGGAGAGGAAGAAGCACTGTAGCCCATAATGTCTGCCCTATCCCTATCCACAGGGGGAGAGGAAGAAGCACTGTAGCCCATAATGTCTGCCCTATCTCTATCCACAGGGGAGAGGAAGAAGCACTGTAGCCCATAATGTCTGCCCTATCCCTATCCACAGGGGAGAGGAAGAAGCACTGTAGCCCATAATGTCTGCCCTACCCCTATCCACAGGGGAGAGGAAAAAGAACTGTAGCCCATAATGTCTTCCCTATCCCTAGTAACCACAGAGGAGAGGAAGAAGCACTGTAGCCCATAATGTCTGCCCTACCCCTATCCACAGGGGGAGAGGAAGAAGCACTGTAGCCCATAATGTCTGCCCTACCCCTATTCACAGGGGGAGAGGAAGAAGCACTGTAGCCCATAATGTCTGCCCTATCCCTAGTAACCACAGACGAGAGGAAGAAGTACTGTAGCCCATAATGTCTGCCCTACCCCTATCCACAGGGGGAGAGGAAGAAGCACTGTAGCCCATAATGTCTTCCCTATCCCTAGTAACCACAGAGGAGAGGAAGAAGCACTGTAGCCCATAATGTCTGCCCTACCCCTATCCACAGGGGGAGAGGAAGAAGCACTGTAGCCCATAATGTCTGCCCTACCCCTATTCACAGGGGGAGAGGAAGAAGCACTGTAGCCCATAATGTCTGCCCTATCCCTAGTAACCACAGACGAGAGGAAGAAGTACTGTAGCCCATAATGTCTGCCCTACCCCTATCCACAGGGGGAGAGGAAGAAGCACTGTAGCCCATAATGTCTTCCCTATCCCTAGTAACCACAGAGGAGAGGAAGAAGCACTGTAGCCATAATGTCTGCCCTATCCCTAGTAACCACAGAGGAGAGGAAGAAGCACTGTAGCCCATAATGTCTGCCCTACCCCTAGTAACCACAGAGGAGAGGAAGAAGCACTGTAGCCATAATGTCTGCCCTACCCCTAGTAACCACAGAGGAGAGGAAGAAGCACTGTAGCCATAATGTCTGCCCTACCCCTATCCACAGGGGAGAGGAATAAGCACTGTAGCCCATAATGTCTGCCCTATCCCTATCCACAGGGGAGAGGAATAAGCACTGTAGCCCATAATGTCTGCCCTATCCCTATCCACAGGGGGAGAGGAAGAAGCACTGTAGCCCATAATGTCTGCCCTATCCCTATCCACAGGGGGAGAGGAAGAAGCACTGTAGCCCATAATGTCTGCCCTACCCCTAGTAACCACAGAGGAGAGGAAGAAGCACTGTAGCCATAATGTCTGCCCTACCCCTATCCACAGGGGGAGAGGAATAAGCACTGTAGCCCATAATGTCTGCCCTATCCCTATCCACAGGGGGAGAGGAATAAGCACTGTAGCCCATAATGTCTGCCCTATCCCTATCCACAGGGGGAGAGGAAGAAGCACTGTAGCCCATAATGTCTGCCCTATCCCTATCCACAGGGGGAGAGGAAGAAGCACTGTAGCCCATAATGTCTTCCCTATCCCTAGTAACCACAGAGGAGAGGAAGAAGCACTGTAGCCCATAATGTCTGCCCTACCCCTATCCACAGGGGGAGAGGAAGAAGCACTGTAGCCCATAATGTCTGCCCTACCCCTATTCACAGGGGGAGAGGAAGAAGCACTGTAGCCCATAATGTCTGCCCTATCCCTAGTAACCACAGACGAGAGGAAGAAGTACTGTAGCCCATAATGTCTGCCCTACCCCTATCCACAGGGGGAGAGGAAGAAGCACTGTAGCCCATAATGTCTTCCCTATCCCTAGTAACCACAGAGGAGAGGAAGAAGCACTGTAGCCATAATGTCTGCCCTATCCCTAGTAACCACAGAGGAGAGGAAGAAGCACTGTAGCCCATAATGTCTGCCCTACCCCTAGTAACCACAGAGGAGAGGAAGAAGCACTGTAGCCATAATGTCTGCCCTACCCCTAGTAACCACAGAGGAGAGGAAGAAGCACTGTAGCCATAATGTCTGCCCTACCCCTATCCACAGGGGGAGAGGAATAAGCACTGTAGCCCATAATGTCTGCCCTATCCCTATCCACAGGGGGAGAGGAATAAGCACTGTAGCCCATAATGTCTGCCCTATCCCTATCCACAGGGGGAGAGGAAGAAGCACTGTAGCCCATAATGTCTGCCCTATCCCTATCCACAGGGGGAGAGGAAGAAGCACTGTAGCCCATAATGTCTGTCCTACCCCTATCCACAGGGGGAGAGGAAGAAGCACTGTAGCCCATAATGTCTGCCCTATCCCTATCCACAGGGGGAGAGGAAGAAGCACTGTAGCCCATAATGTCTGCCCTATCCCTATCCACAGGGGGAGAGGAAGAAGCACTGTAGCCCATAATGTCTGCCCTATCTCTATCCACAGGGGGAGAGGAAGAAGCACTGTAGCCCATAATGTCTGCCCTATCCCTATCCACAGGGGGAGAGGAAGAAGCACTGTAGCCCATAATGTCTGCCCTACCCCTATCCACAGGGGGAGAGGAAAAAGAACTGTAGCCCATAATGTCTTCCCTATCCCTAGTAACCACAGAGGAGAGGAAGAAGCACTGTAGCCCATAATGTCTGCCCTACCCCTATCCACAGGGGGAGAGGAAGAAGCACTGTAGCCCATAATGTCTGCCCTACCCCTATTCACAGGGGGAGAGGAAGAAGCACTGTAGCCCATAATGTCTGCCCTATCCCTAGTAACCACAGACGAGAGGAAGAAGTACTGTAGCCCATAATGTCTGCCCTACCCCTATCCACAGGGGGAGAGGAAGAAGCACTGTAGCCCATAATGTCTTCCCTATCCCTAGTAACCACAGAGGAGAGGAAGAAGCACTGTAGCCCATAATGTCTGCCCTACCCCTATCCACAGGGGGAGAGGAAGAAGCACTGTAGCCCATAATGTCTGCCCTACCCCTATTCACAGGGGGAGAGGAAGAAGCACTGTAGCCCATAATGTCTGCCCTATCCCTAGTAACCACAGACGAGAGGAAGAAGTACTGTAGCCCATAATGTCTGCCCTACCCCTATCCACAGGGGGAGAGGAAGAAGCACTGTAGCCCATAATGTCTTCCCTATCCCTAGTAACCACAGAGGAGAGGAAGAAGCACTGTAGCCATAATGTCTGCCCTATCCCTAGTAACCACAGAGGAGAGGAAGAAGCACTGTAGCCCATAATGTCTGCCCTACCCCTAGTAACCACAGAGGAGAGGAAGAAGCACTGTAGCCATAATGTCTGCCCTACCCCTAGTAACCACAGAGGAGAGGAAGAAGCACTGTAGCCATAATGTCTGCCCTACCCCTATCCACAGGGGAGAGGAATAAGCACTGTAGCCCATAATGTCTGCCCTATCCCTATCCACAGGGGGAGAGGAATAAGCACTGTAGCCCATAATGTCTGCCCTATCCCTATCCACAGGGGGAGAGGAAGAAGCACTGTAGCCCATAATGTCTGCCCTATCCCTATCCACAGGGGGAGAGGAAGAAGCACTGTAGCCCATAATGTCTGCCCTACCCCTAGTAACCACAGAGGAGAGGAAGAAGCACTGTAGCCATAATGTCTGCCCTACCCCTATCCACAGGGGGAGAGGAATAAGCACTGTAGCCCATAATGTCTGCCCTATCCCTATCCACAGGGGGAGAGGAATAAGCACTGTAGCCCATAATGTCTGCCCTATCCCTATCCACAGGGGGAGAGGAAGAAGCACTGTAGCCCATAATGTCTGCCCTATCCCTATCCACAGGGGGAGAGGAAGAAGCACTGTAGCCCATAATGTCTTCCCTATCCCTAGTAACCACAGAGGAGAGGAAGAAGCACTGTAGCCCATAATGTCTGCCCTACCCCTATCCACAGGGGGAGAGGAAGAAGCACTGTAGCCCATAATGTCTGCCCTACCCCTATTCACAGGGGGAGAGGAAGAAGCACTGTAGCCCATAATGTCTGCCCTATCCCTAGTAACCACAGACGAGAGGAAGAAGTACTGTAGCCCATAATGTCTGCCCTACCCCTATCCACAGGGGAGAGGAAGAAGCACTGTAGCCCATAATGTCTTCCCTATCCCTAGTAACCACAGAGGAGAGGAAGAAGCACTGTAGCCATAATGTCTGCCCTATCCCTAGTAACCACAGAGGAGAGGAAGAAGCACTGTAGCCCATAATGTCTGCCCTACCCCTAGTAACCACAGAGGAGAGGAAGAAGCACTGTAGCCATAATGTCTGCCCTACCCCTAGTAACCACAGAGGAGAGGAAGAAGCACTGTAGCCATAATGTCTGCCCTACCCCTATCCACAGGGGGAGAGGAATAAGCACTGTAGCCCATAATGTCTGCCCTATCCCTATCCACAGGGGGAGAGGAATAAGCACTGTAGCCCATAATGTCTGCCCTATCCCTATCCACAGGGGGAGAGGAAGAAGCACTGTAGCCCATAATGTCTGCCCTATCCCTATCCACAGGGGGAGAGGAAGAAGCACTGTAGCCCATAATGTCTGCCCTACCCCTATTCACAGGGGGAGAGGAAGAAGCACTGTAGCCCATAATGTCTGCCCTACCCCTATTCACAGGGGGAGAGGAAGAAGCACTGTAGCCCATAATGTCTGCCCTATCCCTAGTAACCACAGAGGAGAGGAAGAAGCACTGTAGCCCATAATGTCTGCCCTACCCCTATCCACAGGGGGAGAGGAAGAAGCACTGTAGCCCATAATGTCTGCCCTACCCCTATTCACAGGGGGAGAGGAAGAAGCACTGTAGCCCATAATGTCTGCCCTATCCCTAGTAACCACAGACGAGAGGAAGAAGTACTGTAGCCCATAATGTCTGCCCTACCCCTATCCACAGGGGGAGAGGAAGAAGCACTGTAGCCATAATGTCTGCCCTACCCCTAGTAACCACAGAGGAGAGGAAGAAGCACTGTAGCCATAATGTCTGCCCTACCCCTATCCACAGGGGGAGAGGAATAAGCACTGTAGCCCATAATGTCTGCCCTATCCCTATCCACAGGGGGAGAGGAATAAGCACTGTAGCCCATAATGTCTGCCCTATCCCTATCCACAGGGGGAGAGGAAGAAGCACTGTAGCCCATAATGTCTGCCCTATCCCTATCCACAGGGGAGAGGAAGAAGCACTGTAGCCCATAATGTCTGCCCTATCCCTATCCACAGGGGAGAGGAAGAAGCACTGTAGCCCATAATGTCTGCCCTATCCCTATCCACAGGAGGAGAGGAAGAAGCACTGTGGCCCATAATGTCTGCCCTATCCCTATCCACAGGGGGAGAGGAAGAAGCACTGTAGCCCATAATGTCTGCCCTATCCCTATCCACAGGAGGAGAGGAAGAAGCACTGTGGCCCATAATGTCTGCCCTATCCCTATCCACAGGGGAAGAAGCACTGTAGCCCATAATGTCTGCCCTACCCCTATCCACAGGGGAGATGAAGAAGCACTGTAGCCCATAATGTCTGCCCTATCCCTATTCACAAGGGGAGAGGAAGAAGCACTGTAGCCCATAATGTCTGCCCTATCCCTATCCACAGGGGGAGAGGAAGAAGCACTGTAGCCCATAATGTCTGCCCTATCCCTATCCACAGGAGGAGAGGAAGAAGCACTGTGGCCCATAATGTCTGCCCTATCCCTATCCACAGGGGGAAGAAGCACTGTAGCCCATAATGTCTGCCCTACCCCTATCCACAGGGGGAGAGGAAGAAGCACTGTAGCCCATAATGTCTGCCCTACCCCTATCCACAGGGGGAGAGGAAGAAGCACTGTAGCCCATAATGTCTGCCCTACCCCTATCCACAGGGGGAGAGGAAGAAGCACTGTAGCCATAATGTCTGCCCTACCCCTATCTACAGGGGGAGAGGAAGAAGCACTGTAGCCCATAATGTCTGCCCTATCCCTATCCACAGGGGAGAGGAAGAAGCACTGTAGCCATAATGTCTGCCCTACCCCTATCTACAGGGGAGAGGAAGAAGCACTGTAGCCATAATGTCTGCCCTATCCCTATCCACAGGGGAGAGGAATAAGCACTGTAGCCCATAATGTCTGCCCTATCCCTATCCACAGGGGGAGAGGAAGAAGCACTGTAGCCCATAATGTCTGCCCTATCCCTATCCACAGGGGAGAGGAAGAAGCACTGTAGCCCATAATGTCTGCCCTATCCCTATCCACAGGAGGAGAGGAAGAAGCACTGTAGCCCATAATGTCTGCCCTATCCCTATCCACAGGGGGAAGAAGCACTGTAGCCCATAATGTCTGTCCTACCCCTATGCACAGGGGGAGAGGAAGAAGCACTGTAGCCCATAATGTCTGCCCTATCCCTATCCACAGGGGGAGAGGAAGAAGCACTGTAGCCCATAATGTCTGCCCTATCCCTATCCACAGGGGGAGAGGAAGAAGCACTGTAGCCCATAATGTCTGCCCTATCTCTATCCACAGGGGGAGAGGAAGAAGCACTGTAGCCCATAATGTCTGCCCTATCCCTATCCACAGGGGGAGAGGAAGAAGCACTGTAGCCCATAATGTCTGCCCTACCCCTATCCACAGGGGGAGAGGAAAAAGAACTGTAGCCCATAATGTCTTCCCTATCCCTAGTAACCACAGAGGAGAGGAAGAAGCACTGTAGCCCATAATGTCTGCCCTACCCCTATCCACAGGGGGAGAGGAAGAAGCACTGTAGCCCATAATGTCTGCCCTATCCCTAGTAACCACAGACGAGAGGAAGAAGTACTGTAGCCCATAATGTCTGCCTTACCCCTATCCACAGGGGGAGAGGAAGAAGCACTGTAGCCCATAATGTCTGCCCTACCCCTATCCACAGGGGGAGAGGAAGAAGCACTGTAGCCCATAATGTCTGCCCTACCCCTATCCACAGGGGGAGAGGAAGAAGCACTGTAGCCCATAATGTCTTCCCTATCCCTAGTAACCACAGAGGAGAGGAAGAAGCACTGTAGCCCATAATGTCTGCCCTACCCCTATCCACAGAGGAGAGGAAGAAGCACTGTATCCCATAATGTCTGCCCTAACCCTATCCACAGGGGGAGAGGAAAAAGCAATGTAGCCCATAATGTCTGCCCTACCCCTATCTACAGGGGGAGAGGAAGAAGCACTGTAGCCCATAATGTCTGCCCTACCCCTAGTAACCACAGAGGAGAGGAAGAAGCACTGTAGCCATAATGTCTGCCCTATCCCTATCCACAGGGGAGAGGAAGAAGCACTGTAGCCCATAATGTCTGCCCTACCCCTATCCACAGGGGGAGAGGAAGAAGCACTGTAGCCCATAATGTCTGCCCTATCCCTAGTAACCACAGAGGAGAGGAAGAGCACTGTAGCCATAATGTCTGCCCTACCCCTATCCACAGGGGAGAGGAAGAAGCACTGTAGCCCATAATGTCTGCCCTATCCCTAGTAACCACAGAGGAGAGGAAGAAGCACTGTAGCCCATAATGTCTGCCCTACCCCTATTCACAGGGGGAGAGGAAGAAGCACTGTAGCCCATAATGTCTGCCCTATCCCTAGTAACCACAGACGAGAGGAAGAAGTACTGTAGCCCATAATGTCTGCCCTACCCCTATCCACAGGGGGAGAGGAAGAAGCACTGTAGCCCATAATGTCTTCCCTATCCCTAGTAACCACAGAGGAGAGGAAGAAGCACTGTAGCCCATAATGTCTGCCCTATCCCTATCCACAGGGGGAGAGGAAGAAGCACTGTAGCCCATAATGTCTGCCCTATCCCTATCCACAGGGGGAGAGGAAGAAGCACTGTAGCCCATAATGTCTGCCCTACCCCTATTCACAGGGGGAGAGGAAGAAGCACTGTAGCCCATAATGTCTGCCCTACCCCTATCCACAGGGGGAGAGGAAGAATCACTGTAGCCCATAATGTCTGCCCTACCCCTATCCACAGGGGGAGAGGAAGAAGCACTGTAGCCCATAATGTCTGCCCTACCCCTATCCACAGGGGGAGAGGAAGAAGCACTGTAGCCCATAATGTCTGCCCTACCCCTATCCACAGGGGGAGAGGATGAATCACTGTAGCCCATAATGTCTGCCCTACCCCTATCCACAGGGGGAGAGGAAGAAGAACTGTAGCCCATAATGTCTGCCCTATCCCTAGTAACCACAGACGAGAGGAAGAAGTACTGTAGCCCATAATGTCTGCCCTACCCCTATCCACAGGGGGAGAGGAAGAAGCACTGTAGCCCATAATGTCTTCCCTATCCCTAGTAACCACAGAGGAGAGGAAGAAGCACTGTAGCCATAATGTCTGCCCTATCCCTAGTAACCACAGAGGAGAGGAAGAAGCACTGTAGCCCATAATGTCTGCCCTACCCCTAGTAACCACAGAGGAGAGGAAGAAGCACTGTAGCCATAATGTCTGCCCTACCCCTAGTAACCACAGAGGAGAGGAAGAAGCACTGTAGCCATAATGTCTGCCCTACCCCTATCCACAGGGGGAGAGGAATAAGCACTGTAGCCCATAATGTCTGCCCTATCCCTATCCACAGGGGAGAGGAATAAGCACTGTAGCCCATAATGTCTGCCCTATCCCTATCCACAGGGGAGAGGAAGAAGCACTGTAGCCCATAATGTCTGCCCTATCCCTATCCACAGGGGGAGAGGAAGAAGCACTGTAGCCCATAATGTCTGCCCTACCCCTAGTAACCACAGAGGAGAGGAAGAAGCACTGTAGCCCATAATGTCTGCCCTACCCCTATCCACAGGGGGAGAGGAATAAGCACTGTAGCCCATAATGTCTGCCCTATCCCTATCCACAGGGGGAGAGGAATAAGCACTGTAGCCCATAATGTCTGCCCTACCCCTATCCACAGGGGGAGAGGAAGAAGCACTGTAGCCCATAATGTCTGCCCTACCCCTATCCACAGGGGGAGAGGAAGAAGCACTGTAGCCCATAATGTCTTCCCTATCCCTAGTAACCACAGAGGAGAGGAAGAAGCACTGTAGCCCATAATGTCTGCCCTACCCCTATCCACAGAGGAGAGGAAGAAGCACTGTATCCCATAATGTCTGCCCTAACCCTATCCACAGGGGGAGAGGAAAAAGCAATGTAGCCCATAATGTCTGCCCTACCCCTATCTACAGGGGGAGAGGAAGAAGCACTGTAGCCCATAATGTCTGCCCTACCCCTATCCACAGGGGGAGAGGAAGAAGCACTGTAGCCCATAATGTCTTCCCTATCCCTAGTAACCACAGAGGAGAGGAAGAAGCACTGTAGCCATAATGTCTGCCCTATCCCTAGTAACCACAGAGGAGAGGAAGAAGCACTGTAGCCCATAATGTCTGCCCTACCCCTAGTAACCACAGAGGAGAGGAAGAAGCACTGTAGCCATAATGTCTGCCCTACCCCTAGTAACCACAGAGGAGAGGAAGAAGCACTGTAGCCATAATGTCTGCCCTACCCCTATCCACAGGGGGAGAGGAATAAGCACTGTAGCCCATAATGTCTGCCCTATCCCTATCCACAGGGGGAGAGGAATAAGCACTGTAGCCCATAATGTCTGCCCTATCCCTATCCACAGGGGGAGAGGAAGAAGCACTGTAGCCCATAATGTCTGCCCTATCCCTATCCACAGGGGAGAGGAAGAAGCACTGTAGCCCATAATGTCTGCCCTACCCCTATTCACAGGGGGAGAGGAAGAAGCACTGTAGCCCATAATGTCTGCCCTACCCCTATTCACAGGGGGAGAGGAAGAAGCACTGTAGCCCATAATGTCTGCCCTATCCCTAGTAACCACAGAGGAGAGGAAGAAGCACTGTAGCCCATAATGTCTGCCCTACCCCTATCCACAGGGGGAGAGGAAGAAGCACTGTAGCCCATAATGCCTGCCCTACCCCTATTCACAGGGGGAGAGGAAGAAGCACTGTAGCCCATAATGTCTGCCCTATCCCTAGTAACCACAGACGAGAGGAAGAAGTACTGTAGCCCATAATGTCTGCCCTACCCCTATCCACAGGGGGAGAGGAAGAAGCACTGTAGCCCATAATGTCTGCCCTACCCCTATCCACAGGGGGAGAGGAAGAAGCACTGTAGCCCATAATGTCTGCCCTACCCCTATCCACAGGGGGAGAGGAAGAAGCACTGTAGCCCATAATGTCTTCCCTATCCCTAGTAACCACAGAGGAGAGGAAGAAGCACTGTAGCCCATAATGTCTGCCCTACCCCTATCCACAGAGGAGAGGAAGAAGCACTGTATCCCATAATGTCTGCCCTAACCCTATCCACAGGGGGAGAGGAAAAAGCAATGTAGCCCATAATGTCTGCCCTACCCCTATCTACAGGGGGAGAGGAAGAAGCACTGTAGCCCATAATGTCTGCCCTACCCCTAGTAACCACAGAGGAGAGGAAGAAGCACTGTAGCCATAATGTCTGCCCTATCCCTATCCACAGGGGGAGAGGAAGAAGCACTGTAGCCCATAATGTCTGCCCTACCCCTATCCACAGGGGGAGAGGAAGAAGCACTGTAGCCCATAATGTCTGCCCTATCCCTAGTAACCACAGAGGAGAGGAAGAGCACTGTAGCCATAATGTCTGCCCTACCCCTATCCACAGGGGGAGAGGAAGAAGCACTGTAGCCCATAATGTCTGCCCTATCCCTAGTAACCACAGAGGAGAGGAAGAAGCACTGTAGCCCATAATGTCTGCCCTACCCCTATTCACAGGGGGAGAGGAAGAAGCACTGTAGCCCATAATGTCTGCCCTATCCCTAGTAACCACAGACGAGAGGAAGAAGTACTGTAGCCCATAATGTCTGCCCTACCCCTATCCACAGGGGGAGAGGAAGAAGCACTGTAGCCCATAATGTCTTCCCTATCCCTAGTAACCACAGAGGAGAGGAAGAAGCACTGTAGCCCATAATGTCTGCCCTATCCCTATCCACAGGGGAGAGGAAGAAGCACTGTAGCCCATAATGTCTGCCCTATCCCTATCCACAGGGGGAGAGGAAGAAGCACTGTAGCCCATAATGTCTGCCCTACCCCTATTCACAGGGGAGAGGAAGAAGCACTGTAGCCCATAATGTCTGCCCTACCCCTATCCACAGGGGAGAGGAAGAATCACTGTAGCCCATAATGTCTGCCCTACCCCTATCCACAGGGGGAGAGGAAGAAGCACTGTAGCCCATAATGTCTGCCCTACCCCTATCCACAGGGGGAGGAAGAAGCACTGTAGCCCATAATGTCTGCCCTACCCCTATCCACAGGGGAGAGGATGAATCACTGTAGCCCATAATGTCTGCCCTACCCCTATCCACAGGGGGAGGAAGAAGCACTGTAGCCCATAATGTCTGCCCTACCCCTATCCACAGGGGGAGAGGAAGAAGCACTGTAGCCCATAATGTCTGCCCTACCCCTATCCACAGGGGGAGAGGAAGAAGCACTGTAGCCCATAATGTCTGCCCTACCCCTATCCACAGGGGGAGAGGAAGAAGGACTGTAGCCATAATGTCTGCCCTACCCCTATCCACAGGGGGAGAGGAAGAAGCACTGTAGCCCATAATGTCTGCCCTACCCCTATCCACAGGGGGAGAGGAAGAAGGACTGTAGCCATAATGTCTGCCCTACCCCTATCCACAGGGGAGAGGAAGAATCACTGTAGCCCATAATGTCTGCCCTACCCCTATCCACAGGGGGAGAGGAAGAAGGACTGTAGCCATAATGTCTGCCCTACCCCTATCCACAGGGGGAGAGGAAGAAGCACTGTAGCCCATAATGTCTGCCCTACCCCTATCCACAGGGGGAGAGGAAGAAGCACTGTAGCCCATAATGTCTGCCCTATCCCTATCCACAGGGGGAGAGGAAGAAGCACTGTAGCCCATAAAGTCTGCCCTATCCCTATCCACAGGGGGAGAGGAAGAAGCACTGTAGCCCATAATGTCTGCCCTACCCCTATCCACAGGGGGAGAGGAAGAAGCACTGTAGCCATAATGTCTGCCCTATCCCTATCCACAGGGGGAGAGGAATAAGCACTGTAGCCCATAATGTCTGCCCTATCCCTATCCACAGGGGGAGAGGAAGAAGCACTGTAGCCCATAATGTCTGCCCTATCCCTATCCACAGGAGGAGAGGAAGAAGCACTGTGGCCCATAATGTCTGCCCTATCCCTATCCACAGGGGGAGAGGAAGAAGCACTGTAGCCCATAATGTCTGCCCTATCCCTATCCACAGGAGGAGAGGAAGAAGCACTGTGGCCCATAATGTCTGCCCTATCCCTATCCACAGGGGGAAGAAGCACTGTAGCCCATAATGTCTGCCCTACCCCTATCCACAGGGGGAGATGAAGAAGCACTGTAGCCCATAATGTCTGCCCTATCCCTATTCACAAGGGGAGAGGAAGAAGCACTGTAGCCCATAATGTCTGCCCTATCCCTATCCACAGGGGGAGAGGAAGAAGCACTGTAGCCCATAATGTCTGCCCTATCCCTATCCACAGGAGGAGAGGAAGAAGCACTGTGGCCCATAATGTCTGCCCTATCCCTATCCACAGGGGGAAGAAGCACTGTAGCCCATAATGTCTGCCCTACCCCTATCCACAGGGGGAGAGGAAGAAGCACTGTAGCCCATAATGTCTGCCCTACCCCTATCCACAGGGGGAGAGGAAGAAGCACTGTAGCCCATAATGTCTGCCCTACCCCTATCCACAGGGGGAGAGGAAGAAGCACTGTAGCCATAATGTCTGCCCTACCCCTATCTACAGGGGGAGAGGAAGAAGCACTGTAGCCCATAATGTCTGCCCTATCCCTATCCACAGGGGGAGAGGAAGAAGCACTGTAGCCATAATGTCTGCCCTACCCCTATCTACAGGGGGAGAGGAAGAAGCACTGTAGCCATAATGTCTGCCCTATCCCTATCCACAGGGGGAGAGGAATAAGCACTGTAGCCCATAATGTCTGCCCTATCCCTATCCACAGGGGGAGAGGAAGAAGCACTGTAGCCCATAATGTCTGCCCTATCCCTATCCACAGGGGGAGAGGAAGAAGCACTGTAGCCCATAATGTCTGCCCTATCCCTATCCACAGGAGGAGAGGAAGAAGCACTGTAGCCCATAATGTCTGCCCTATCCCTATCCACAGGGGGAAGAAGCACTGTAGCCCATAATGTCTGTCCTACCCCTATCCACAGGGGGAGAGGAAGAAGCACTGTAGCCCATAATGTCTGCCCTATCCCTATCCACAGGGGGAGAGGAAGAAGCACTGTAGCCCATAATGTCTGCCCTATCCCTATCCACAGGGGGAGAGGAAGAAGCACTGTAGCCCATAATGTCTGCCCTATCTCTATCCACAGGGGAGAGGAAGAAGCACTGTAGCCCATAATGTCTGCCCTATCCCTATCCACAGGGGAGAGGAAGAAGCACTGTAGCCCATAATGTCTGCCCTACCCCTATCCACAGGGGGAGAGGAAAAAGAACTGTAGCCCATAATGTCTTCCCTATCCCTAGTAACCACAGAGGAGAGGAAGAAGCACTGTAGCCCATAATGTCTGCCCTACCCCTATTCACAGGGGGAGAGGAAGAAGCACTGTAGCCCATAATGTCTGCCCTATCCCTAGTAACCACAGACGAGAGGAAGAAGTACTGTAGCCCATAATGTCTGCCCTACCCCTATCCACAGGGGGAGAGGAAGAAGCACTGTAGCCCATAATGTCTTCCCTATCCCTAGTAACCACAGAGGAGAGGAAGAAGCACTGTAGCCCATAATGTCTGCCCTACCCCTATCCACAGGGGGAGAGGAAGAAGCACTGTAGCCCATAATGTCTGCCCTACCCCTATTCACAGGGGAGAGGAAGAAGCACTGTAGCCCATAATGTCTGCCCTATCCCTAGTAACCACAGACGAGAGGAAGAAGTACTGTAGCCCATAATGTCTGCCCTACCCCTATCCACAGGGGAGAGGAAGAAGCACTGTAGCCCATAATGTCTTCCCTATCCCTAGTAACCACAGAGGAGAGGAAGAAGCACTGTAGCCATAATGTCTGCCCTATCCCTAGTAACCACAGAGGAGAGGAAGAAGCACTGTAGCCCATAATGTCTGCCCTACCCCTAGTAACCACAGAGGAGAGGAAGAAGCACTGTAGCCATAATGTCTGCCCTACCCCTAGTAACCACAGAGGAGAGGAAGAAGCACTGTAGCCATAATGTCTGCCCTACCCCTATCCACAGGGGGAGAGGAATAAGCACTGTAGCCCATAATGTCTGCCCTATCCCTATCCACAGGGGGAGAGGAATAAGCACTGTAGCCCATAATGTCTGCCCTATCCCTATCCACAGGGGAGAGGAAGAAGCACTGTAGCCCATAATGTCTGCCCTATCCCTATCCACAGGGGAGAGGAAGAAGCACTGTAGCCCATAATGTCTGCCCTACCCCTATTCACAGGGGAGAGGAAGAAGCACTGTAGCCCATAATGTCTGCCCTACCCCTATTCACAGGGGGAGAGGAAGAAGCACTGTAGCCCATAATGTCTGCCCTATCCCTAGTAACCACAGAGGAGAGGAAGAAGCACTGTAGCCCATAATGTCTGCCCTACCCCTATCCACAGGGGGAGAGGAAGAAGCACTATAGCCCATAATGTCTGCCCTACCCCTATTCACAGGGGGAGAGGAAGAAGCACTGTAGCCCATAATGTCTGCCCTATCCCTAGTAACCACAGACGAGAGGAAGAAGTACTGTAGCCCATAATGTCTGCCCTACCCCTATCCACAGGGGGAGAGGAAGAAGCACTGTAGCCCATAATGTCTGCCCTACCCCTATCCACAGGGGGAGAGGAAGAAGCACTGTAGCCCATAATGTCTGCCCTACCCCTATCCACAGGGGGAGAGGAAGAAGCACTGTAGCCCATAATGTCTTCCCTATCCCTAGTAACCACAGAGGAGAGGAAGAAGCACTGTAGCCCATAATGTCTGCCCAATCCCTAGTAACCACAGAGGAGAGGAAGAAGCACTGTATCCCATAATGTCTGCCCTACCCCTATCCACAGAGGAGAGGAAGAAGCACTGTATCCCATAATGTCTGCCCTAACCCTATCCACAGGGGGAGAGGAAAAAGCAATGTAGCCCATAATGTCTGCCCTACCCCTATCTACAGGGGGAGAGGAAGAAGCACTGTAGCCCATAATGTCTGCCCTACCCCTAGTAACCACAGAGGAGAGGAAGAAGCACTGTAGCCATAATGTCTGCCCTATCCCTATCCACAGGGGGAGAGGAAGAAGCACTGTAGCCCATAATGTCTGCCCTACCCCTATCCACAGGGGGAGAGGAAGAAGCACTGTAGCCCATAATGTCTGCCCTATCCCTAGTAACCACAGAGGAGAGGAAGAGCACTGTAGCCATAATGTCTGCCCTACCCCTATCCACAGGGGGAGAGGAAGAAGCACTGTAGCCCATAATGTCTGCCCTATCCCTAGTAACCACAGAGGAGAGGAAGAAGCACTGTAGCCCATAATGTCTGCCCTACCCCTAGTAACCACAGAGGAGAGGAAGAGCACTGTAGCCATAATGTCTGCCCTATCCCTAGTAACCACAGAGGAGAGGAAGAAGCACTGTAGCCCATAATGTCTGCCCTACCCCTATCTACAGGGGGAGGGGAAGAAGCACTGTAGCCCATAATGTCTGCCCTACCCCTATCCCCAGGGGGAGAGGAAGAAGCACTGTAGCCCATAATGTCTACCCTACCCCTATCCCCAGGGGGAGAGGAAGAAGCACTGTAGCCAGTAATGGTTTCCAAGCTGAACTGGAGGCTAGCTGGGTCACGTATAGTGTGCAGTTTCCGGCTTGGTAAGGTTAAAACCTATCCAGCTGAGGAAACTGGCCACTGTTGTGCTTCTGCTTACCTGACAGTAAGGGTGTCTATGCTTATACTCCCAGATGCAGCTGCTTCTTGCTCTCTGCAGGTGAAAACCACATCTCAACTGTGTGTGTGTGTGTGTGTGTGTGTGTGTGTGTGTGTGTGTGTGCGTGCGTGCGTGCGTGCGTGCGTGCGTGCGTGCGAGCGAGCGAGTGAGCGAGAGAGAGAGAGAGAGAGAGAGAGAGACATTCTATAGACAGACAGCCTAATGGACTGAGACAGACTGACACACAGCTAGCCAGGGATAGGGCTTAAGGTTAGGGTCAGTCTAAGGTTAGAGGTCAGGGGTTATAGGTCTGGAGTTAGTTACCTGACAGATAATGTTGTCATAGTAAGCCAGATTGTGAGCGTGGGGTTGAAGGGGGTGCGGGGGGGAGTCACACAACTTCCTTACGTTGGCATGGGAACCATCTTGTGCCGTGGAAACAGAGAAGCCATCAGTCTGCATCTCGCTGTGTGGACGGTATATACTGGAGCGAGGGAAGGAGCAGAGGACAGAGGGAAGGAGCAGAGGACAGAGGGAAGGAGGAGAGGACAGAGGGAAGGAGCAGAGGACAGAGGGAAGGAGGAGAGGACAGAGGGAAGGAGGAGAGGACAGAGGGAAGGAGGAGAGGACAGAGGGAAGGAGCAGAGGACAGAGGGAAGGAGCAGAGGACAGAGGGAAGGAGCAGAGGACAGAGGGAAGGAGGAGAGGACAGAGGGAAGGAGCAGAGGACAGAGGGAAGGAGGAGAGGACAGAGGGAAGGAGGAGAGGACAGAGGGAAGGAGGAGAGGACAGAGGGAAGGAGGAGACAGAGGGAAGGAGGAGAGGACAGAGGGAAGGAGGAGAGGACATAGGGAAGGAGGAGAGGACAGAGGGAAGGAGGAGAGGACAGAGGGAAGGAGGAGAGGACAGAGGGAAGGAGGAGAGGACAGAGGGAAGGAGGAGAGGACAGAGGGAAGGAGGAGAGGACAGAGGGAAGGAGCAGAGGACAGAGGGAAGGAGGAGAGGACAGAGGGAAGGAGGAGAGGACAGAGGGAAGGAGGAGAGGACAGAGGGAAGGAGGAGAGGACAGAGGGAAGGAGGAGAGGACATAGGGAAGGAGGAGAGGACATAGGGAAGGAGCAGAGGACAGAGGGAAGGAGGAGAGGACAGAGGGAAGGAGGAGAGGACAGAGGGAAGGAGGAGAGGACAGAGGGAAGGAGGAGAGGACAGAGGGAAGGAGGAGAGGACAGAGGGAAGGAGGAGAGGACAGAGGGAAGGAGGAGAGGACAGAGGGAAGGAGGAGAGGACATAGGGAAGGAGGAGAGGACATAGGGAAGGAGCAGAGGACAGAGGGAAGGAGGAGAGGACAGAGGGAAGGGGAAGGAGAGGACAGAGGGAAGGAGGAGAGGACAGAGGGAAGGAGGAGAGGACATAGGGAAGGAGGAGAGGACATAGGGAAGGAGCAGAGGACAGAGGGAAGGAGGAGAGGACAGAGGGAAGGAGGAGAGGACAGAGGGAAGGAGGAGAGGACAGAGGGAAGGAGGAGAGGACATAGGGAAGGAGGAGAGGACATAGGGAAGGAGCAGAGGACAGAGGGAAGGAGGAGAGGACAGAGGGAAGGAGGAGAGGACAGAGGGAAGGAGGAGAGGACAGAGGGAAGGAGGAGAGGACAGAGGGAAGGAGCAGAGGACAGAGGGAAGGAGGAGAGGACAGAGTGAAGGAGGAGAGGACAGAGGGAAGGAGGAGTCGACAGAGGGAAGGAGCAGAGGACAGAGGGAAGGAGGAGAGGACAGAGGGAAGGAGCAGAGGACAGAGGGAAGGAGCAGAGGACAGAGGGAAGGAGGAGAGGACAGAGGGAAGGAGCAGAGGACAGAGGGAAGGAGCAGAGGACAGAGGGAAGGAGCAGAGGACAGATGGAAGGAGGAGAGGACAGAGGTAAGGAGGAGAGGACAGAGGGATGGGACAGAGGTGTGGGACAGAGGGAAGGAGGAGAGGACAGAGGGAAGGAGGAGAGGACAGAGGAAAGGAGGAGAGGACAGAGGGAAGGAGGAGAGGACAGAGGGAAGGAGCAGAGGACAGAGGGAAGGAGGAGAGGACAGAGGGAAGGAGGAGAGGACAGAGGGAAGGAGGAGAGGACAGAGGGAAGGAGGAGAGGACAGAGGGAAGGAGGAGAGGACAGAGGGAAGGAGGAGAGGACAGAGGGAAGGAGGAGAGGACAGAGGGATGGGACAGAGGTGTGGGACAGAGGGAAGGAGGAGAGGACAGAGGGAAGGAGGAGAGGACAGAGGGAAGGAGGAGAGGACAGAGGGAAGGAGGAGAGGACAGAGGGAAGGAGCAGAGGACAGAGGGACGGAGGAGAGGACAGAGGGAAGGAGGAGAGGACAGAGGGAAGGAGCAGAGGACAGAGGGAAGGAGGAGAGGACAGAGGGAAGGAGGAGAGGACAGAGGGAAGGAGGAGAGGACAGAGGGAAGGAGGAGAGGACAGAGGGAAGGAGCAGAGGACAGAGGGAAGGAGGAGAGGACAGAGGGAAGGAGGAGAGGACAGAGGGAAGGAGCAGAGGACAGAGGGAAGGAGGAGAGGACAGAGGGAAGGAGGAGAGGACAGAGGGAAGGAGGAGAGGACAGAGGGAAGGAGGAGAGGACAGAGGGATGGGACAGAGGTGTGGGACAGAGGGATGGGACAGAGGGATGGAGAAGAGGTGTGGGACGGAGGGATGGGACAGAGGTGTGGGACAGAGGTGTGGGACAGAGGTGTGGGACAGAGGTCTGGGACAGAGGGATGGGACAGAGGGATGGAGAAGAGGTGTGGGACGGAGGGATGGGACAGAGGTGTGGGACAGAGGGATGGGACAGAGGGATGGAGAAGAGGTGTGGGATGGAGGGATGGGACAGAGGTGTGGGACAGAGGTGTGGGACAGAGGTGTGGGACAGAGGTGTGGGACAGAGGTGTGGGACAGAGGGATGGGACAGAGGGATGGAGAAGAGGTGTGGGACGGAGGGATGGGACAGAGGTGTGGGACAGAGGGATGGGACAGAGGGATGGAGAAGAGGTGTGGGACGGAGGGATGGGACAGAGGTGTGGGACAGAGGTGTGGGACAGAGGTGTGGGACAGAGGTGTGGGACAGAGGGATGGGACAGAGGGATGGGACAGAGGGATGGAGTGGAGGTGTGGGACGGAGGGATGGGACAGAGGTGTGGGACAGAGGTGTGGGACAGAGGTGTAGGACAGAGGTGTAGGACAGAGGTGTGGGACAGAGGTGTGGGACAGAGGGATGGGACAGAGGGATGGAGAAGAGGTGTGGGACAGAGGTGTGGGACAGAGGTGTGGGACAGAGGTATGGGACAGAGGGATGGAGAAGAGGTGTGGGACAGAGGTGTGGGACAGAGGGATGGGACAGAGGGATGGAGAAGAGGTGTGGGACAGAGGGATGGAGAAGAGGTGTGGGACAGAGGTGTGGGACAGAGGTGTGGGACAGAGGGATGGAGAAGAGGTGTGGGACAGAGGTGTGGGACAGAGGTGTGGGACAGAGGGATGGAGAAGAGGTGTGGGACAGAGGTGTGGGACAGAGGTGTGGGACAGAGGTGTGGGACAGAGGGATGGAGAAGAGGTGTGGGACAGAAGTGTGGGACAGAGGGATGGGACAGAGGGATGGAGAAGAGGTGTGGGACAGAGGTGTGGGACAGAGGTGTGGGACAGAGGGATGGGACAGAGGGATGGAGAAGAGGTGTGGGACAGAGGTGTGGGACAGAGGTATGGAGAAGAGGTGTGGGACAGAGGTGTGGGACAGAGGGATGGAGAAGAGGTGTGGGACGGAGGGATGGGACAGAGGTGTGGGACAGAGGGATGGGACAGAGGGATGGAGAAGAGGTGTGGGACGGAGGGATGGGACAGAGGTGTGGGACAGAGGTGTGGGACAGAGGTGTGGGACAGAGGTGTGGGACAGAGGGATGGGACAGAGGGATGGGACAGAGGGATGGAGTGGAGGTGTGGGACGGAGGGATGGGACAGAGGTGTGGGACAGAGGTGTGGGACAGAGGTGTAGGACAGAGGTGTGGGACAGAGGTGTGGGACAGAGGGATGGGACAGAGGGATGGAGAAGAGGTGTGGGACAGAGGTGTGGGACAGAGGTGTGGGACAGAGGTATGGGACAGAGGGATGGAGAAGAGGTGTGGGACAGAGGTGTGGGACAGAGGGATGGGACAGAGGGATGGAGAAGAGGTGTGGGACAGAGGGATGGAGAAGAGGTGTGGGACAGAGGTGTGGGACAGAGGTGTGGGACAGAGGGATGGAGAAGAGGTGTGGGACAGAGGTGTGGGACAGAGGTGTGGGACAGAGGGATGGAGAAGAGGTGTGGGACAGAGGTGTGGGACAGAGGTGTGGGACAGAGGTGTGGGACAGAGGTGTGGGACAGAGGGATGGAGAAGAGGTGTGGGACAGAAGTGTGGGACAGAGGGATGGGACAGAGGGATGGAGAAGAGGTGTGGGACAGAGGTGTGGGACAGAGGTGTGGGACAGAGGGATGGGACAGAGGGATGGAGAAGAGGTGTGGGACAGAGGTGTGGGACAGAGGTATGGAGAAGAGGTGTGGGACAGAGGTGTGGGACAGAGGGATGGGACAGAGGGATGGGACAGAGGGATGGAGAAGAGGTGTGGGACAGAGGGATGGGACAGAGGGATGGAGAAGAGGTGTGGGACAGAGGTGTGGGACAGAGGTATGGAGAAGAGGTGTGGGACAGAGGTGTGGGACAGAGGGATGGGACAGAGGGATGGGACAGAGGGATGGAGAAGAGGTGTGGGACAGAGGGATGGGACAGAGGGATGGGACAGAGGTGTGGGACAGAGGGATGGGACAGAGGGATGGGACAGAGGAATGGAGAAGAGGTGTGGGACAGAGGTGTGGGACAGAGGGATGGGACAGAGGGATGGCGAAGAGGTGTGGGACAGAGGTGTGGGACGGAGGGATGGGACAGAGGGATGGGACAGAGGGATGGGACAGAGGGATGGGACAGAGGGATGGAGAAGAGGTGTGGGACAGAGGTGTAGGACAGAGGGATGGGACAGAGGTGTGGGACAGAGGGATGGGACAGAGGGATGGGACAGAGGTGTGGGACAGAGGGATGGAGAAGAGGTGTGGGACAGAGGTGTGGGACAGAGGGATGGAGAAGAGGTGTGGGACAGAGGTGTGGGACAGAGGTGTGGGACAGAGGGATGGGACAGAGGTGTGGGACAGAGGGATGGGACAGAGGGATGGGACAGAAGTGTGGGACAGAGGGATGGAGAAGAGGTGTGGGACAGAGGTGTGGGACAGAGGTGTGGGACAGAGGGATGGAGAAGAGGTGTGGGACAGAGGTGTGGGACAGAGGTGTGGGACAGAGGTGTGGGACAGAGGTGTGGGACAGAGGGATGGAGAAGAGGTGTGGGACAGAAGTGTGGGACAGAGGGATGGGACAGAGGGATGGAGAAGAGGTGTGGGACAGAGGTGTGGGACAGAGGTGTGGGACATAGGGATGGGACAGAGGGATGGAGAAGAGGTGTGGGACAGAGGTGTGGGACAGAGGTATGGAGAAGAGGTGTGGGACAGAGGTGTGGGACAGAGGGATGGGACAGAGGGATGGGACAGAGGGATGGAGAAGAGGTGTGGGACAGAGGGATGGGACAGAGGGATGGAGAAGAGGTGTGGGACAGAGGTGTGGGACAGAGGGATGGGACAGAGGTGTGGGACAGAGGTGTGGGACAGAGGTGTGGGACAGAGGGATGGGACAGAGGGATGGGACAGAGGGATGGAGAAGAGGTGTGGGACAGAGGGATGGGACAGAGGGATGGGACAGAGGTGTGGGACAGAGGGATGGGACAGAGGGATGGAGAAGAGGTGTGGGACAGAGGTGTGGGACAGAGGGATGGGACAGAGGGATGGAGAAGAGGTGTGGGACAGAGGGATGGGACAGAGGGATGGGACAGAGGGATGGGACAGAGGGATGGGACAGAGGGATGGAGAAGAGGTGTGGGACAGAGGTGTAGGACAGAGGGATGGGACAGATGTGTGGGACAGAGGGATGGGACAGAGGGATGGGACAGAGGTGTGGGACAGAGGGATGGAGAAGAGGTGTGGGACAGAGGTGTGGGACAGAGGGATGGAGAAGAGGTGTGGGACAGAGGTGTGGGACAGAGGGATGGAGAAGAGGTGTGGGACAGAGGTGTGGGACAGAGGGATGGGACAGAGGTGTGGGACAGAGGGATGGGACAGAGGGATGGGACAGAGGTGTGGGACAGTGGGATGGAGAAGAGGTGTAGGACAGAGGTGTAGGACAGAGGGATGGGACAGAGGGATGGGACAGATGGATGGGACAGAGGTGTGGGACAGAGGGATGGGACAGAGGTGTGGGACAGAGGGATGGGACAGAGGGATGGGACAGAGGTGTGGGACAGAGGGATGGGACAGAGGGATGGGACAGAGGGATGGGACAGAGGTGTGGGACAGAGGGATGGGACAGAGGGATGGGACAGAGGGATGGGACAGAGGTGTGGGACAGAGGGATGGGACAGAGGGATGGGACAGAGGGATGGGACAGAGGTGTGGGACAGAGGGATGGGACAGAGGGATGGGACAGAGGGATGGGACAGAGGGATGGGACAGAGGTGTGGGACAGAGGGATGGGACAGAGGGATGGGACAGAGGTGTGGGACAGAGGGATGGGACAGAGGTGTGGGACAGAGGGATGGGACAGAGGGATGGGACAGAGGGATGGGACAGAGGGATGGGACAGAGGTGTGGGACAGAGGTGTGGGACAGACGTGTGGGACAGAGGGATGGGACGGAGGTGTGGGACAGAGGTGTGGGACAGAGGTGTGGGACAGAGGTGTGGGACAAAGGTGTGGGACAAAGGTGTGGGACAGAGGTGTGGGACAGAGGTGTGGGACAGAGGGATGGAGAAGAGGTGAGAGGTGTGGAAGAGAGGTGTTGGGGAAAGAGTGTTAGGACAGAGGGATTTTCATTGATGTGACAAACGTGTCAAGTACAAGCCTTTTATACTGTCAAATATGAATTGTTTAATAAATAAGGCCTCTCCCTCCCCCTTTCTCTCTCTCTGAATGTAATGGTTAAACCCTCAGACTAAACAACATGTTATCTCAGAGACAAACACACACTGTCAGGCTGGTCTACTTTCAGCTGAGGAACAGTTATTACTGCTGCATCAATGTCTGGCCTTCCTCACAAGTCATCACCATAACTCTCTGTATCTCTCTTCCCCTCTCTTTCTCTGTGTCTCTCTTCCCCTCTCTTTCTCTGTGTCTCTCTTCACCTCTTTCTCTGTGTCTCTCTTCCCCTCTTTCTCTGTGTCTCTCTTCCCCTCTTTCTCTGTATCTCTCTTCCCCTCTCATTCTCTGTATCTCTCTTCCCCTCTCTCTCTGTATCTCTCTTCCCCTCTCTTTCTCTGTATCTCTCTTCACCTCTTTCTCTGTGTCTCTCTTCCCCTCTTTCTCTGTGTCTCTCTTCCCCTCTTTCTCTGTATCTCTCTTCCCCTCTCTCTCTGTATCTCTCTTCCCCTCTCTTTCTCTGTATCTCTCTTCCCCTCTTTTCTCTGTATCTCTCTCTCTCTTTCTCTGTATCTCTCTTCCCTCTCTTTCTCTGTATCTCTCTTCCCCTCTTTCTCTGTATCTCTCTTCCCCTCTTTCTCTGTATCTCTCTTCTCTGTATCTCTCTTCCCTCTCTTTCTCTGTATCTCTCTTCCCCTCTCTTTCTCTGTGTCTCTCTTCCCCTCTCTTTCTCTGTATCTCTCTTCCCCTCTTTCTCTGTATCTCTCTCTCTCTGTATCTCTCTTCCCCTCTCTTTCTCTGTATCTCTCTTCCCCTCTCTCTCTGTATCTCTCTTTCTCTGTATCTCTCTTCCCCTCTTTCTCTGTATCTCTCTTTCTCTGTATCTCTCTTCCCCTCTCTTTCTCTGTATCTCTCTTCCCTCTCTTTCTCTGTATCTCTCTTCCCCTCTCTTTCTCTGTATCTCTCTTTCTCTGTATCTCTCTTCCCCTCTTTTCTCTGTATCTCTCTTCCCTCTCTTTCTCTGTATCTCTCTTCCCTCTCTTTCTCTGTATCTCTCTTCCCCTCTCTTTCTCTGTATCTCTCTTCCCTCTCTTTCTCTGTATCTCTCTTCCCTCTCTTTCTCTGTATCTCTCTTCACCTCTCTTTCTCTGTATCTCTCTTCACCTCTCTTTCTCTGTATCTCTCTTCACCTCTCTTTCTCTGTATCTCTCTTCACCTCTCTTTCTCTGTATCTCTCTTCCCCTCTCTTTCTCTGTGTCTCTCTTCCCCTCTCTTTCTCTGTATCTCTCTTCCCCTCTCTTTCTCTGTGTCTCTCTTCACCTCTCTTTCTCTGTGTCTCTCTTCACCTCTCTTTCTCTGTGTCTCTCTTCACCTCTTTCTCTGTATCTCTCTTTCTCTTTCTGTGTCTCTCTTCCCTCTTTCTCTGTATCTCTCTTCCCCTCTCTTTCTCTGTATCTCTCTTCCCCTCTCTTTCTCTGTATCTCTCTTCCCCTCTCTCTCTGTATCTCTCTTTCTCTGTATCTCTCTTCACCTCTCTTTCTCTGTATCTCTCTTCCCCTCTCTTTCTCTGTATCTCTCTTCACCTCTCTTTCTCTGTATCTCTCTTCCCTCTCTTTCTCTGTATCTCTCTTCCCCTCTCTTTCTCTGTATCTCTCTTCCCCTCTCTCTCTGTATCTCTCTTCCCCTCTCTTTCTCTGTATCTCTCTTCCCCTTTCTCTGTATCTCTCTCTCTCTGTATCTCTCTTCCCTCTCTTCTCTGTATCTCTCTTCCCCTCTTTTCTGTATCTCTCTTCCCTCTCTCTGTATCTCTCTTCCCCTCTCTTTCTCTGTATCTCTCTTCCCTCTCTTTCTCTGTATCTCTCTTCCCTCTCTTTCTCTGTGTCTCTCTTCCCTCTCTTTCTCTGTATCTCTCTTCCCCTCTCTTTCTCTGTATCTCTCTTCCCCTCTCTTTCTCTGTATCTCTCTTCCCCTCTCTTTCTCTGTATCTCTCTTCCCCTCTCTCTCTGTATCTCTCTTTCTCTGTATCTCTCTTCCCCTCTTTCTCTGTATCTCTCTTCTCTTTTCTCTGTATCTCTCTTCCCCTCTCTTCTCTGTATCTCTCTTCCCCTCTCTTTCTCTGTATCTCTCTTCCCTCTCTTTCTCTGTATCTCTCTCTCTCTGTATCTCTCTTCCCTCTCTCTCTCTGTATCTCTCTTCCCCTCTCTTTCTCTGTATCTCTCTTCCCCTCTCTCTCTGTATCTCTCTTCCCCTCTCTTTCTCTGTATCTCTCTTCCCCTCTCTCTCTGTATCTCTCTTCCCCTCTCTCTGTATCTCTCTTCCCTCTCTTTCTCTGTGTCTCTCTTCACCTCTCTTTCTCTGTGTCTCTCTTCACCTCTTTCTCTGTGTCTCTCTTCCCCTCTTTCTCTGTGTCTCTCTTCCCCTCTTTCTCTGTATCTCTCTTCCCCTCTTTCTCTGTATCTCTCTTCCCCTCTCTTTCTCTGTATCTCTCTTCCCCTCTTTCTCTGTATCTCTCTTCCCCTCTTTCTCTGTATCTCTCTTCCCCTCTCTTTCTCTGTATCTCTCTTCCCCTCTCTTTCTCTGTATCTCTCTCTCTCTGTATCTCTCTTCCCCTCTCTTTCTCTGTATCTCTCTTCCCCTCTCTCTCTGTATCTCTCTTCCCCTCTCTTTCTCTGTATCTCTCTTCCCCTCTCTTTCTCTGTATCTCTCTTCACCTCTCTTTCTCTGTGTCTCTCTTCACCTCTCTTTCTCTGTGTCTCTCTTCACCTCTCTTTTCTCTGTGTCTCTCTTCCCCTCTTTCTCTGTGTCTCTCTTCCCCTCTTTCTCTGTATCTCTCTTCCCCTCTTTCTCTGTATCTCTCTTCCCTCTCTTTCTCTGTATCTCTCTTCCCCTCTTTTCTCTGTATCTCTCTTCCCCTCTTTTCTCTGTATCTTTCTCTGTATCTCTCTTCCCTCTCTTTCTCTGTGTCTCTCTTCCCCCTCTCTTTCTCTGTGTCTCTCTTCCCTCTTTTCTCTGTGTCTCTCTTCCCCTCTTTCTCTGTATCTCTCTTCCCTCTTTCTCTGTATCTCTCTTCCCTCTCTTTCTCTGTATCTCTCTTCCCCTCTTTCTCTGTATCTCTCTTCCCCTCTTTCTCTGTGTCTCTCTTCCCCTCTCTTTCTCTGTGTCTCTCTTCCCCTCTTTCTCTGTGTCTCTCTTCCCCTCTTTCTCTGTATCTCTCTTCCCCTCTTTCTCTGTATCTCTCTTTCTCTGTATCTCTCTTCCCCTCTCTTTCTCTGTATCTCTCTTCCCCTCTTTCTCTGTATCTCTCTTCCCCTCTTTCTCTGTATCTCTCTTTCTCTGTATCTCTCTTTCTCTGTGTCTCTCTTCCCCTCTTTCTCTGTATCTCTCTTCCCCTCTCTTTCTCTGTGTCTCTCTTCCCCTCTCTTTCTCTGTATCTCTCTTCCCCTCTCTTTCTCTGTATCTCTCTTCCCCTCTCTTTCTCTGTATCTCTCTTCCCCTCTTTCTCTGTATCTCTCTTCCCCTCTCTTTCTCTGTATCTCTCTTCCCCTCTTTCTCTGTATCTCTCTTCCCCTCTCTTTCTCTGTGTCTCTCTTCCCCTCTTTCTCTGTGTCTCTCTTCCCCTCTTTCTCTGTATCTCTCTTCCCCTCTCTTTCTCTGTGTCTCTCTTCCCCTCTTTCTCTGTGTCTCTCTTCCCCTCTTTCTCTGTATCTCTCTTCCCCTCTTTCTCTGTATCTCTCTTCCCCTCTCTTTCGCTGTATCTCTCTTCCCCTCTCTTTCTCTGTATCTCTCTTCCCCTCTTTCTCTGTATCTCTCTTCCCCTCTTTCTCTGTATCTCTCTTTCTCTGTGTCTCTCTTCCCCTCTCTTTCTCTGTGTCTCTCTTCCCCTCTCTTTCTCTGTATCTCTCTTTCTCTGTATCTCTCTTCCCCTCTTTCTCTGTATCTCTCTTCCCCTCTTTCTCTGTATCTCTCTTCCCCTCTCTTTCTCTGTATCTCTCTTCCCCTCTCTTTCTCTGTATCTCTCTTCCCCTCTTTCTCTGTATCTCTCTTCCCCTCTCTTTCTCTGTATCTCTCTTCCCCTCTTTCTCTGTATCTCTCTTCCCCTCTCTTTCTCTGTGTCTCTCTTCCCCTCTTTCTCTGTATCTCTCTTCCCCTCTTTCTCTGTATCTCTCTTCCCCTCTCTTTCTCTGTGTCTCTCTTCCCCTCTTTCTCTGTATCTCTCTTCCCCTCTCTTTCTCTGTATCTCTCTTCCCCTCTTTCTCTGTATCTCTCTTCCCCTCTTTCTCTGTATCTCTCTTCCCCTCTCTTTCTCTGTGTCTCTCTTCCCCTCTCTTTCTCTGTGTCTCTCTTCCCCTCTTTCTCTGTGTCTCTCTTCCCCTCTTTCTCTGTATCTCTCTTCCCCTCTTTCTCTGTATCTCTCTTCCCCTCTCTTTCTCTGTATCTCTCTTCCCCTCTCTTTCTCTGTATCTCTCTTCCCCTCTTTCTCTGTATCTCTCTTCCCCTCTTTCTCTGTATCTCTCTTTCTCTGTGTCTCTCTTCCCCTCTCTTTCTCTGTGTCTCTCTTCCCCTCTCTTTCTCTGTATCTCTCTTCACCTCTCTTTCTCTGTGTCTCTCTTCCCCTCTCTTTCTCTGTATCTCTCTTCCCCTCTTTCTCTGTATCTCTCTTCCCCTCTTTCTCTGTATCTCTCTTCCCCTCTCTTTCTCTGTATCTCTCTTCCCCTCTCTTTCTCTGTATCTCTCTTCCCCTCTTTCTCTGTATCTCTCTTCCCCTCTCTTTCTCTGTATCTCTCTTCCCCTCTTTCTCTGTATCTCTCTTCCCCTCTCTTTCTCTGTGTCTCTCTTCCCCTCTTTCTCTGTATCTCTCTTCCCCTCTTTCTCTGTATCTCTCTTCCCCTCTCTTTCTCTGTGTCTCTCTTCCCCTCTTTCTCTGTGTCTCTCTTCCCCTCTTTCTCTGTATCTCTCTTCCCCTCTTTCTCTGTATCTCTCTTCCCCTCTCTTTCGCTGTATCTCTCTTCCCCTCTCTTTCTCTGTATCTCTCTTCCCCTCTTTCTCTGTATCTCTCTTCCCCTCTTTCTCTGTATCTCTCTTTCTCTGTGTCTCTCTTCCCCTCTCTTTCTCTGTGTCTCTCTTCCCCTCTCTTTCTCTGTATCTCTCTTTCTCTGTATCTCTCTTCCCCTCTTTCTCTGTATCTCTCTTCCCCTCTTTCTCTGTATCTCTCTTCCCCTCTCTTTCTCTGTATCTCTCTTCCCCTCTCTTTCTCTGTATCTCTCTTCCCCTCTTTCTCTGTATCTCTCTTCCCTCTCTTTCTCTGTATCTCTCTTCCCCTCTCTCTGTATCTCTCTTCCCCTCTCTTTCTCTGTATCTCTCTTCCCCTCTTTCTCTGTATCTCTCTTCCCCTCTTTCTCTGTATCTCTCTTCCCCTCTTTCTCTTTCTCTGTTCCCTCTCTTTCTCTGTCTCTCTTCCCTCTTTCTCTGTGTCTCTCTTCCCTTTTCTCTGTATCTCTCTTCCCCTCTTTCTCTGTATCTCTCTTCCCCTCTCTTTCTCTGTATCTCTCTTCCCCTCTTTCTCTGTATCTCTCTTCCCCTCTTTCTCTGTATCTCTCTTCCCCTCTTTCTCTGTATCTCTCTTTCTCTGTGTCTCTCTTTCTCTGTGTCTCTCTTCCCCTCTCTTTCTCTGTATCTCTCTTCCCCTCTTTCTCTGTATCTCTCTTCCCCTCTCTTTCTCTGTATCTCTCTTCCCCTCTTTCTCTGTATCTCTCTTCCCCTCTCTTTCTCTGTGTCTCTCTTCCCCTCTTTCTCTGTATCTCTCTTCCCCTCTCTTTCTCTGTGTCTCTCTTCCCCTCTTTCTCTGTATCTCTCTTCCCCTCTTTCTCTGTATCTCTCTTCCCCTCTCTTTCTCTGTATCTCTCTTCCCTCTCTTTCTCTGTGCCTCTCTTCCCTGTATCTCTCTTCTCTGTATCTCTCTTCCCTCTTTCTCTGTATCTCTCTTCCCCTCTTTCTCTGTATCTCTCTTCCCCTCTTTCTCTGTGTCTCTCTTCCCCTCTCTCTCTCTGTGTCTCTCTTCCCTCTTTTCTCTGTGTCTCTCTTCCCCTCTCTTCTCTGTCTCTCTCTTCCCTCTCTTTTCTCTGTGTCTCTCTTCCCCTCTCTTTCTCTGTATCTCTCTTCCCCTCTCTTTCGCTGTGTCTCTCTTCCCCTCTCTTTCTCTGTGTCTCTCTTCCCCTCTTTCTCTGTATCTCTCTTCCCCTCTTTCGCTGTGTCTCTCTTCCCTCTTTCTCTGTGTCTCTCTTCCCCTCTCTTTTCTGTGTCTCTCTTCCCTCTGTGTCTCTCTTTCTCTGTGTCTCTCTTCCCTCTCTTTCTCTGTGTCTCTCTTCCCCTCTCTTTCTCTGTATCTCTCTTCCCCTCTCTTTCTCTGTGTCTCTCTTCCCCTCTCTTTCTCTGTGTCTCTCTTCCCCTCTTTCTCTGTATCTCTCTTCCCTCTTTCGCTGTGTCTCTCTTCCCCTCTCTCTCTCTGTGTCTCTCTTCCCCTCTTTCTCTGTATCTCTCTTCCCCTCTTTCTCTGTATCTCTCTTTCTCTGTATCTCTCTTTCTCTGTGTCTCTCTTTCTCTGTGTCTCTCTTCCCCTCTCTTTCTCTGTGTCTCTCTTCCCTCTTTCTCTGTATCTCTCTTCCCTCTCTTTCTCTGTGTCTCTCTTCTCTCTGTGTCTCTCTTTCTCTGTGTCTCTCTTCTCTCTTTCTCTGTGTCTCTCTTCACCTCTCTTTCTCTGTATCTCTCTTTCTCTGTATCTCTCTTTCTCTGTATCTCTCTTTCTCTGTATCTCTCTTTCTCTGTATCTCTCTTTCTCTGTGTCTCTCTTTCTCTGTATCTCTCTTTCTCTGTATCTCTCTTTCTCTGTATCTCTCTTTCTCTGTGTCTCTCTGTTCTCTTCCCTCTCTTTCTCTGTGTCTCTCTTCCCCTCTCTCTCTGTATCTCTCTTCACCTCTCTTTCTCTGTATCTCTCTTTCTCTGTATCTCTCTTTCTCTGTATCTCTCTTCCCCTCTCTTTCGCTGTATCTCTCTTCCCCTCTCTTTCTCTGTGTCTCTCTTCCCCTCTTTCTCTGTATCTCTCTTCCCCTCTTTCGCTGTGTCTCTCTTCCCCTCTCTCTCTCTGTGTCTCTCTTCCCCTCTCTTTCGCTGTATCTCTCTTCCCCTCTCTTTCTCTGTATCTCTCTTTCGCTGTGTCTCTCTTCCCCTCTCTTTCTCTGTGTCTCTCTTCCCCTCTCTTTCGCTGTGTCTCTCTTCCCCTCTCTTTCTCTGTGTCTCTCTTCCCCTCTTTCTCTGTATCTCTCTTCCCCTCTTTCTCTGTGTCTCTCTTCCCCTCTCTTTCTCTGTGTCTCTCTTCCCCTCTTTCTCTGTGTCTCTCTTCCCCTCTCTTTCTCTGTGTCTCTCTTCCCTCTCTTTCTCTGTGTCTCTCTTCCCCTCTCTTTCTCTGTATCTCTCTTCCCCTCTCTTTCTCTGTGTCTCTCTTCCCCTCTCTTTCTCTGTGTCTCTCTTCCCTCTCTTTCTCTGTATCTCTCTTCCCCTCTTTCTCTGTGTCTCTCTTCCCCTCTCTCTCTCTGTGTCTCTCTTCCCCTCTCTTTCGCTGTGTCTCTCTTCCCCTCTCTTTCTCTGTGTCTCTCTTCCCCTCTCTTTCGCTGTGTCTCTCTTCCCCTCTCTTTCTCTGTATCTCTCTTCCCCTCTCTTTCGCTGTGTCTCTCTTCCCCTCTCTTTCTCTGTGTCTCTCTTCCCCTCTTTCTCTGTATCTCTCTTCCCCTCTTTCGCTGTGTCTCTCTTCCCCTCTCTCTCTCTGTGTCTCTCTTCCCCTCTCTTTTGCTGTGTCTCTCTTCCCCTCTCTTTCTCTGTGTCTCTCTTCCCCTCTCTTTCGCTGTGTCTCTCTTCCCCTCTCTTTCTCTGTATCTCTCTTCCCTCTCTTTCTCTGTGTCTCTCTTCCCTCTCTTTCTCTGTGTCTCTCTTCCCCTCTTTCTCTGTATCTCTCTTCCCCTCTTTCTCTGTGTCTCTCTTCCCCTCTCTCTCTCTGTGTCTCTCTTCCCCTCTCTTTCTCTGTGTCTCTCTTCCCCTCTCTTTCTCTGTGTCTCTCTTCCCTCTCTTTCTCTGTGTCTCTCTTCCCCTCTCTTTCTCTGTGTCTCTCTTCACCTCTTTTCTCTGTATCTCTCTTCCCCTCTCATTCTCTGTATCTCTCTTCCCCTCTTTCTCTGTGTCTCTCTTCCCCTCTCATTCTCTGTATCTCTCTTCCCCTCTTTCTCTGTGTCTCTCTTCCCCTCTCATTCTCTGTATCTCTCTTCCCCTCTTTCTCTGTGTCTCTCTTCCCCTCTCTCTCTCTGTATCTCTCTTCCCCTCTTTCTCTGTGTCTCTCTTCCCTCTCATTCTCTGTATCTCTCTTCCCCTCTTTCTCTGTATCTCTCTTCCCCTCTCATTCTCTGTATCTCTCTTCCCCTCTCTTTCGCTGTGTCTCTCTTCCCCTCTCTTTCTCTGTGTCTCTCTTTCTCTGTATCTCTCTTTCTCTGTATCTCTCTTTCTCTGTGTCTCTCTTCCCTCTCTTTCTCTGTATCTCTCTTCCCTCTCTTTCTCTGTATCTCTCTTCCCTCTTTTCTCTGTGTCTCTCTTCCCCTCTCATTCTCTGTGTCTCTCTTCCCCTCTCTTCTCTGTATCTCTCTTTCTCTGTATCTCTCTTTCTCTGTATCTCTCTTCTCTGTATCTCTCTTCACCTCTCTTTCTCTGTATCTCTCTTCCCCTCTCTTTCTCTGCATCTCTCTTCCCCTCTTTCTCTGTATCTCTCTTCCCCTCTTTCTCTGTATCTCTCTTCCCCTCTCATTCTCTGTATCTCTCTTCCCCTCTCTTTCGCTGTGTCTCTCTTCCCCTCTTTCTCTGTATCTCTCTTTCTCTGTGTCTCTCTTTCTCTGTATCTCTCTTTCTCTGTATCTCTCGTTCTCTGTATCTCTCTTCACCTCTCTTTCTCTGTATCTCTCTTCCCCTCTCATTCTCTGTATCTCTCTTCCCCTCTCGTTCTCTGTATCTCTCTTCTCTGTATCTCTCTTTCTCTGTATCTCTCTTCTCTGTTCTCTCTGTCTCTCTCTTTCTCTGTGTCTCTCTTCCCTCTCTTTCTCTGTATCTCTCTTCCCTCTCTTTCTCTGTGTCTCTCTTCCCCTCTCTTCTCTGTATCTCTCTTCCCCTCTTTCTCTGTATCTCTCTTTCTCTGTATCTCTCTTTCTCTGTTCTCTCTTCTCTGTATCTCTCTTCCCTCTCTTTCTCTGTATCTCTCTTCCCTCTCTTTCTCTGTATCTCTCTTCCCCTCTTTCTCTGTATCTCTCTTCCCCTCTTTCTCTGTATCTCTCTTCCCCTCTCTTTCTCTGTATCTCTCTTTCTCTGTATCTCTCTTTCTCTGTATCTCTCTTCTCTGTATCTCTCTTTCTCTGTATCTCTCTTCCCCTCTTTCTCTGTTCTCTCTTTTTCTCTGTATCTCTCTTCCCCTCTCTTTCTCTGTGTCTCTCTTCCCCTCTCATTCTCTGTATCTCTCTTCCCCTCTCGTTCTCTGTATCTCTCTTTCTCTGTATCTCTCTTTCTCTGTATCTCTCTTTTCTCTGTATCTCTCTTCCCTCTCTTTCTCTGTATCTCTCTTCCCCTCTCTTTCTCTGTGTCTCTCTTCCCCTCTTTCTCTGTATCTCTCTTCCCCTCTTTTCTCTGTATCTCTCTTTCTCTGTATCTCTCTTTCTCTGTATCTCTCTTTCTCTGTATCTCTCTTTCTCTGTATCTCTCTTCCCCTCTCTTTCTCTGTATCTCTCTTCCCTGTATCTCTTTTCTCTGTATCTCTCTTCCCCTCTTTCTCTGTATCTCTCTTCCCCTCTCTTTCTCTGTGTCTCTCTTCCCTCTCTTTCTCTGTATCTCTCTTCCTCTCTTTCTCTGTATCTCTCTTCCCCTCTCTTTCTCTGTATCTCTCTTCCCCTCTCTTTCTCTGTATCTCTCTTCCCTCTCTTTCTCTGTATCTCTCTTTCTCTGTATCTCTCTTTCTCTGTATCTCTCTTTCTCTCTGTATCTCTCTTCCCTCTCTTTCTCTGTATCTCTCTTCCTCTGTATCTCTTTTCTCTGTATCTCTCTTCCCCTCTCTTTCTCTGTATCTCTCTTTCTCTGTTCTCTCTTCTCTGTTCCCTCTCTTTCTCTGTATCTCTCTTCCCTCTCTTTCTCTGTATCTCTCTTTCTCTGTATCTCTCTTTCTCTGTATCTCTCTTCCCCTTCTCTCTGTATCTCTCTTTCTCTGTATCTCTCTTTCTTTCTCTGTATCTCTCTTCACCTCTCTTTCTCTGTATCTCTCTTCTCTGTATCTCTCTTTCTCTGTATCTCTCTTCCCCTCTCTTTCTCTGTATCTCTCTTTCCTGTATCTCTCTTTCTCTGTATCTCTCTTTCTCTGTGTCTCTCTTCCCCTCTCTTTCTCTGTATCTCTCTTCCCTCTCTTTCTCTGTATCTCTCTTCCCTCTCTTTCTCTGTATCTCTCTTCCCTCTCTTTCTCTGTATCTCTCTTCCCTCTCTGTGTCTCTCTTCACCTCTCTTTCTCTGTATCTCTCTTTCTCTGTATCTCTCTCTCCTCTCTTTCTCTGTATCTCTCTTTCTCTGTATCTCTCTTCACCTCTCTTTCTCTGTATCTCTCTTTCTCTGTATCTCTCTTTCTCTGTATCTCTCTCCCCCTCTCTTTCTCTGTATCTCTCTTCACCTCTCTTTCTCTGTATCTCTCTTTCTCTTCACCTCTCTTTCTCTGTATCTCTCTTTCTCTGTATCTCTCTTTCTCTGTATCTCTCTTTCTCTGTATCTCTCTTCACCTCTCTTTCTCTGTATCTCTCTTCACCTCTCTTTCTCTGTATCTCTCTTCACCTCTCTTTCTCTGTGTCTCTCTTCCCCTCTTTTTCGCTGTGTCTCTCTTCCCCTCTCTTTCTCTGTGTCTCTCTTCCCCTCTTTCTCTGTATCTCTCTTCCCCTCTCATTCTCTGTATCTCTCTTCCCCTCTTTCTCTGTGTCTCTCTTCCCCTCTCATTCTCTGTATCTCTCTTCCCCTCTTTCTCTGTGTCTCTCTTCCCCTCTCATTCTCTGTATCTCTCTTCCCCTCTTTCTCTGTGTCTCTCTTCCCCTCTCATTCTCTGTATCTCTCTTCCCCTCTTTCTCTGTGTCTCTCTTCCCCTCTCATTCTCTGTGTCTCTCTTCCCCTCTCATTCTCTGTATCTCTCTTCCCCTCTTTCTCTGTATCTCTCTTCCCCTCTTTCTCTGTATCTCTCTTCCCCTCTCTTTCTCTGTCTCTCTTTCTTTCTGTATCTCTCTTTCTCTGTATCTCTCTTCCCCTCTCTTTCTCTGTGTCTCTCTTCCCCTCTCTTTCTCTGTATCTCTCTTCCCCTCTCTTTCTCTGTGTCTCTCTTCCCCCTCTCATTCTCTGTATCTCTCTTCCCCTCTCTTTCTCTGTATCTCTCTTCCCTCTCTTCTCTTTCTCTGTTCTCTCTGTTCTCTGTATCTCTCTTCCCTCTCTTTCTCTGTATCTCTCTTCCCCTCTTTCTCTGTGTCTCTCTTCCCCTCTCTTTCTCTGTATCTCTCTTCCCCTCTTTCTCTGTATCTCTCTTCCCCTCTCTTTCTCTGTATCTCTCTTCCCCTCTCTTTCTCTGTATCTCTCTTTCTCTTTCTCTCTTTCTCTGTATCTCTCTCTCTGTATCTCTCTGTATCTCTCTTTCTCTGTATCTCTCTTTCTCTGTATCTCTCTTTCTCTGTATCTCTCTTCCCCTCTCTTTCTCTGTATCTCTCTTCCCCTCTCTTTCTCTGTATCTCTCTTCCCCTCTTTCTCTGTCTCTTCTTTTCTCTGTATCTCTCTTCCCTCTCTTTCTCTGTATCTCTCTTTCTCTGTCTCTCTCTTCTTCTTTCTCTGTATCTCTCTTCCCCTCTCATTCTCTGTATCTCTCTTCCCCTCTCTTTCGCTGTGTCTCTCTTCCCCTCTTTCTCTGTATCTCTCTTTCTCTGTGTCTCTCTTTCTCTGTATCTCTCTTTCTCTGTATCTCTCGTTCTCTGTATCTCTCTTCACCTCTCTTTCTCTGTATCTCTCTTCCCCTCTCATTCTCTGTATCTCTCTTCCCCTCTCGTTCTCTGTATCTCTCTTTCTCTGTATCTCTCTTTCTCTGTATCTCTCGTTCTCTGTATCTCTCTGTATCTCTCTTTCTCTGTGTGTCTCTTCCCCTCTCTTTCTCTGTATCTCTCTTCCCCTCTCTTTCTCTGTGTCTCTCTTCCCCTCTCATTCTCTGTATCTCTCTTCCCCTCTCGTTCTCTGTATCTCTCTTTCTCTGTATCTCTCTTTCTCTGTATCTCTCGTTCTCTGTATCTCTCTTCACCTCTCGTTCTCTGTATCTCTCTTCACCTCTCTTTCTCTGTATCTCTCTTCCCCTCTCTTTCTCTGTATCTCTCTTCCCTCTTTTCTCTGTATCTCTCTTCCCCTCTCTTTCTCTGTATCTCTCTTTCTCTGTATCTCTCTTTCTCTGTATCTCTCTTCTCTGTATCTCTCTTTCTCTGTATCTCTCTTCCCTCTTTCTCTGTATCTCTCTTTCTCTGTTCTCTCTGTCCCTCTTCTCTTTCTCTGTGTCTCTCTTCCCCTCTCTTTCTCTGTATCTCTCTTCCCCTCTCGTTCTCTGTATCTCTCTTTCTCTGTATCTCTCTTTCTCTGTATCTCTCTTTCTCTGTATCTCTCTTCACCTCTCTTTCTCTGTATCTCTCTTCCCCTCTTTCTCTGTATCTCTCTTCCCTCTCTTTCTCTGTATCTCTCTTCTCTGTATCTCTCTTTCTCTGTATCTCTCTTTCTCTGTATCTCTCTTTCTCTGTATCTCTCTTCCCCTCTCTTTCTCTGTATCTCTCTTCCTCTGTATCTCTCTTTCTCTGTATCTCTCTTCCCCTCTCTTTCTCTGTATCTCTCTTCCCCTCTCTTTCTCTGCATCTCTCTTCCCCTCTCTTTCTCTGTATCTCTCTTCACCTCTCTTTCTCTGTATCTCTCTTCCCCTCTCTTTCTCTGCATCTCTCTTCCCTCTCTTTCTCTGTATCTCTCTTCCCCTCTCTTTCTCTGTATCTCTCTTTCTCTGTATCTCTCTTTCTCTGTATCTCTCTTTCTCTGTATCTCTCTTCACCTCTCTTTCTCTGTATCTCTCTTTCTCTGTATCTCTCTTTCTCTGTATCTCTCTTCCCCTCTCTTTCTCTGTATCTCTCTTTCTCTGTATCTCTCTTTCTCTGTATCTCTCTTTCTCTGTATCTCTCTTCACCTCTCTTTCTCTGTATCTCTCTTTCCCTGTATCTCTTTTCTCTGTATCTCTCTTCCCCTCTCTTTCTCTGTATCTCTCTTTCTCTGTATCTCTCTTTCTCTGTTCTCTCTTTCTCTGTATCTCTCTTCACCTCTCTTTCTCTGTATCTCTCTTCTCTGTATCTCTCTTTCTCTGTATCTCTCTTCCCTCTCTTTCTCTGTATCTCTCTTTCTCTTTCTCTCTTCTCTCTGTCTCTCTTTTTCTCTGTGTCTCTCTTCCCCTCTCTTTCTCTGTATCTCTCTTCACCTCTCTTTCTCTGTATCTCTCTTCCCTCTCTTTCTCTGTATCTCTCTTCCCTCTCTTTCTCTGTATCTCTCTTTCTCTGTATCTCTCTTCACCTCTCTTTCTCTGTATCTCTCTTTCTCTGTATCTCTCTCCCCCTCTCTTTCTCTGTATCTCTCTTCACCTCTCTTTCTCTGTATCTCTCTTTCTCTGTATCTCTCTTTCTCTGTATCTCTCTCCCCCTCTCTTTCTCTGTATCTCTCTTCACCTCTCTTTCTCTGTATCTCTCTTTCTCTTCACCTCTCTTTCTCTGTATCTCTCTTTCTCTGTATCTCTCTTTCTCTGTATCTCTCTTCACCTCTCTTTCTCTGTATCTCTCTTCACCTCTCTTTCTCTGTATCTCTCTTCACCTCTCTTTCTCTGTGTCTCTCTTCCCCTCTCTTTCGCTGTGTCTCTCTTCCCCTCTCTTTCTCTGTGTCTCTCTTCCCCTCTTTCTCTGTATCTCTCTTCCCCTCTCATTCTCTGTATCTCTCTTCCCCTCTTTCTCTGTGTCTCTCTTCCCCTCTCATTCTCTGTATCTCTCTTCCCCTCTTTCTCTGTGTCTCTCTTCCCCTCTCATTCTCTGTATCTCTCTTCCCCTCTTTCTCTGTGTCTCTCTTCCCCTCTCATTCTCTGTATCTCTCTTCCCCTCTTTCTCTGTGTCTCTCTTCCCCTCTCATTCTCTGTGTCTCTCTTCCCCTCTCATTCTCTGTATCTCTCTTCCCCTCTTTCTCTGTATCTCTCTTCCCCTCTTTCTCTGTATCTCTCTTCCCCTCTCTTTCTCTTCCCCTCTCTTTCTCTGTATCTCTCTTTCTCTGTGTCTCTCTTCCCCTCTCTTTCTCTGTGTGTCTCTTCCCCTCTCTTTCTCTGTATCTCTCTTCCCCTCTCTTTCTCTGTGTCTCTCTTCCCCTCTCATTCTCCGTATCTCTCTTCCCCTCTCGTTCTCTGTATCTCTCTTTCTCTGTATCTCTCTTTCTCTGTATCTCTCGTTCTCTGTATCTCTCTTCACCTCTCTTTCTCTGTATCTCTCTTCCCCTCTCTTTCTCTGCATCTCTCTTCCCCTCTCTTTCTCTGTATCTCTCTTCCCCTCTTTCTCTGTATCTCTCTTCCCCTCTCTTTCTCTGTATCTCTCTTCCCCTCTCTTTCTCTGTATCTCTCTTTCTCTGTATCTCTCTTTCTCTGTATCTCTCTTTCTCTGTATCTCTCTGTATCTCTCTTTCTCTGTATCTCTCTTTCTCTGTATCTCTCTTTCTCTGTATCTCTCTTCCCCTCTCTTTCTCTGTATCTCTCTTCCCCTCTCTTTCTCTGTATCTCTCTTCCCTCTCTTTCTCTGTATCTCTCTTTCTCTGTATCTCTCTTTCTCTGTATCTCTCTTTCTCTGTATCTCTCTTCACCTCTCTTTCTCTGTATCTCTCTTTCTCTGTATCTCTCTTTCTCTGTATCTCTCTTTCTCTGTATCTCTCTTTCTCTGTATCTCTCTTTCTCTGTATCTCTCTTTCTCTGTATCTCTCTTCCCTCTCTTTCTCTGTATCTCTCTTTCTCTGTATCTCTCTTTCTCTGTATCTCTCTCTGTATCTCTCTTTCTCTGTATCTCTCTTTCTCTGTATCTCTCTTTCTCTGTATCTCTCTTCCCCTCTTTTCTCTGTATCTCTCTTCCCCTCTCTTTCTCTGTATCTCTCTTCCCCTCTCTTTCTCTGTATCTCTCTTTCTCTGTATCTCTCTTCCCTCTCTTTCTCTGTATCTCTCTTTCTTTCTCTGTATCTCTCTTCACCTCTCTTTCTCTGTATCTCTCTTTCTCCTCTCTTTCTCTGTATCTCTCTTTCTCTGTATCTCTCTTTCTCTGTATCTCTCTTTCCTGTATCTCTCTTTCTCTGTATCTCTCTTCACCTCTCTTTCTCTGTATCTCTCTTTCTCTGTATCTCTCTTTCTCTGTATCTCTCTTTCTCTGTATCTCTCTTCTCTCTTTCTGTATCTCTCTTCACCTCTCTTTCTCTGTGTCTCTCTTCCTCTGTATCTCTCTTTCTCTGTATCTCTCTTCCCCTCTCTTTCTCTGTATCTCTCTTCCCTCTCTTTCTCTGTATCTCTCTTTCTCTGTATCTCTCTTCCCTCTCTTTCTCTGTATCTCTCTTTCTCTGTATCTCTCTTTCTCTGTGTCTCTCTTCCCCTCTCATTCTCTGTATCTCTCTTCCCCTCTCTTTCTCTGTGTCTCTCTTCCCCTCTCTTTCTCTGTGTCTCTCTTCCCCTCTCATTCTCTGTATCTCTCTTCCCCTCTCATTCTCCGTATCTCTCTTCCCCTCTCATTCACTGTATCTCTCTTTCTCTGTATCTCTCTTCCCCTCTCATTCTCTGTATCTCTCTTCCCCTCTCGTTCTTTGTATCTCTCTTTCTCTGTATCTCTCGTTCTCTGTATCTCTCTTTCTCTGTATCTCTCTTTCTCTGTATCTCTCTTTCTCTGTATCTCTCTTCCCCTCTCGTTCTTTGTATCTCTCTTTCTCTGTATCTCTCTTTCTCTGTATCTCTCTTTCTCTGTATCTCTCTTTCTCTGTATCTCTCTCCCCCTCTCTTTCTCTGTATCTCTCTTCCCCTCTCTTTCTCTGTATCTCTCTTTCTCTGTATCTCTCTTCCCCTCTCTTTCTCTGTATCTCTCTTCACCTCTCTTTCTCTGTATCTCTCTTCACCTCTCTTTCTCTGTATCTCTCTTCACCTCTCTTTCTCTGTATCTCTCTTCACCTCTCTTTCTCTGTATCTCGCTTTCTCTGTATCTCTCTTCACCTCTCTTTCTCTGTATCTCTCTTTCTCTGTATCTCTTTTCTCTGTCTCTCTTCCCCTCTCTTTCTCTGTATCTCTCTTCTCTGTATCTCTCTTTCTCTGTATCTCTCTTCTCTGTATCTCTCTTTCTCTGTATCTCTCTTTCTCTGTATCTCTCTTCCCCTCTCTTTCTCTGTATCTCTCTTTCTCTGTATCTCTCTTCCCCTCTCTTTCTCTGTGTCTCTCTTCCCCTCTCATTCTCTGTATCTCTCTTCCCCTCTCGTTCTCTGTATCTCTCTTTCTCTGTATCTCTCTTTCTCTGTATCTCTCGTTCTCTGTATCTCTCTTCACCTCTCTTTCTCTGTATCTCTCTTCCCCTCTCTTTCTCTGCATCTCTCTTCCCCTCTTTCTCTGTATCTCTCTTCCCCTCTCTTTCTCTGTATCTCTCTTTCTCTGTATCTCTCTTTCTCTGTATCTCTCTTTCTCTGTATCTCTCTTTCTCTGTATCTCTCTTCCCCTCTCTTTCTCTGTATCTCTCTTTCTCTGTATCTCTCTTTCTCTGTATCTCTCTTCCCCTCTCTTTCTCTGTATCTCTCTTCCCCTCTCTTTCTCTGCATCTCTCTTCCCCTCTCTTTCTCTGTATCTCTCTTCACCTCTCTTTCTCTGTATCTCTCTTCCCCTCTCTTTCTCTGTATCTCTCTTCCCTGTATCTCTCTTTCTCTGTATCTCTCTTCACCTCTCTTTCTCTGTATCTCTCTTTCTCTGTATCTCTCTTTCTCTGTATCTCTCTTTCTCTGTATCTCTCTTCCCCTCTCTTTCTCTGTATCTCTCTTCACCTCTCTTTCTCTGTATCTCTCTTTCTCTGTATCTCTCTTTCTCTGTATCTCTCTTCCCTCTCTTTCTCTGTATCTCTCTTCTCTGTATCTCTTTCTCTGTATCTCTCTTCCCTCTCTTTCTCTGTATCTCTCTTTCTCTGTATCTCTCTTTCTCCTCTCTTTCTCTGTATCTCTCTTCCCTCTCTTTCTCTGTATCTCTCTTCCCTCTCTTTCTCTGTATCTCTCTTCTCTGTATCTCTTTCTCTCTTCTCTCTTTTCTCTGTATCTCTCTTCCCCTCTCTTTCTCTGTATCTCTCTTCCCTCTCTTTCTCTGTATCTCTCTTCACCTCTCTTTCTCTGTATCTCTCTTCACCTCTCTTTCTCTGTATCTCTCTTCACCTCTCTTTCTCTGTATCTCTCTTTCTCTGTATCTCTCTTCACCTCTCTTTCTCTGTATCTCTCTTTCTCTGTATCTCTCTTCCCCTCTCTTTCTCTGTATCTCTCTTCCCTCTCTTTCTCTGTATCTCTCTTTCTCTGTATCTCTCTTTCTCTGTATCTCTCTTCACCTCTCTTTCTCTGTATCTCTCTTCCCCCCCTCTTTCTCTGTATCTCTCTTTCTCTGTATCTCTCTTCACCTCTCTTTCTCTGTATCTCTCTTCCCTCTCTTTCTCTGTATCTCTCTTCACCTCTCTTTCTCTGTATCTCTCTTCCCCTCTTTCTCTGTATCTCTCTTCCCCTCTCTTTCTCTGTGTCTCTCTTCCCCTCTTTCTCTGTATCTCTCTTCCCCTCTCTTTCTCTGTATCTCTCTTCCCCTCTTTCTCTGTGTCTCTCTTCCCCTCTCTCTCTGTATCTCTCTTCCCCTCTTTCTCTGTGTCTCTCTTCCCCTCTCATTCTCTGTATCTCTCTTCCCCTCTCTTTCTCTGTGTCTCTCTTCCCCTCTCTTTCTCTGTATCTCTCTTCCCCTCTTTCTCTGTATCTCTCTTCCCCTCTTTCTCTGTGTCTCTCTTCCCCTCTCATTCTCTGTGTCTCTCTTCCCCTCTCTTTCTCTGTATCTCTCTTCCCCTCTTTCTCTGTATCTCTCTTCCCCTCTTTCTCTGTATCTCTCTTCCCCTCTCTTTCTCTGTATCTCTCTTTCTCTGTATCTCTCTTTCTCTGTGTCTCTCTTCCCCTCTCTTTCTCTGTGTCTCTCTTCCCCTCTCTTTCTCTGTATCTCTCTTCCCCTCTCTTTCTCTGTGTCTCTCTTCCCCTCTCATTCTCTGTATCTCTCTTCCCCTCTCGTTCTCTGTATCTCTCTTTCTCTGTATCTCTCTTTCTCTGTATCTCTCGTTCTCTGTATCTCTCTTCACCTCTCTTTCTCTGTATCTCTCTTCCCCTCTCTTTCTCTGCATCTCTCTTCCCCTCTCTTTCTCTGCATCTCTCTTCCCCTCTTTCTCTGTATCTCTCTTCCCCTCTCTTTCTCTGTATCTCTCTTCCCCTCTCTTTCTCTGTATCTCTCTTTCTCTGTATCTCTCTTTCTCTGTATCTCTCTTTCTCTGTATCTCTCTGTATCTCTCTTTCTCTGTATCTCTCTTTCTCTGTATCTCTCTTTCTCTGTATCTCTCTTCCCCTCTCTTTCTCTGTATCTCTCTTCCCCTCTCTTTCTCTGCATCTCTCTTCCCCTCTCTTTCTCTGTATCTCTCTTTCTCTGTATCTCTCTTCACCTCTCTTTCTCTGTATCTCTCTTTCTCTGTATCTCTCTTCACCTCTCTTTCTCTGTATCTCTCTTTCTCTGTATCTCTCTTTCTCTGTATCTCTCTTTCTCTGTATCTCTCTTTCTCTGTATCTCTCTTTCTCTGTATCTCTCTTTCTCTGTATCTCTCTTCACCTCTCTTTCTCTGTATATCTCTTTCTCTGTATCTCTCTTTCTCTGTATCTCTCTTTCTCTGTATCTCTCTTCACCTCTCTTTCTCTGTATCTCTCTTCACCTCTCTTTCTCTGTGTCTCTCTTCCCCTCTCTTTCTCTGTATCTCTCTTCCCCTCTCTTTCTCTGCATCTCTCTTCCCCTCTCTTTCTCTGTATCTCTCTTTCTCTGTATCTCTCTTTCTCTGTGTCTCTCTTCCCCTCTCATTCTCTGTATCTCTCTTCCCCTCTCTTTCTCTGTATCTCTCTTCCCCTCTCTTTCTCTGCATCTCTCTTCCCCTCTCTTTCTCTGTATCTCTCTTTCTCTGTATCTCTCTTCCCCTCTCATTCTCTGTATCTCTCTTCCCCTCTCTTTCTCTGTATCTCTCTTTCTCTGTATCTCTCTTTCTCTGTGTCTCTCTTCCCCTCTCATTCTCTGTATCTCTCTTCCCCTCTCTTTCTCTGTGTCTCTCTTCCCCTCTCTTTCTCTGTGTCTCTCTTCCCCTCTTTCTCTGTATCTCTCTTCCCCTCTCATTCTCCGTATCTCTCTTCCCCTCTCATCTCACTTCACTGTATCTCTCTTTCTCTGTATCTCTCTTCCCCTCTCATTCTCTGTATCTCTCTTCCCCTCTCGTTCTTTGTATCTCTCTTTCTCTCTGTATCTCTCTTCTCTGTATCTCTCTTTCTCTGTATCTCTCTTTCTCTGTATCTCTCTTTCTCTGTATCTCTCTTCCCCTCTCGTTCTTTGTATCTCTCTTTCTCTGTATCTCTCTTTCTCTGTATCTCTCTTTCTCTGTATCTCTTTTCTCTGTATCTCTCTTCCCTCTCTTTCTCTGTATCTCTCTTCCCCTCTCTTTCTCTGTATCTCTCTTTTTCTCTGTATCTCTCTTCCCTCTCTTTCTCTGTATCTCTCTTCACCTCTCTTTCTCTGTATCTCTCTTCCCTCTCTTTCTCTGTATCTCTCTTCACCTCTCTTTCTCTGTATCTCTCTTCCCTCTCTTTCTCTGTATCTCTCTTTCTCTGTATCTCTCTTCACCTCTCTTTCTCTGTATCTCTCTTTCTCTGTATCTCTCTTTCTCTGTATCTCTCTTCCCCTCTCTTTCTCTGTATCTCTCTTTCTCTTTATCTCTCTTCCCCTCTCTTTCTCTGTATCTCTCTTCACCTCTCTTTCTCTGTATCTCTCTTCACCTCTCTTTCTCTGTATCTCTCTTCACCTCTCTTTCTCTGTATCTCTCTTTCTCTGTATCTCTCTTTCTCTGTATCTCTCTTCCCTCTCTTTCTCTGTATCTCTCTTTCTCTGTATCTCTCTTTCTCTGTATCTCTCTTCCCTCTCTTTCTCTGTATCTCTCTTCCCCTCTCTTTCTCTGTATCTCTCTTTTTCTCTGTATCTCTCTTCTTTCTCTGTATCTCTCTTCCCTCTCTTTCTCTGTATCTCTCTTTCTCTGTATCTCTCTTTCTCTGTATCTCTCTTCCCTCTCTTTCTCTGTATCTCTCTTCACCTCTCTTTCTCTGTATCTCTCTTCACCTCTCTTTCTCTGTATCTCTCTTTCTCTGTATCTCTCTTTCTCTGTATCTCTCTTCCCTCTCTTTCTCTGTATCTCTCTTCACCTCTCTTTCTCTGTATCTCTCTTTCTCTGTATCTCTCTTTCTCTGTATCTCTCTTCCCCTCTCTTTCTCTGTATCTCTCTTCCCCTCTTTCTCTGTATCTCTCTTCACCTCTCTTTCTCTGTATCTCTCTTCCCCTCTCTTTCTCTGTATCTCTCTTCCCTCTCTTTCTCTGTATCTCTCTTCCCTCTCTTTCTCTGTATCTCTCTTCACCTCTCTTTCTCTGTATCTCTCTTCACCTCTCTTTCTCTGTATCTCTCTTTCTCTGTATCTCTCTTCCCCTCTCTTTCTCTGTATCTCTCTTCCCCTC
>NC_060196.1:44372788-44475701 GCF_021184085.1 Oncorhynchus gorbuscha | reverse complement strand
TCTTTCTCTGTATCTCTCTTCACCTCTCTTTCTCTGTATCTCTCTTCCCCTCTCTTTCTCTGTATCTCTCTTCCCCTCTCTTTCTCTGTATCTCTCTTCCCCTCTCTTTCTCTGTATCTCTCTTTCTCTGTATCTCTCTTACCCTCTCTTTCTCTGTATCTCTCTTTCTCTGTATCTCTCTTTCTCTGTGTCTCTCTTCCCCTCTCATTCTCTGTATCTCTCTTCCCCTCTCTTTCTCTGTGTCTCTCTTCCCCTCTCATTCTCCGTATCTCTCTTCCCCTCTCATTCTCTGTATCTCTCTTCCCCTCTCATTCACTGTATCTCTCTTTCTCTGTATCTCTCTTCCCCTCTCATTCTCTGTATCTCTCTTCCCCTCTCGTTCTTTGTATCTCTCTTTCTCTGTATCTCTCTTCCCCTCTCTTTCTCTACATCTCTCTTCCCCTCTCGTTCTTTGTATCTCTCTTTCTCTGTATTTCTCTTTCTCTGTATCTCTCTTTCTCTGTATCTCTCTTTCTCTGTATCTCTCTTTCTCTGTATCTCTCTTCCCCTCTCTTTCTCTGTATCTCTCTTCCCCTCTCTTTCTCTGTATCTCTCTTTCTCTGTATCTCTCTTCCCCTCTCTTTCTCTGCATCTCTCTTCCCCTCTCTTTCTCTGTATCTCTCTTTCTCTGTATCTCTCTTCCCCTCTCTTTCTCTGTATCTCTCTTCACCTCTCTTTCTCTGTATCTCTCTTGTATCTCTTCTTTTTCTCTGTATCTCTCTTCACCTCTCTTTCTCTGTATCTCTCTTCCCTCTCTTTCTCTGTATCTCTCTTTCTCTTATCTCTCTTCCCCTCTCTTTCTCTGTATCTCTCTTCACCTCTCTTTCTCTGTATCTCTCTTCACCTCTCTTTCTCTGTATCTCTCTTCACCTCTCTTTCTCTGTATCTCTCTTTCTCTGTATCTCTCTTCACCTCTCTTTCTCTGTATCTCTCTTTCTCTGTATCTCTCTCCCCCTCTCTTTCTCTGTATCTCTCTTCACCTCTCTTTCTCTGTATCTCTCTTTCTCTGTATCTCTCTTTCTCTGTATCTCTCTTCACCTCTCTTTCTCTGTATCTCTCTTTCTCTGTATCTCTCTTTCTCTGTATCTCTCTTTCTCTGTATCTCTCTTTCTCTGTATCTCTCTTTCTCTGTATCTCTCTTCACCTCTCTTTCTCTGTATCTCTCTTTCTCTGTATCTCTCTTTCTCTGTATCTCTCTTTCTCTGTATCTCTCTTCACCTCTCTTTCTCTGTATCTCTCTTCACCTCTCTTTCTCTGTATCTCTCTTCCCCTCTCTTTCTCTGTATCTCTCTTCCCCTCTCTTTCTCTGTATCTCTCTTCCCCTCTCTTTCTCTGTATCTCTCTTTCTCTGTATCTCTCTTTCTCTGTGTCTCTCTTCCCCTCTTTCTCTGTCTCTCTTTCCCTCTCTTTCTCTGTGTCTCTCTTCCCCTCTCTTTCTCTGTATCTCTCTTCCCTCTCTTTCTCTGTATCTCTCTTCCCTCTCTTTCTCTGTATCTCTCTTCCCTCTCTTTCTCTGCATCTCTCTTCCCCTCTCTTTCTCTGTATCTCTCTTTCTCTGTATCTCTCTTTCTCTGTATCTCTCTTTCTCTGTATCTCTCTTCCCCTCTCTTTCTCTGTATCTCTCTTTCTCTGTATCTCTCTTTCTCTGTATCTCTCTTTCTCTGTGTCTCTCTTCCCCTCTCTTTCTCTGTATCTCTCTTTCTCTGTATCTCTCTTTCTCTGTATCTCTCTTTCTCTGTGTCTCTCTTCCCCTCTCATTCTCTGTATCTCTCTTCCCCTCTCTTTCTCTGTGTCTCTCTTCCCCTCTCTTTCTCTGTGTCTCTCTTCCCCTCTCATTCTCTGTATCTCTCTTCCCCTCTCATTCTCCGTATCTCTCTTCCCCTCTCATTCACTGTATCTCTCTTTCTCTGTATCTCTCTTCCCCTCTCATTCTCTGTATCTCTCTTCCCTCTCTTTCTCTGTATCTCTCTTCCCCTCTCGTTCTTTGTATCTCTCTTTCTCTGTATCTCTCGTTCTCTGTATCTCTCTTTCTCTGTATCTCTCTTTCTCTGTATCTCTCTTTCTCTGTATCTCTCTTCCCCTCTCTTTCTCTGTATCTCTCTTCCCCTCTCTTTCTCTGTATCTCTCTTTCTCTGTATCTCTCTTCCCCTCTCTTTCTCTGCATCTCTCTTCCCCTCTCTTTCTCTGTATCTCTCTTTCTCTGTATCTCTCTTCCCCTCTCTTTCTCTGTATCTCTCTTCACCTCTCTTTCTCTGTATCTCTCTTCACCTCTCTTTCTCTGTATCTCTCTTCACCTCTCTTTCTCTGTATCTCTCTTTCTCTGTATCTCTCTTTCTCTGTATCTCTCTTCACCTCTCTTTCTCTGTATCTCTCTTTCTCTGTATCTCTCTTTCTCTGTATCTCTCTTCACCTCTCTTTCTCTGTATCTCTCTTCCCTCTCTTTTCTCTGTATCTCTCTTCCCTCTCTTTCTCTGTATCTCTCTTTTTCTCTGTATCTCTCTTTCTCTGTATCTCTCTTTCTCTGTATCTCTCTTCCTGTATCTCTCTTTCTCTGTATCTCTCTTCACCTCTCTTTCTCTGTATCTCTCTTTCTCTGTATCTCTTTTCTCTGTATCTCTCTTTCTCTGTATCTCTCTTCCCTCTCTTTCTCTGTATCTCTCTTCCCTCTCTTTCTCTGTATCTCTCTTCCCCTCTCTTTCTCTGTATCTCTCTTCCCCTCTCTTTCTCTGTATCTCTCTTCCCCTCTCTTTCTCTGTATCTCTCTTTCTCTGTATCTCTCTTTCTCTGTGTCTCTCTTCCCTCTCTTTCTCTGTATCTCTCTTCCCTCTCTTTCTCTGTATCTCTCTTCCCCTCTCTTTCTCTGTATCTCTCTTCCCCTCTCTTTCTCTGTATCTCTCTTCCCCTCTCTTTCTCTGTATCTCTCTTCCCCTCTCTTTCTCTGTATCTCTCTTCCCCTCTCTTTCTCTGTATCTCTCTTTCTCTGTATCTCTCTTTCTCTGTATCTCTCTTTCTCTGTATCTCTCTTCCCTCTCTTTCTCTGTATCTCTCTTTCTCTGTGTCTCTCTTTCTCTGTATCTCTCTTTCTCTGTATCTCTCTTCCCCTCTCTTTCTCTGTATCTCTCTTTCTCTGTGTCTCTCTTTCTCTGTATCTCTCTTTCTCTGTGTCTCTCTTCCCCTCTCATTCTCTGTATCTCTCTTCCCCTCTCTTTCTCTGTGTCTCTCTTCCCCTCTCTTTCTCTGTGTCTCTCTTCCCCTCTCATTCTCTGTATCTCTCTTCCCCTCTCATTCTCTGTATCTCTCTTCCCCTCTCATTCTCTGTATCTCTCTTTCTCTGTATCTCTCTTCCCCTCTCATTCTCTGTATCTCTCTTCCCCTCTCTTTCTCTGCATCTCTCTTCCCCTCTCGTTCTTTGTATCTCTCTTTCTCTGTATCTCTCGTTCTCTGTATCTCTCTTTCTCTGTATCTCTCTTTCTCTGTATCTCTCTTTCTCTGTCTCTCTTCCCTCTCTTTCTCTGTATCTCTCTTCCCCTCTCTTTCTCTGTATCTCTCTTTCTCTGTATCTCTCTTCCCCTCTCTTTCTCTGTATCTCTCTTCCCTCTCTTTCTCTGTATCTCTCTTTCTCTTTATCTCTCTTCCCCTCTCTTTCTCTGTATCTCTCTTCCCCTCTCTTTCTCTGTATCTCTCTTCACCTCTCTTTCTCTGTATCTCTCTTCCCTCTCTTTCTCTGTATCTCTCTTTCTCTGTATCTCTCTTTCTCTGTATCTCTCTTCACCTCTCTTTCTCTGTATCTCTCTTTCTCCTCTCTTTCTCTGTATCTCTCTTCACCTCTCTTTCTCTGTATCTCTCTTCACCTCTCTTTCTCTGTATCTCTCTTCACCTCTCTTTCTCTGTATCTCTCTTCACCTCTCTTTCTCTGTATCTCTCTTTCTCTGTATCTCTCTTTCTCTGTATCTCTCTTCCCTCTGTATCTCTCTTCCCTCTCTTTCTCTGTATCTCTCTTCCCCTCTCTTTCTCTGTATCTCTCTCTTTCTCTGTATCTCTCTTCCCTCTCTCTCTGTATCTCTCTTTCTCTGTATCTCTCTTTCTCTGTATCTCTCTTCACCTCTCTTTCTCTGTATCTCTCTTTCTCTGTATCTCTCTTTCTCTGTATCTCTCTTCACCTCTCTTTCTCTGTCTCTCTTCCCTCTCTTTCTCTGTATCTCTCTTCTCTCTCTGTCTCTCTTCTCTCTTCTTTCTCTGTATCTCTTTCCCTCTCTTTCTCTGTATCTCTCTTCCCTCTCTTTCTCTGTATCTCTCTTTCCTCTCTCTTTCTCTGTATCTCTCTTCTCTGTATCTCTCTTTCTCTGTATCTCTCTCTGTATCTCTCTCTTTCTCTGTATCTCTCTTCACCTCTCTTTCTCTGTATCTCTCTCTTCTCTGTATCTCTCTTTCTCTGTATCTCTCTTCACCTCTTTTCTCTGTATCTCTCTTCACCTCTCTTTCTCTGTATCTCTCTTTCCTGTATCTCTCTTTCTCTGTATCTCTCTTTCTCTGTATCTCTCTTTCTCTGTATCTCTCTTCACCTCTCTTTCTCTGTATCTCTCTTTCTCTGTATCTCTCTTTCTCTGTATCTCTCTTTCTCTGTATCTCTCTTCCCCTCTCTTTCTCTGTATCTCTCTTCCCTCTCTTTCTCTGTATCTCTCTTCCCCTCTCTTTCTCTGTATCTCTCTTCCCCTCTCTTTCTCTGTATCTCTCTTTCTCTGTTCTCTCTTTCTCTGTATCCCCTCTTTCTCTGTATCTCTCTTCCCCTCTCTTTCTCTGTATCTCTCTTCTCTGTCTCTCTGTTCTCTCTGTCACTCTCTTTCTCTGTGTCTCTCTTCCCTCTCTTTCTCTGTATCTCTCTTTCTCTGTATCTCTCTTTCTCTGTATCTCTTTTCTCTGTGTCTCTCTTCCCCTCTCATTCTCTGTATCTCTCTTCCCCTCTCTTTCTCTGTGTCTCTCTTCCCCTCTCTTTCTCTGTGTCTCTCTTCCCCTCTCTTCTCTGTATCTCTCTTCCCCTCTCATTCTCTGTATCTCTCTTCCCCTCTCATTCACTGTATCTCTCTTTCTCTGTGTCTCTCTTCCCCTCTCATTCTCTGTATCTCTCTTCCCTCTCTTTCTCTGTATCTCTCTTCCCCTCTCTCTGTTCTCTGTATCTCTCTTTCTCTGTTCTCTGTTCTCTCTTCCCCTCTCTTTCTCTGTATCTCTCTTTCTCTGTATCTCTCTTTCTCTGTATCTCTCTTCCCCTCTCTTTCTCTGTATCTCTCTTCCCCTCTCTTTCTCTGTATCTCTCTTTCTCTGTATCTCTCTTCCCCTCTCTTTCTCTGTATCTCTCTTCCCCTCTCTTTCTCTGTATCTCTCTTTCTCTTTATCTCTCTTCCCCTCTCTTTCTCTGTATCTCTCTTCACCTCTCTTTCTCTGTATCTCTCTTCACCTCTCTTTCTCTGTATCTCTCTTCCCTCTCTTTCTCTGTATCTCTCTTCTCTGTATCTCTCTTTCTCTGTATCTCTCTTCCCCTCTCTTTCTCTGTATCTCTCTTCCCCTCTTTCTGTATCTCTCTTTCTCTGTATCTCTCTTCCCCTCTCTTTCTCTGTATCTCTCTTCACCTCTCTTTCTCTGTATCTCTCTTCCCTCTCTTTCTCTGTATCTCTCTTCACCTCTCTTTCTCTGTATCTCTCTTTCTCTGTATCTCTTTTCTCTGTGTCTCTCTTCCCCTCTTTTCTCTGTATCTCTCTTCACCTCTCTTTCTCTGTATCTCTCTTCACCTCTCTTTCTCTGTATCTCTCTTTCTCTGTATCTCTCTTCCCTCTCTTTCTCTGTATCACTCTTTCTCTGTATCTCTCTTTCTCTGTATCTCTCTTCACCTCTTTTCTCTGTATCTCTCTTCTCCTCTCTTTCTCTGTATCTCTCTTCACCTCTCTTTCTCTGTATCTCTCTTCACCTCTCTTTCTCTGTATCTCTCTTCTCTGTCTCTCTTCTCTGTTTCTCTGTATCTCTTTCTCTGTATCTCTCTTCCCCTCTCTTTCTCTGTATCTCTCTTCACCTCTCTTTCTCTGTATCTCTCTTTCTCTGTATCTCTCTTTCTCTGTATCTCTCTTCACCTCTCTTTCTCTGTATCTCTCTTCCCCTCTCTTTCTCTGTATCTCTCTTTCTCTGTATCTCTCTTTCTCTGTATCTCTCTTTCTCTGTATCTCTCTTTCTCTGTATCTCTCTTCACCTCTCTTTCTCTGTATATCTCTTTCTCTGTATCTCTCTTTCTCTGTATCTCTCTTTCTCTGTATCTCTCTTCACCTCTCTTTCTCTGTATCTCTCTTCACCTCTCTTTCTCTGTGTCTCTCTTCCCCTCTCTTTCTCTGTATCTCTCTTCCCCTCTCTTTCTCTGTCTCTCTCCCCCCTCTTTCTCTGTATCTCTCTTTCTCTGTATCTCTCTTATCTCTCTCCCCTCTTTCTCTGTATCTCTCTTTCTCTGTATCTCTCTTTCTCTGTGTCTCTCTTCCCCTCTCATTCTCTGTATCTCTCTTCCCCTCTCTTTCTCTGTGTCTCTCTTCCCCTCTCTTTCTCTGTGTCTCTCTTCCCCTCTCATTCTCTGTATCTCTCTTCCCCTCTCATTCTCCGTATCTCTCTTCCCCTCTCATTCACTGTATCTCTCTTTCTCTGTATCTCTCTTCCCCTCTCATTCTCTGTATCTCTCTTCCCCTCTCTTTCTCTACATCTCTCTTCCCCTCTCGTTCTTTGTATCTCTCTTTCTCTGTATCTCTCTTTCTCTGTATCTCTCTTTCTCTGTATCTCTCTTTCTCTGTATCTCTCTTTCTCTGTATCTCTCTCCCCTCTCTTTCTCTGTATCTCTCTTCCCCTCTCTTTCTCTGTATCTCTCTTTCTCTGTATCTCTCTTCCCCTCTCTTTCTCTGCATCTCTCTTCCCCTCTCTTTCTCTGTATCTCTCTTTCTCTTTATCTCTCTTCCCCTCTCTTTCTCTGTATCTCTCTTCACCTCTCTTTCTCTGTATCTCTCTTCACCTCTCTTTCTCTGTATCTCTCTTCACCTCTCTTTCTCTGTATCTCTCTTCACCTCTCTTTCTCTGTATCTCTCTTTCTCTGTATCTCTCTTTCTCTGTATCTCTCTTCACCTCTCTTTCTCTGTATCTCTCTTTCTCTGTATCTCTCTTTCTCTGTATCTCTCTTCCCTCTCTTTCTCTGTATCTCTCTTCACCTCTCTTTCTCTGTATCTCTCTTCACCTCTCTTTCTCTGTATCTCTCTTTCTCTGTATCTCTCTTTCTCTGTGTCTCTCTTCCCCTCTCTTTCTCTGTATCTCTCTTCACCTCTCTTTCTCTTTATCTCTCTTCACCTCTCTTTCTCTGTATCTCTCTTTCTCTGTATCTCTCTTTCTCTGTATCTCTATTCACCTCTCTTTCTCTGTATCTCTCTTCCCCTCTCTTTCTCTGTATCTCTCTTCCCCTCTCTTTCTCTGTATCTCTCTTTCTCTGTATCTCTCTTCACCTCTCTTTCTCTGTATCTCTCTTCACCTCTCTTTTTCTGTATCTCTCTTCACCTCTCTTTCTCTGTATCTCTCTTCACCTCTCTTTCTCTGTATCTCTCTTCACCTCTCTTTCTCTGTATCTCTCTTCACCTCTCTTTCTCTGTATCTCTCTTTCTCTGTATCTCTCTTCCCCTCTCTTTCTCTGTATCTCTCTTCCCCTCTCTTTCTCTGTATCTCTCTTCACCTCTCTTTCTCTGTATCTCTCTTCCCCTCTCTTTCTCTGTATCTCTCTTCCCTCTCTTTCTCTGTATCTCTCTTCCCCTCTCTTTCTCTGTATCTCTCTTCACCTCTCTTTCTCTGTATCTCTCTTCACCTCTCTTTCTCTGTATCTCTCTTTCTCTGTATCTCTCTTCCCCTCTCTTTCTCTGTATCTCTCTTCCCCTCTCTTTCTCTGTATCTCTCTTCACCTCTCTTTCTCTGTATCTCTCTTCCCCTCTCTTTCTCTGTATCTCTCTTCCCCTCTCTTTCTCTGCATCTCTCTTCCCCTCTCTTTCTCTGTATCTCTCTTTCTCTGTATCTCTCTTACCCTCTCTTTCTCTGTATCTCTCTTTCTCTGTATCTCTCTTTCTCTGTGTCTCTCTTCCCCTCTCATTCTCTGTATCTCTCTTCCCCTCTCTTTCTCTGTGTCTCTCTTCCCCTCTCTTTCTCTGTGTCTCTCTTCCCCTCTCATTCTCCGTATCTCTCTTCCCCTCTCATTCTCCGTATCTCTCTTCCCCTCTCATTCACTGTATCTCTCTTTCTCTGTATCTCTCTTCCCCTCTCATTCTCTGTATCTCTCTTCCCCTCTCGTTCTTTGTATCTCTCTTTCTCTGTATCTCTCTTCCCCTCTCTTTCTCTACATCTCTCTTCCCCTCTCGTTCTTTGTATCTCTCTTTCTCTGTATTTCTCTTTCTCTGTATCTCTCTTTCTCTGTATCTCTCTTTCTCTGTATCTCTCTTCACCTCTCTTTCTCTGTATCTCTCTTCACCTCTCTTTCTCTGTATCTCTCTTTCTCTGTATCTCTCTTCACCTCTCTTTCTCTGTATCTCTCTTCACCTCTCTTTCTCTGTATCTCTCTTCACCTCTCTTTCTCTGTATCTCTCTTTCTCTGTATCTCTCTTCCCCTCTCTTTCTCTGTATCTCTCTTCCCTCTCTTTCTCTGTATCTCTCTTCACCTCTCTTTCTCTGTATCTCTCTTCCCCTCTCTTTCTCTGTATCTCTCTTCCCCTCTCTTTCTCTGTATCTCTCTTCCCTCTCTTTCTCTGTATCTCTCTTCCCCTCTCTTTCTCTTTATCTCTCTTCCCTCTCTTTCTCTGTATCTCTCTTTCTCTGTATCTCTCTTCCCCTCTCTTTCTCTGTATCTCTCTTCCCCTCTTTCTCTGTCTCTCTTTCTCTGTATCTCTCTTCCCCTCTTTCTCTGTATCTCTCTTCCCCTCTCTTTCTCTGTATCTCTCTTCCCTCTCTCTTCTCTGTATCTCTCTTTCTCTGTATCTCTCTTCCCCTCTCTTTCTCTGTATCTCTCTTCTCTCTGTATCTCTCTTCTGTATCTCTCTTTCTCTGTGTCTCTCTCTTCCCCTCTCTTTCTCTGTATCTCTCTTTCTCTGTATCTCTCTTTCTCTGTGTCTCTCTTCCCTCTCATTCTCTGTATCTCTCTTCCCCTCTCTTTCTCTGTGTCTCTCTTCCCCTCTCTTTCTCTGTGTCTCTCTTCCCCTCTCATTCTCTGTATCTCTCTTCCCCTCTCATTCTCTGTATCTCTCTTCCCCTCTCATTCACTGTATCTCTCTTTCTCTGTATCTCTCTTCCCCTCTCTTCTCTGTATCTCTCTTCCCCTCTCTTTCTCTGTATCTCTCTTCCCCTCTCTTCTCTGTATCTCTCTTTCTCTGTATCTCTCTTTCTCTGTATCTCTCTTTCTCTGTATCTCTCTTCTCTGTATCTCTCTTTCTCTGTATCTCTCTTCCCTCTCTTTCTCTGTATCTCTCTTCCCCTCTCTTTCTCTGTATCTCTCTTCTCTGTATCTCTCTTCTTTTTCTCTGTATCTCTCTTCCCCTCTCTTTCTTCTGTATCTCTCTTTCTCTGTATCTCTCTTCCCCTCTTTTCTCTGTATCTCTCTTCACCTCTCTTTCTCTGTATCTCTCTTCACCTCTCTTTCTCTGTATCTCTCTTCCCTCTCTTTCTCTGTATCTCTCTTTCTCTGTATCTCTCTTTCTCTGTATCTCTCTTCACCTCTCTTTCTCTGTATCTCTCTTTCTCTGTATCTCTCTTTCTCTGTATCTCTCTTCACCTCTCTTTCTCTGTATCTCTCTTCACCTCTCTTTCTCTGTATCTCTCTTCACCTCTCTTTCTCTGTATCTCTCTTCACCTCTCTTTCTCTGTATCTCTCTTTCTCTGTATCTCTCTTTCTCTGTGTCTCTCTTCCCCTCTCTTTCTCTGTATCTCTCTTCACCTCTCTTTCTCTTTATCTCTCTTCACCTCTCTTTCTCTGTATCTCTCTTTCTCTGTATCTCTCTTCCCCTCTCTTTCTCTGTATCACTCTTTCTCTGTATCTCTCTTTCTCTGTATCTCTCTTCACCTCTCTTTCTCTGTATCTCTCTTTCTCTGTATCTCTCTTTCTCTGTATCTCTCTTCACCTCTCTTTCTCTGTATCTCTCTTCACCTCTCTTTCTCTGTATCTCTCTTTCTCTGTATCTCTCTTCACCTCTCTTTCTCTGTATCTCTCTTTCTCTGTATCTCTCTTCCCCTCTCTTTCTCTGTATCTCTCTTCACCTCTCTTTCTCTGTATCTCTCTTTCTCTGTATCTCTCTTTCTCTGTATCTCTCTTCACCTCTCTTTCTCTGTATCTCTCTTTCACTGTATCTCTCTTTCTCTGTATCTCTCTTTCTCTGTATCTCTCTTTCTCTGTATCTCTCTTTCTCTGTATCTCTCTTTCTCTGTATCTCTCTTCACCTCTCTTTCTCTGTATATCTCTTTCTCTGTATCTCTCTTTCTCTGTATCTCTCTTTCTCTGTATCTCTCTTCACCTCTCTTTCTCTGTATCTCTCTTCACCTCTCTTTCTCTGTGTCTCTCTTCCCCTCTCTTTCTCTGTATCTCTCTTCCCCTCTCTTTCTCTGCATCTCTCTTCCCCTCTCTTTCTCTGTATCTCTCTTTCTCTGTATCTCTCTTACCCTCTCTTTCTCTGTATCTCTCTTTCTCTGTATCTCTCTTTCTCTGTGTCTCTCTTCCCCTCTCATTCTCTGTATCTCTCTTCCCCTCTCTTTCTCTGTGTCTCTCTTCCCCTCTCTTTCTCTGTGTCTCTCTTCCCCTCTCATTCTCTGTATCTCTCTTCCCCTCTCATTCTCCGTATCTCTCTTCCCCTCTCATTCACTGTATCTCTCTTTCTCTGTATCTCTCTTCCCCTCTCATTCTCTGTATCTCTCTTCCCCTCTCTTTCTCTACATCTCTCTTCCCCTCTCGTTCTTTGTATCTCTCTTTCTCTGTATCTCTCGTTCTCTGTATCTCTCTTTCTCTGTATCTCTCTTTCTCTGTATCTCTCTTTCTCTGTATCTCTCTTCCCCTCTCTTTCTCTGTATCTCTCTTCCCCTCTCTTTCTCTGTATCTCTCTTTCTCTGTATCTCTCTTTCTCTTTCTCTGCATCTCTCTTCCCCTCTCTTTCTCTGTATCTCTCTTTCTCTTTATCTCTCTTCCCCTCTCTTTCTCTGTATCTCTCTTCACCTCTCTTTCTCTGTATCTCTCTTCACCTCTCTTTCTCTGTATCTCTCTTCACCTCTCTTTCTCTGTATCTCTCTTCACCTCTCTTTCTCTGTATCTCTCTTTCTCTGTATCTCGCTTTCTCTGTATCTCTCTTCACCTCTCTTTCTCTGTATCTCTCTTTCTCTGTATCTCTCTTTCTCTGTATCTCTATTCACCTCTCTTTCTCTGTATCTCTCTTCACCTCTCTTTCTCTTTATCTCTCTTCACCTCTCTTTCTCTGTATCTCTCTTTCTCTGTATCTCTCTTTCTCTGTGTCTCTCTTCCCCTCTCTTTCTCTGTATCTCTCTTCACCTCTCTTTCTCTTTATCTCTCTTCACCTCTCTTTCTCTGTATCTCTCTTTCTCTGTATCTCTCTTTCTCTGTATCTCTATTCACCTCTCTTTCTCTGTATCTCTCTTCCCCTCTCTTTCTCTGTATCTCTCTTCCCCTCTCTTTCTCTGTATCTCTCTTTCTCTGTATCTCTCTTCACCTCTCTTTCTCTGTATCTCTCTTCCCTCTCTTTCTCTGTATCTCTCTTCCCTCTCTTTCTCTGTATCTCTCTTCTGTATCTCTCTTTCTCTGTATCTCTCTTCCCTCTCTTTCTCTGTATCTCTCTTCCCTCTCTTTCTCTGTATCTCTCTTTCTCTGTATCTCTCTTTCTCTCTGTATCTCTTCCCTCTCTTTCTCTGTATCTCTCTTCCCCTCTCTTTCTCTGTATCTCTCTTCCCTCTCTTTCTCTGTATCTCTCTTCCCTCTCTTTCTCTGTATCTCTCTTCCCCTCTCTTTCTCTGTATCTCTCTTCCCCTCTTTTTCTCTGTATCTCTCTTCCCTCTCTCTGTATCTCTCTTCCCCTCTCTTTCTCTGTATCTCTCTTCCCCTCTTTTCTCTGTATCTCTCTTTCTCTGTATCTCTCTTCCCCTCTTTCTCTGTATCTCTCTTCCCTCTCTGTATCTCTCTTTCTCTGTATCTCTCTTCCCTCTCTTTCTCTGTATCTCTCTTCCCTCTCTTTCTCTGTATCTCTCTTCCCTCTCTTTCTCTGTATCTCTCTTCCCCTCTCTTTCTCTGTATCTCTCTTCCCCTCTTTCTCTGTATCTCTTCTTTCTCTGTATTCTCTTCATCTCTCTTTCTCTGTATCTCTCTTCCCCTCTCTTTCTCTGTATCTCTCTTCCCTCTCTTTCTCTGTATCTCTCTTCCCTCTCTTTCTCTGTATCTCTCTTCCCTCTCTTTCTCTGTATCTCTCTTCCCTCTCTTTCTCTGTATCTCTCTTCCCTCTCTTTCTCTGTATCTCTCTTCTCTCTCTTCCCCTCTCTGTATCTCTCTTCCCTCTCTTTCTCTGTATCTTCTCTCTTTCTCTGTATCTCTCTTTCTCTCTATCTCTCTTCACCTCTCTTTCTCTGTATCTCTCTTCACCTCTCTTTCTCTGTATCTCTCTTCCCCTCTCTTTCTCTGTATCTCTCTTTCTCCTCTCTTTCTCTGTATCTCTCTTCCCTCTCTTTCTCTGTATCTCTCTTCCCCTCTCTTTCTCTGTATCTCTCTTCCCTCTCTTTCTCTGTATCTCTCTTCCCTCTCTTTCTCTGTATCTCTCTTCACCTCTCTTTCTCTGTATCTCTCTTCCCTCTCTTTCTCTGTATCTCTCTTCCCTCTCTTTCTCTGTATCTCTCTTTCTCTTCTCTATTCCCTCTCTTTCTCTGTATCTCTCTTCCCCTCTCTTTCTCTGTATCTCTCTTCTCTTTCTCTCTCTTTCTCTGTATCTCTCTTCCCCTCTCTTTCTCTGTATCTCTCTTCACCTCTCTTTCTCTGTATCTCTCTTCACCTCTCTTTCTCTGTATCTCTCTTTCTCTGTGTCTCTCTTCCCTCTCTTTCTCTGTATCTCTCTTCCCTCTCTTTCTCTGTATCTCTCTTCACCTCTCTTTCTCTGTATCTCTCTTCCCTCTCTTTCTCTGTATCTCTTCCCCTCTCTTTCTCTGTATCTCTCTTCCCCTCTCTTTCTCTGTATCTCTCTTCCCCTCTCTTTCTCTGTATCTCTCTTCCCTCTCTTTCTCTGTATCTCTCTTCCCCTCTCTCTCTCTGTATCTCTCTTCCCTCTCTTTCTCTGTATCTCTCTTCCCCTCTCTTTCTCTGTATCTCTCTTCCCCTCTCTTTCTCTGCATCTCTCTTCCCCTCTCTTTCTCTGTATCTCTCTTTCTCTGTATCTCTCTTACCCTCTCTTTCTCTGTATCTCTCTTTCTCTGTATCTCTCTTTCTCTGTGTCTCTCTTCCCCTCTCATTCTCTGTATCTCTCTTCCCCTCTCTTTCTCTGTGTCTCTCTTCCCCTCTCTTTCTCTGTGTCTCTCTTCCCCTCTCATTCTCCGTATCTCTCTTCCCCTCTCATTCTCCGTATCTCTCTTCCCCTCTCATTCACTGTATCTCTCTTTCTCTGTATCTCTCTTCCCCTCTCATTCTCTGTATCTCTCTTCCCCTCTCGTTCTTTGTATCTCTCTTTCTCTGTATCTCTCTTCCCCTCTCTTTCTCTACATCTCTCTTCCCCTCTCGTTCTTTGTATCTTCTCTCTCTGTATCTCTCTTTCCTCTCTCTGTATCTCTCTTTCTCTGTATCTCTCTTTCTTCTCTGTATCTCTCTTCTTTTCTCTCTGTATCTCTCTTCCCCTCTCTTTCTCTGTATCTCTCTTCCCCTCTCTTTCTGTATCTCTCTTCATCTCTTTCTCTGTATCTCTCTTCCCTCTCTTTCTCTGTATCTCTCTTTCTCTGTATCTCTCTTCCCTCTCTTTCTCTGTATCTCTGTATCTCTCTTCCCCTCTCTTTCTCTATCCTCTCTCCCTCTCTTTCTCTGTATCTCTCTTTTCTCTGTATCTCTCTTCCCTCTCTGTATCTCTCTTCACCTCTCTTTCTCTTTATCTCTCTTCACCTCTCTTTTCTCTGTATCTCTCTTTCCCTCTTTCTCTCTTCCCTCTCTTTCTCTGTATCTCTTTTCTCTGTATCTCTCTTCCCTCTCTTTCTCTGTATCTCTCTTCCCTCTCTTTCTCTGTATCTCTCTTTCTCTTTCTCTGTATCTCTCTTCCCTCTCTTTCTCTGTATCTCTCTTCACCTCTCTTTCTCTGTATCTCTCTTCTGTATCTCTCTTTCTCTGTATCTCTCTTCCCCTCTCTCTGTATCTCTCTTCCCTCTCTCTCTGTCTCTCTTCCCTCTCTTTCTCTGTATCTCTCTTCCCCTCTCTCTGTATCTCTCTTCCCCTCTCTTTCTCTGTATCTCTCTTCCCTCTCTTTCCTGTATCTCTTTCTCTGTATCTCTCTTCCCTCTCTTCTCTGTATCTCTTCTCTTCTCTGTATCTCTCTTCCCCTTTCTCTGTATCTCTCTTCCTGTTCTTGTATCTCTCTCTGTATCTCTCTTCTTCTCTTCTGTATCTCTCTTCACCTCTCTCTCTCTGTATCTCTCTTCCCTCTTTCTCTGTATCTCTCTCTCTTCTCTGTATCTCTCTTTCTCTGTATCTCTCTTCCCTCTCTTTCTCTGTATCTCTCTTCCCTCTCTTTCTCTGTATCTCTCTCTTTCTCTGTATCTCTCTTCCCTCTCTTTCTCTGTATCTCTCTTCCCCTCTTTCTCTGTATCTCTCTTCCCTCTCTTTTCTCTGTATCTCTCTTCCCCTCTCTTTCTCTGTATCTCTCTTCCCCTCTTTCTCTGTATCTCTCTTCTTTCTCTCTCTCTTCTCTCTGTATCTCTCTTCCCCTCTCTTTCTCTGTATCTCTCTTCCCCTCTCTTTCTCTGTATCTCTCTTCCCTCTCTTTCTCTGTATCTCTCTTCCCTCTCTTTCTCTGTATCTCTCTTCTCTGTATCTCTCTTTCTCTGTGTCTCTCTTCCCCTCTCATTCTCTGTATCTCTCTTCCCCTCTCTGTATCTCTCTTCCCCTCTCTTTGTGTCTCTCTTCCCCTCTCTTTCTCTGTATCTCTCTTCCCCTCTCATTCTCTGTATCTCTCTTCCCCTCTCATTCTCTGTATCTCTCTTTCTCTGTATCTCTTTCCCTCTCATTCTCTGTATCTCTCTTCCCCTCTCTTTCTGTATCTCTCTTCTCTGTGTATCTCTCTTCCCCTCCTCTTTCTCTGTATCTCTCTTCCCTCTCTTTCTCTGTATCTCTCTCTGTATCTCTCTTTCTCTGTATCTCTCTTCCCTCTCTCTCTCTCTCTTCTCTCTTTCTCTGTATCTCTCTTTCTCTGTATCTCTCTTCCCCTCTCTCTTTCTCTGTATCTCTCTTTCTCTGTATCTCTCTTCCCCTCTCTTTCTCTGTATCTCTCTTCTCTTCTCTGCTCTCTCTTCCCTCTTTTCTCTGTATCTCTCTTTCTCTGTATCTCTCTTCCCCTCTCTTTCTCTGTATCTCTCTTCACCTCTCTTTCTCTGTATCTCTCTTCACCTCTCTTTCTCTGTATCTCTCTTCACCTCTCTTTCTCTGTATCTCTCTTCACCTCTCTTTCTGTATCTCTCTCTTCACCTCTCTTTCTCTGTATCTCTCTTTCTCTGTATCTCTCTTCTGTATCTCTCTCTTTCTCTGTATCTCTCTTCTTTCTCTGTATCTCTCTTCACCTTCTGTATCTCTCTTCACCTCTCTTTCTCTGTATCTCTCTTCTCTCTCTTTCTCTGTATCTCTCTTCCCCTCTCTCTTTCTCTGTATCTCTCTCTCTCCCTCTTTCTCTGTCTCTCTTCCCTCTCTTTCTCTGTATCTCTCTTCACCTCTCTTTCTCTGTATCTCTCTTCCCTCTCTTTCTCTGTATCTCTCTTCCCTCTCTTATCTCTCTATCTCTCTTCTCTCTTCTCTCTTTCTCTGTATCTCTCTTCCCTTCTCTGTATCTCTTTCTCTCTGTATCTCTCTTCCCCTCTCTTTCTCTGTATCTCTCTTCCCCTCTCTTTCTCTGTATCTCTCTTCCCCTCTCTTTCTCTGTATCTCTCTTCCCTCTCTTTTCTCTGTATCTCTCTTCCCCTCTCTTTCTCTGTATCTCTCTTCCCCTCTCTTTCTCTGTATCTCTCTTCACCTCTCTTTCTCTGTATCTCTCTTCCCCTCTCTTTCTCTGTATCTCTCTTTCTCTGTATCTCTCTTTCTGTATCTCTCTTCCCCTCTTCTCTGTATCTCTCTTCCCTCTCTTTCTCTGTATCTCTCTTTCCCTCTCTCTGTTCTCTGTGTCTCTCTTCCCCTCTCTTTCTCTGTATCTCTCTTCCCCTCTCTTTCTCTGTATCTCTTCCCCTCTCTTTCTCTGTATCTCTCTTCCCCTCTTTCTCTGTATCTCTCTTCTCTTCTTTTCTCTGTATCTCTTTCTCTGTATCTCTTCTCTTTTTCTCTGTATCTCTCTTCCCTCTCTTTCTCTGTATCTCTCTTTCTCTGTATCTCTCTTTCTCTGTGTCTCTCTTCCCCTCTCATTCTCTGTATCTCTCTTCCCTCTCTTTCTCTGTGTCTCTCTTCCCTCTCTTTCTCTGTGTCTCTCTTCCCCTCTCATTCTCTGTATCTCTCTTCCCCTCTCATTCTCCGTATCTCTCTTCCCCTCTCATTCACTGTATCTCTCTTTCTCTGTATCTCTCTTCCCTCTCATTCTCTGTATCTCTCTTCCCCTCTCTTCTTTGTATCTCTCTTTCTCTGTATCTCTCTTCCCCTCTCTTTCTCTACATCTCTCTTCCCCTCTCTTCTTTGTATCTCTCTTTCTCTGTATTTCTCTCTCTGTATCTCTCTTTCTCTGTATCTCTCTTCTCTGTATCTCTCTTCTCTCTTCACCTCTCTTTCTCTGTATCTCTCTTCCCTCTCTTTCTCTGTATCTCTCTTCCCCTCTCTTCTCTGTATCTCTCTTCCCCTCTCTGTTCTCTGTATCTCTCTTCCCTCTCTTTCTCTGTATCTCTCTTCCCCTCTCTTATCTCTGTATCTCTCTTCCCCTCTTTCTCTGTATCTCTCTTCCCTCTCTTTCTCTGTATCTCTCTTCTCTGTATTCTCTTTCTCTGTATCTCTCTTCTCCTCTCTTTCTCTGTATCTCTCTTCCCTCTTTTCTCTGTATCTCTCTTCCCCTCTCTTTCTCTGTATCTCTCTTCCTCTTTTCTCTGTCTCTCTCTCTTTCTCTGTATCTCTCTTCCCCTCTATTTCTCTGTATCTCTCTCCCTCTCTTTCTCTGTATCTCTCTTCCCCTCTCTTTCTCTGTATCTCTCTTCACCTCTCTTTCTCTGTATCTCTCTTCCCTGTCTCACTTTCTCTGTATCTCTCTTCCCTCTCTTTCTCTGTATCTCTCTTTCCCTCTCTTTCTCTGTATCTCTCTTCCCTCTCTTTCTCTGTATCTCTCTTCCCTCTCTTTCTCTGTATCTCTCTTCCCTCTCTTTCTCTGTATCTCTCTTCCCTCTTTCTCTGTATCTCTCTTCCCTCTCTCTTTCTCTGTATCTCTCTTCCCCTCTCTCTCTGTATCTCTCTTCCCCTCTCTTTCTCTGTATCTCTCTTCTCTGTATCTCTCTTTCTCTGTATCTCTCTTCCCCTCTCTTTCTCTGTATCTCTCTTCCCCTCTCTTTCTCTGTATCTCTCTTTCTCTGTATCTCTTTCCCCTCTCTTTCTCTGTATCTCTCTTCCCTCTCTTTCTCTGTATCTCTCTTCCCCTCTCTTTCTCTGTATCTCTCTTCCCCTCTCTTTCTCTGTATCTCTCTTTCTCTGTATCTCTCTTTCTCTGTATCTCTCTTCCCCTCTCTTTCTCTGTCTCTCTTCACCTCTCTTTCTCTGTATCTCTCTTTCTCTGTATCTCTCTTTCTCTGTATCTCTCTTCCCTCTCTCTCTGTATCTCTCTTCCCTCTCTTTCTCTGCATCTCTCTTCCCCTTCTCTTTCTCTGTATCTCTCTTTCTCTGTATCTCTCTTCCCTCTCTTTCTCTGTATCTCTCTTCACCTCTCTTTCTCTGTATCTCTCTTCCCCTCTCTTTCTCTGTATCTCTCTTCTGTATCTCTCTTCCCCTCTCTCTCTGTATCTCTCTTCCCCTCTCTTTCTCTGTATCTCTCTTCCCCTCTCTTTCTCTGTATCTCTCTTCCCTCTCTTTCTCTGTATCTCTCTTCACCTCTCTTTCTCTGTATCTCTCTTCCCTCTCTCTCTGTATCCCTCTTTCTCTGTATCTCTTCCCTCTCTTTCTCTGTATCTCTCTTCCCTCTCTTTCTCTTTATCTCTCTTCCCCTCTCTTTCTCTGTATCTCTTTCTCTGTATCTCTCTTCCCCTCTCTTTCTCTGTATCTCTCTTCCCCTCTCTTTCTCTGTATCTCTCTTCCCCTCTCTTTCTCTGTATCTCTCTTCCCCTCTCTTTCTCTGTATCTCTCTTTCTCTGTATCTCTCTCTGTATTCTCTCTCTTTCTCTGTATCTCTCTTCCCCTCTCTTTCTCTGTATCTCTCTTCCCCTCTCTTTCTCTGTATCTCTCTTCACCTCTCTTTCTCTGTATCTCTCTTTCTCTGTATCTCTCTTCCCCCTCTCTGTATCTCTCTTCCCCTCTCTTTCTCTGTATCTCTCTTCCCCTCTCTTTCTCTGTATCTCTCTCCCTCTCTTTCTCTGTATCTCTCTTCCCTCTCTTTCTCTGTATCTCTCTTCCCCTCTCTCTCTGTATCTCTCTTCCCTGTATCTCTTTCTCTGTATCTCTCTTCTGTATCTCTCTTCCCTCTCTTTCTCTGTATCTCTCTTCCCTCTCTTTCTCTGTATCTCTCTTCCCCTCTCTTTCTCTGTATCTCTCTTCTCTATCTCTCTTCCCCTCTCTCTCTGTCTCTCTCCCTCTCTTTCTCTGTATCTCTCTTCCCCTCTTTCTCTGTATCTCTCTTCACCTCTCTTTCTCTGTATCTCTCTTCCCTCTCTTTCTCTGTATCTCTCTTCCCTCTCTTTCTCTGTATCTTTCTCTGTATCCTCTCTCCTCTCTTTCTCTGTATCTCTCTTCTCTCCCTCTCTTTCTCTGTATCTCTCTTCCCCTCTCTTTCTCTGTATCTCTCTTCTCTGTATCTCTCTTCCCCTCTCTCTCTGTATCTCTCTTCCCTCTCTTTCTCTGTATCTCTCTTCCCTCTCTTTCTCTGTATCTCTCTTCCCTCTCTTTCTCTGTATCTCTCTTCTGTATCTCTCTTTCTCTGTGTCTCTCTTCCCTCTCTTCTCTGTATCTCTCTTCCCCTCTCTTTCTCTGTGTCTCTCTTCCCCTCTCTTTCTCTGTGTCTCTCTTCCCCTCTCATTCTGTATCTCTCTTCCCCTCTCTTCTCTGTATCTCTCTTCCCCTCTCTCATTCTCTGTATCTCTCTTTCTCTGTATCTCTCTTCCCTCTCATTCTCTGTATCTCTCTTCCCTCTCTTTCTCTGTATCTCTCTTCCTGTATCTCTCTCTCTCTTTATCTCTCTTTCCCCTCGTTCTTGTATCTCTGTATCTCTCTCTGTATCTCTCTTTCTCTGTATCTCTCTTCCTGTATCTCTCTTTCTCTGTATCTCTCTTCCCTCTCTTTCTCTGTATCTCTCTTCCCTCTCTCTCTCTGTATCTCTTTCTCTGTATCTCTCTTCCCTCTCTTTTCTCTGTATCTCTCTTCCCTCTCTTTTCTCTGTATCTCTCTTCTCTGTATCTCTCTTCCCTCTCTTTCTCTGTATCTCTCTTCCCTCTCTTTTCTGTATCTCTCTTCCCTCTCTTTCTCTGTATCTCTCTTCACCTCTCTTTCTCTGTATCTCTCTTCCCTCTCTTTCTCTGTATCTCTCTTTCTCTTCTCTGTATCTCTCTTCCCCTCTTTCTCTGTATCTCTCTTCCCCTCTCTTTCTCTGTATCTCTCTTCCCTCTCTTCTCTGTATCTCTGTATCTCTCTTTCTCTGTATCTCTCTTCCCTCTCTTTCTCTGTATCTCTCTTCCCTCTCTTTCTCTGTATCTCTCTTTCTCTGTATCTCTTTTCTGTATCTCTATTCACCTCTCTTTCTCTGTATCTCTCTTCCCCTCTCTTTCTCTGTATCTCTCTTTCCCTCTCTTCTCTGTTCTCCTCTCTTTCTCTGTATCTCTCTTCCCTCTTTCTCTGTATCTCTGTCACCTCTCTCTTATCTCTCTTCTCTCTTTCTCTGTATCTCTCTTCTGTATCTCTCTTTTCTCTGTGTCTCTCTTCCCTCTCTTTCTCTGTATCTCTCTTCCCTCTCTTTCTCTGTATCTCTCTTCCCTGTATCTTCTCTGTATCTCTCTTCCCTCTCTTTCTCTGTATCTCTCTTCCCTCTCTTTCTCTGTATCTCTCTTCCCCTCTTTTCTCTGTATCTCTCTTCCCTCTCTTCTCTCTTTCTCTGTATCTCTCTTCCCTCTCTTTCTCTGTATCTCTCTTCACCTCTCTTCTCTCTGTATCTCTCTTCCCCTCTCTTCTCTCTGTATCTCTCTTCCCTCTCTTTCTCTGTATCTCTCTTTCCCTCTCTTTCTCTGTATCTCTCTTCCCTCTCTCTTCTCTGTATCTCTCTTCCCTCTCTTTCTCTGTATCTCTCTTCTCCTCTCTTTCTCTTCTTTCTCTGTATCTCTCTTCCCTCTCTTTCTCTGTATCTCTCTTCACCTCTCTTTCTCTGTATCTCTCTTCACCTCTCTTTCTCTGTATCTCTTTTCTCTGTATCTCTCTTCCCTCTCTCTCTCTGTATCTCTCTTCCCTCTCTTTCTCTGTATCTCTCCCCTCTCTCTCTCTCTCTATCTCTCTTCCCTCTCTTTCTCTGTATCTCTCTTCTGTATCTCTCTCTCTGTGTCTCTCTTCCCTCTCATTCTCTGTATCTCTCTTCCCCTCTCTTTCTCTGTATCTCTCTTCCCCTCTCTTTCTCTGTGTCTCTCTTCCCCTCTCATTCTCCGTATCTCTCTTCCCTCTCATTCTCCGTATCTCTCTTCCCTCTCATTCTCTGTATCTCTCTTTCTCTGTATCTCTCTTCCCCTCTCATTCTCTGTATCTCTTCCCTCTCTTCTTTGTATCTCTTTCTCTGTATCTCTCTTCCCTCTCTTTCTCTGTATCTCTCTTCCCTCTCTCTTCTCTGTATCTCTCTTCTCTGTATTTCTCTTCCCCCTCTCTGTATCTCTCTTTCTCTGTATCTCTCTTTCTCTGTATCTCTCTTTCTCTGTATCTCTCTTCCCTCTCTTTCTCTGTATCTCTCTTCCCCTCTCTTTCTCTGTATCTCTCTTTCTCTGTATCTCTCTTCCCCTCTCTTTCTCTGTATCTCTTTCCCCTCTCTCTCTCTGTATCTCTCTTTCTCTGTATCTCTCTTCCCCTCTCTTTCTCTGTATCTCTCTTCCCTCTCTTTCTCTGTATCTCTCTTCACCTCTCTCTTCTCTGTATCTCTCTTCACCTCTCTTTCTCTGTATCTCTCTTCCCTCTCTTTCTCTGTATCTCTCTTCCCTCTCTCTCTGTATCCTTCTTCTTTCTCTGTGTCTCTCTTCCCCTCTCTTTCTCTGTATCTCTCTTCCCCTCTTTCTCTGTATCTCTTCCCCTCTCTTTCTCTGTATCTCTCTTTCTGTATCTCTTTCCCCTCTCTTTCTCTGTATCTCTCTTCCCTCTCTTTCTCTGTATCCCTCTCTTTCTCTGTATCTCTTTCCCCTCTCTTTCTCTGTATCTCTCTTTCCCTCTCTCTGTATCTCTCTTCCCCCTCTCTTCTCTGTATCTCTCTTTCTCTGTATCTCTTTCTCTGTATCTCTCTTCCCCTCTCATTCTCTGTATCTCTCTTCCCCTCTCTTTCTCTGTATCTCTCTTCCCCTCTCTTTCTCTGTGTCTCTCTTCCCCTCTCATTCTCCGTATCTCTCTTCCCCTCTCTCATTCTCTGTATCTCTCTTCCCCTCTCATTCACTGTATCTCTCTTTCTCTGTATCTCTCTTCCCTCTCATTCTCTGTATCTCTTCCCTCTCTCTCTGTATCTCTCTTCTCTGTATCTCTTCTCTGTATCTCTCTCTCTGTATCTCTCTTCTCTGTATCTCTCTTCCCTCTTTCTCTGTATCTCTCTTCCCTCTCTTTCTCTGTATCTCTCTTTCTCTGTATCTCTCTTCCCCTCTCTCTCTGTATCTCTCTTCCCCTCTCTTTCTCTGTATCTCTCTTCCCCTCTCTCTCTGTATCTCTCTTCCCCTCTCTTTCTCTGTATCTCTCTTCCCCTCTCTTTCTCTGTATCTCTCTTCCCCTCTCTCTCTGTATCTCTCTTCCCCTCTCTTTCTCTGTATCTCTCTTCCCTCTCTCTTCTCTGTATCTCTCTTTCTCTGTATCTCTCTTCCCTCTCTTTCTCTGTATCTCTCTTCCCCCTCTTTCTCTGTATCTCTCTTCCCTCTCTTTCTCTGTATCTCTCTTCCCCTCTCTTTCTCTGTATCTCTCTTCCCCTCTTTCTCTGTATCTCTCTTTCTCTGTATCTCTCTTCCCTCTCTTTCTCTGTATCTCTCTTCCCCTCTCTTTCTCTGTATCTCTCTTTCTCTGTATCTCTCTTCCCCTCTCTTTCTCTGTATCTCTCTTCCCCTCTCTTTCTCTGTATCTCTCTTCCCCTCTCTCTCTGTATCTCTCTTTCTCTGTATCTCTTTCTCTGTATCTCTCTTCCCTCTTTCTCTGTATCTCTCTTCACCTCTCTTTCTCTGTATCTCTCTCTCTGTATCTCTCTTCCCTCTCTCTCTGTATCTCTTTCTCTGTATCTCTCTTCCCTCTCTTTCTCTGTATCTCTCTTTCTCTCTGTATCTCTTCCCCTCTCTTCTCTGTATCTCTCTTCCCTCTCTTTCTCTGTATCTCTCTTCTCTCTCTATCTCTCTTTCTCTCTCTGTATCTCTTCCCCTCTCTTTCTCTGTATCTCTCTTCCCTCTCTTTCTCTGTATCTCTCTTCCCTCTCTTCTCTGTATCTCTTCACCTCTCTCTCTCTCTTTCTCTGTATCTCTCTTCCCTCTCTTCTCTGTATCTCTCCTCACCTCTCTTTCTCTGTATCTCTCTTCACCTCTCTTTCTCTGTATCTCTCTCTCTCTCTCTTTCTCTGTATCTCTCTTCACCTCTTTCTCTGTATCTCTTTCCCCTCTTTCTCTGTATCTCTCTTCCCCTCTCTTTCTCTGTATCTCTCTTCCCTCTCTCTCTGTATCTCTCTTCTCTTTCTCTGTATCTCTCTTTCTCTGTATCTCTTTCCCCTCTCTTTCTCTGTATCTCTCTTCCCCTCTCTTTCTCTGTATCTCTCTTCCCTCTCTTTCTCTGTATCTCTCTTCCCCTCTCTTTCTCTGTTCTCTCTCTCTCTGTATCTCTCTCCCCTCTCTTTCTCTGTATCTCTCTTCCCTCTCTTTTCTCTGTATCTCTCTTCTCTGTATCTCTCTTCACCTTTCTCTGTATCTCTTCCCTTCACTCTCTCTTTCTCTGTATCTCTCTTCACCTCTCTTTCTCTGTATCTCTCTTCTCTGTATCTCTTCCCCTCTCTTTCTCTGTATCTCTCTTCCCTCTCTTTATCTCTCTCTCCCCTCTCTTTCTCTGTATCTCTCTTCCCTCTCTTTCTCTGTATCTCTCTTTCTCTGTATCTCTCTTCTCTGTGTCTCTCTTCCCTCTCTTTCTCTGTGTCTCTCTTCCCCTCTCTTTCTCTGTATCTCTCTTCCCCTCTCTTCTCTGTATCTCTCTTCCCCTCTCATTCACTGTATCTCTTTCTCTGTATCTCTCTTCCCCTCTCATTCTCTGTATCTCTCTTCCCTCTCTTTCTCTGTATCTCTCTTTCTCTGTATCTCTCTTCCCCTCTCTTTTCTGTATCTCTCTTCCCTCTCTCTTGTCTCTTCTCTGTATCTCTCTTTCTCTGTATCTCTCTTTCTCTGTATCTCTCTTCTCTGTATCTCTTCTCTCTGTATCTCTCTTCCCTCTCTTTCTCTGTATCTCTTTCCCCTCTCTTTCTCTGTATCTCTCTTTCTCTGTATCTCTCTCTGTCTCTCTTCCCTCTCTTTCTCTGTATCTCTCTTCCCTCTCTTTCTCTGTATCTCTCTTCTCTGTATCTCTCTCCCCTTTTCTCTGTATCTCTCTTCCCTCTCTTTCTCTGTATCTCTCTTCCCTCTCTTTCTCTGTATCTCTCTTCCCTCTCTCTCTGTATCTCTCTTCTCTCTCTTTCTCTTATCTCTCTTCTCTGTATCTCTCTTCCCTCTCTTTCTCTGTATCTCTCTTCCCTCTCTTTCTCTGTATCTCTCTTCACCTCTCTTTCTCTGTATCTCTCTTCCCCTCTTTTCTCTGTATCTCTCTCTCTGTCTCTCTTTCCCTCTCTTTCTCTGTATCTCTTCTTCCCCTCTTCTCTGCATCTCTCTTCCCTCTCTTTCTCTGTATCTCTCTTTCTCTGTATCTCTCCCCTCTCTACCCTCTCTCTTCTGTATCTCTCTTTCTCTGTATCTCTCTTCTCTGTGTCTCTCTCCCTCTCTTTCTCTGTATCTCTCTTCCCCTCTCTTTCTCTGTGTCTCTCTTCCCCCTCTCTTTCTCTGTGTCTCTCTTCCCTCTCATTCTCTGTATCTCTCTTCCCCTCTCATTCTCTGTATCTCTCTTCCCCTCTCATTCTGTATCTCTCTTCTCTGTATCTCTCTTCCCCTCTCATTCTCTGTATCTCTCTTCCCCCTCTCTTCTTTGTATCTCTCTCTCTCTGTATCTCTCTTTCTCTGTATCTCTCTTTCTCTGTATCTCTCTTTCTCTGTATCTCTCTTCCCTCTCTTTCTCTGTATCTCTCTTCCCCTCTCTTTCTCTGTATCTCTCTTCCTCTCTTTCTCTGTATCTCTCTTCCCTCTCTTTCTCTGTATCTCTCTTTCTCTGTATCTCTCTTCCTCTCTCTCTGTATCTCTCTTCCCTCTCTTTCTCTGTATCTCTCTTCACCTCTCTTTCTCTGTATCTCTCTTCACCTCTCTTTCTCTGTATCTCTCTTCACCCTCTTTCTCTGTATCTCTCTTCCCTCTCTTCTCTGTATCTCTCTTCCCCTCTCTTTCTCTGTATCTCTCCTCACCTCTCTTTCTCTGTATCTCTCTTCACCTCTCTCTCTCTGTATCTCTCTTTCCTCTCTCTTTCTCTGTATCTCTCTTCACCTCTCTTTCTCTGTATCTCTCTTCCCCTCTTTCTCTGTATCTCTCTTTCTCTCTCTCTATTCTTCTCCCCTCTCTCTGTATCTCTCTTCACCTCTCTTTCTCTGTATCTCTCTTCACCTCTCTTTCTCTGTATCTCTCTCTGTATCTCTTTCTGTATCTCTCTTCCCTCTCTTTCTCTGTATCTCTCTTCCCCTCTCTCTCTGTATCTCTCTTTCTCTGTATCTCTCTTCACCTCTCTTTCTCTGTATCTCTCTTCCCTCTGTATCTCTCTTCACCTCTCTTTCTCTGTATCTCTCTTTCTCTGTATCTCTCTTCCCTCTCTTTCTCTGTATCTCTCTTCCCTCTCTTTCTCTGTATCTCTTCCCCCTCTCTGTATCTGTATCTCTCTTCCCTCTCTTTCTCTGTATCTCTCTTCACCTCTCTTTCTCTGTATCTCTCTTCCCCTCTCTTTCTCTGTATCTCTCTTCCCTCTTTCTCTGTATCTCTTCTTCACCTGTTCTCTGTTCTCTCCCCCTCTCTTCTCTGTATCTCTCTTTCTCTGTATCCTCTCTCTCTGTATCTCTTCACCTCTCTTTCTCTGTATCTCTCCTCACCTATCTTTCTCTGTATCTCTCTTCACCTCTCTTTCTCTGTATCTCTCTTCCCTCTCTCTCTGTATCTCTCTTCCCCTCTCTCTCTGTATCTCTCTTCCCCCTCTTTCTCTGTATCTCTCTTCACCTCTCTCTCTCTGTATCTCTCTTCCCCTCTCTTTCTCTGTATCTCTCTTTCTCTGTATCTCTCTTCACCTCTCTTTCTCTGTATCTCTCTTCTCTGTCTCTCTTCTCTGTATCTCTCTTCCCCTCTCTTTCTCTGTATCTCTCTTCTCTGTATCTCTCTCTCTCTGTATCTCTCTCTCTCTGTATCTCTCTTCCCTCTCTCTCTGTATCTCTCTTCCTGTATCTCTCTTCTCTGTATCTCTCTTCCCTCTCTCTCTGTATCTCTCTTCCTGTATCTCTTTTCTGTATCTCTTCCCCCCTCTCTCTGTATCTCTCTTCCCCTCTTCTCTGTATCTCTCTTCTCTCTGTATCTCTCTCTGTATCTCTCTGTATCTCTCTTCCCTCTCTCTCTCTTGTATCTCTCTTTCTCTGTATTTCTCTTCCCCTCTGTATCTCTCTTCCCCTCTCTCTGTATCTCTCTTTCTCTGTATCTCTCTTCCCTCTCTTTCTCTGTATCTCTCTTCCCTCTCTCTGTATCTCTCTCTCTCTCTCTCTGTATCTCTCTTCCCTCTCTTTCTCTGTATCTCTCTTCTCTCTGTATCTCTCTTCCCCTCTCTTTCTCTGTATCTCTCTTCTCTGTATCTCTTCTCTCTCTGTATCTCTCTTCCCTCTCTCTCTCTGTATCTCTCTCACCTCTCTTTCTCTGTATCTCTCTTCCCTCTCTCTCTGTATCTCTCTTCTCTCTGTATCTCTCTTCCCCTCTCTTTCTCTGTATCTCTCCTCACCTATCTTTCTCTGTATCTCTCTTCTCTCTGTACCTCTCTTTCTGTATCTCTCTTCTCTGTATCTCTCTTTTCTCTGTATCTCTCTTCCCCTCTCTTTCTCTGTATCTCTCTTCCCTCTCTCTCTCTGTATCTCTTCCCTCTCTCTATCTCTATTCCCCCTCTCTCTGTCTCTCTTCCCTCTCTTTCTCTGTATCTCTCTTCCCTCTCTCTCTGTATCTCTCTTTCTCTGTATCTCTTTCTCTGTATCTCTCTTCACCTCTCTTTCTCTGTATCTCTCTTCACCTCTCTCTCTGTATCTCTCTTTCTCTGTATCTCTCTTCCCCTCTCTTTCTCTGTATCTCCTTCTCTCTGTATCTCTCTTCACCTCTCTTTCTCTGTATCTCTCTTTCTCTGTATCTCTTCCCCTCTCTTTCTCTGTATCTCTCTTCCCCTCTCTTTCTCTGTATCTCTCTCTCTCTGTATCTCTCTTCCCTCTCTGTATCTCTCTTCCCCCTCTCTCTCTATCTCTCTTCCCTCTCTCTCTGTATCTCTCTTCCCTCTCTCTCTGTATCTCTCTTCCCTCTCTTTCTCTGTATCTCTCTTCCCCTCTCTCTCTGTATCTCTCTTCCCTCTCTTTCTCTGTATCTCTCTCTCTGTATCTCTCTTCCCTCTCTTCTCTGTATCTCTCCTCACCTATCTCTCTCTGTATCTCTTCACCTCTCTTTCTGTATCTCTCTCTCTATCTCTGTTCTCTCTTTCTCTGTATCTCTCTTCACCTCTCTTCTCTGTATCCCCCCTCTTCTCTCTATCTCTCTTCCCCTCTCTCTCTGTATCTCTCTTCCCTCTCTCTCTCTGTATCTCTCTCTGTATCTCTATTCCCTCTCTTCTCTGTATCTCTCTTTCCCCCCTCTCTCTGTATCTCTCTTCCCCTCTCTCTCTGTATCTCTCTTCCTCTCTATCTCTCTTCTCTCTTCCCCTCTCTCTCTGTATCTCTCTCCCTCTCTTTCTCTGTATCTCTCTTCTCTGTATCTCTCTCTCTCTGTATCTCTCTTCCCCTCTCTCTCTGTATCTCTCTTCCCTCTCTTCTGTATCCCCCCTCTCTCTCTATCTCTCTTCCCCTCTCTCTCTGTATCCCCCCTCTCTCTCCCCCCTCTCTCTCTGTATCCCCCCTCTCTCTCTCTCTCTCTTCCCTCTCTCTCTCTGTATCCCCCCCTCTCTCTCTCTATCTCTCTTCCCCTCTCTCTGTATCCCCCCCTCTCTCTCTCTATCTCTCTTCCCCTCTCTCTCTGTATCCCCCCTCTCTCTCTATCTCTCTTCCCCCCTCTCTCTCTGTATCCCCCCTCTCTCTCTCTATCTCTCTTCCCTCTCTCTCTGTATCCCCCTCTCTCTCTCTCTATCTCTCTTCCCCTCTCTCTCTGTATCCCCCCTCTCTCTCTCTATCTCTCTTCCCCTCTCTCTCTGTATCCCCCCCTCTCTCTCTCTATCTCTCTTCCCCTCTCTCTCTGTATCCCCCCTCTCTCTCTATCTCTCTTCCCTCTCTCTCTGTATCCCCCCTCTCTCTCTCTATCTCTCTTCCCCCTCTCTCTCTGTATCCCCCTCTCTCTCTCTATCTCTCTTCCCCTCTCTCTCTGTATCCCCCTCTCTCTCTCTATCTCTCTTCCCCTCTCTCTCTGTATCCCCCTCTCTCTCTCTATCTCTCTTCCCTCTCTGTATCCCCCTCTCTCTCTCTATCTCTCTTCCCCTCTCTCTCTGTATCCCCCTCTCTCTCTCTATCTCTCTTCCCTCTCTCTCTGTATCCCCCCTCTCTCTATCTCTCTTCCCCCCTCTCTCTCTGTATCCCCCTCTGTATCTCTCTCTCTATCTCTCTTCCCTCTCTCTCTGTATCCCCCCTCTCTCTCTCTATCTCTCTTCCCCCTCTCTCTCTGTATCCCCCTCTCTCTCTCTATCTCTCTTCCCCTCTCTCTCTGTATCCCCCCTCTCTCTCTCTCTCCCCTCTCTCTTCCCCCTCTCTCTCTATCCCCCCTCTCTCTCTCTATCTCTCTTCCTCTTCCCCCTCTCTCTGTATCCCCCTCTCTCTCTCTCTATTCCCTCTCTCTGTATCCCCCTCTCTCTCTCTATCTCTCCCCCTCTCTCCCCCCTCTCTCTATCTCTCTTCCCCTCTCTCTCTGTATCCCCCTCTCTCTCTCTATCTCTCTTCCCCTCTCTCTCTCTATCCCCCCTCTCTCTCTGTATCTCTCTTCCCCCCTCTCTCTCTGTATCCCCCCTCTCTCTCTCTCTATCTCTCTTCCCCTCTCTCTCTGTATCCCCCTCTCTCTCTCTCTCTCTCTTCCCCTCTCTCTCTGTATCCCCCTCTCTCTCTCTATCTCTCTTCCCCTCTCTCTCTGTATCCCCCTCTCTCTCTCTATCTCTCTTCCCCCTCTCTCTCTGTATCCCCCCTCTCTCTCTCTATCTCTCTTCCCCTCTCTCTCTGTATCCCCCTCTCTCTCTCTCTCTCTTCCCCCTCTCTCTGTATCCCCCCCTCTCTCTCTCTATCTCTCTTCCCCTCTCTCTCTGTATCCCCCTCTCTCTCTCTATCTCTCTTCCCCTCTCTCTCTGTATCCCCCTCTCTCTCTCTTCTCTCTCTCTCTTCCCCCTCTCTCTCTGTATCCCCCTCTCTCTCTCTATCTCTCTTCTTCCCTCTCTCTCTGTATCCCCCTCTCTCTCTCTATCTCTCTTCCCCTCTCTCTGTATCCCCCTCTCTCTCTCTATCTCTCTCCCCTCTCTCTCTGTATCCCCCTCTCTCTCTCTCTCTCTCTCTCTCCCCCCTCTCTCTCTCCCCCCTCTCTCTCTCCCTCTCTCTCTATCTCTCTTCCCCTCTCTCTCTGTATCCCCCCCTCTCTCTATCTCTCTTCTCTCTCTCTGTATCCCCCCTCTCTCTATCTCTCTTCCCCTCTCTCTCTGTATCCCCCTCTCTCTCTCTATCTCTCTTCCCCTCTCTGTATCCCCCTCTCTCTCTATCTCTCTTCCCCTCTCTCTGTATCCCCCTCTCTCTCTCTATCTCTCTTCCCTCTCTGTATCCCCCCTCTCTCTCTCTCTCTTCTCTCTCTCTGTATCCCCCTCTCTCTCTATCTCTCCCTCTCTCTGTATCCCCCTCCTCTCTATCTCTCTTCCCCTCTCTCTGTATCCCCCTCTCTCTCTCTATCTCTCTCCCCCTCTCTCTGTATCCCCCTCTCTCTCTATCTCTCTTCCCTCTCTCTCTGTATCCCCCTCTCTCTCTCTATCTCTCTTCCCCTCTCTCTCTGTATCCCCCTCTCTCTCTCTATCTCTCTTCCCCCTCTCTCTCTGTATCCCCCCTCTCTCTCTCTATCTCTCTTCCCCTCTCTCTCTGTATCCCCCTCTCTCTCTCTATCTCTCTTCCCCTCTCTCTCTGTATCCCCCCTCTCTCTCTCTATCTCTCTTCCCCTCTCCCCTCTCTGTATCCCCCCTCTCTCTCTCTCTATCTCTCTTCCCCTCTCTCTCTGTATCCCCCCCTCTCTCTCCTCTCTTCCCCTCTCTCTCTGTATCCCCCCTCTCTCTCTCTATCTCTCTTCCCCCTCTTTCTCTGTATCCCCCTCTCTCTCTCTATCTCTCTTCCCCTCTCTCTCTGTATCCCCCCTCTCTCTCTCTATCTCTCTTCCCCTCTCTCTCTGTATCCCCCCCTCTCTCTCTATCTCTCTTCCCTCTCTCTCTGTATCCCCCCTCTCTCTCTCTATCTCTCTCTTCCCCTCTCTCTGTATCCCCCCTCTCTCTCTCTATCTCTCTTCCCCTCTCTCTCTGTATCCCCCCCTCTCTCTCTCTATCTCTCTTCCCTGTATCTCTCTCTCTGTATCCCCCCCTCTCTCTCTCTATCTCTCTTCCCCCTCTCTCTCCCCTGTATCCCCCCTCTCTCTCTCTCTCTCTCTATCTCTCTTCCCCTCTCTCTCTGTATCCCCCCTCTCTCTCTCTATCTCTCTTCCCCCCTCTTTCTCTGTATCTGTATTTCTGTCTATTTCTCTCTTAGACATACACTGACCTGCGTTTGCGGAGTCGCCTGTTCTCAATCCTCAGGCGGTGGAGTCGTTTGGCGAAGAAGACGATGATGATGATGAGTAGGATGAGGGTCGTAGAGGCCACACCCACTACCACACACAGCACCTGGAAGTCTGTCACCACCCAATCACAACGAGAGCCCTTGTTCCACATATAGTCCTGAACATTACATCTAGAGAGATAGGGGTGGGGGGATATTTTAACTATAGAATAGACAGACCGGCAGTAGAATTCAGGAAGTATTTGTGTCTCTAAAACAAGCTGCCGCGCTATCTGACGGTTGTTACAAGGCAATGTCAATGAGTTGATGTACTGCTACTAGTACTGTAGAAAAACAGAGGCGTTGGATGTTCTAAGTCCTCGGCAATGCTTAAAGCACATCAGGAGACCACATTGTTTTTGTGATATTTTTGTTGTTGCATGTAGTTACCCTTTAATTGCAGTGCTCACCAGCATAAGGCTGTTTTTAGCAGTGTTTTTGGAGTGCACATGAGACGGTAGAGTTTGCAAAAGAAATACCCAAATAATCAGGAAATCAATCTGCCAGGTAATCATAGGCTACTCTGTAGTTAACATTTAATTAAGAATGTTTTGGGGAAAGCCTTTCCATCTACCACTAGCTTCTTCATTAGCATCATCTCGAACAGCTACACAAAGTGGTACAGGGATTCTCGCTGCTTCTTCAGTATGAATCACTGATGTATTCTGTTCATGTCTTACTATGCAAATGAATACATTTTCAATACATTTAGTTGATTCCCTACTAAGTTCAATACATTTTTGAATATTGTTGAATTCTGTTTTAATGTCTGGATTCCAGTCCTTGTTCTCTGCATCTCAGATTTGATAGGGCCTACATGTGCCTGTCCTCGGTTAGATCAGAAGTCTGTCCAGTAATTAAGAGAGAATCAGCCCAGACTAGTCCTATAATAAGATCAACTGGATCAGAGAGGGTGTGTTTCTGTGTTTGACATGTGGAAGGGGAGGTTCAGGTTGGGTAAGGACATATGGACCCCCCCCTGCTGAGTAGGCTTGTGGCCCTGCATGTTTCTACATGTTTGTCAGTGGGGTGTCTATTCTGGTTTTGTTAGAAAGACACCAGCTGTATATTGTTCTGTAGTGTACAAACCACTAAGCCCCCACCCATATTATTGTACATGTATTCCTTTCCACTGACGATTGTGCAAAATTACCTGCAGAATGCTCCCATTCCAGTAGCGATGGTACAAACTCCTCTGTTGTAGCAGAAGTCAGGCTGTGCGTCACACTGAGACACACACTCACCCCCGACTTCTGACCTCACAAAGCCCAGACCACACCCATCTGACCCCTGAGGAGGGAAAGGAGGAGGGGGGGATTGAGACTGAGAGGGTGGCTGGGGATCATCATTGTCAGGGGTAACATTGGGGACAGGGGAGCCAGTGAGCGATGGGTTTTCATCCTCCATGTCTGCCAGAGGGGTCAGGGTCGGATCAGGGTCAAGGGTTGTGTCTATGGTGGAGAGTTCGTCATCGGGGGACAAGTAGTCGTAGAAATCTGACAGAGTCCAGGCTGTGGGGTCTCCCGCCCGCTGCTGCAGGGGCTGAACTACAGCCGTCAGCCAATCAGAATCAGACGAGAGGTCAGGGGTCAAGGGGCGGTCGGGGTTATGGAACTCCACCTTGATGATATCATCTGAGTGTTCCTGATATTCCCCGCCAGTTAGCTCTTCTCTGATTGGCTGACCGTCCTGTTCAGTGAAGTCCAAGTGGGGGTGTCTTCTGTGAGAGGGTTTGCGTTTGATGGCGCTGAGAGGAAGTCCAGCCGCTAGTCCTAACCCTAAACCAATCAGCTCTGCTGAGTCATCACCGATAAGGACCGCCCTTTCTACAGCGGAGAAAGATGATTGGCTGTGCTGGACTTCCGTCCTGCTGACGGTGGTCAATGAGAGGTCTCCTGTCAGGTCAATCAGAAACAACAAATAGATCAGGACACACCCACACATACACAGGAGACAGACATGATCATTCAAAATCCAGAGTAGCGTGATTGGAAGCTGATGTGCTCAATTAAAATGAATGGAAAACTGCTCTCTCTCTCCCTCCCTCCCTCCTTCTATACTTTGAAGCAGAAGCTGTGTTTTTCAGTGTGGATTAGGAGTAGTGATGTTCTAACATGCTCTACTGACCACAGATGAAATTAGATTAGGATTACAGCTATAGGTTAAACACTGACCATGTCAAAATACTCACAGCAATCTACTGACGGACACCACAGGAGAGGAGAAGAGTGTAAAGGAGAGGAGAGGAGCGGAGAGGAGCAGAAAGAGGAGGAGCAGAAAGGAGAGGAGCAGAAAGGAGAGGAGCAGAAAGGAGAGGAGCGGAAAGGAGAGGAGCGGAAAGAAGAGGAGCAGAAAGTCAGAAATGTATGGACATGCCACTACAAATACAGTTTGTTACCATAGTAACAGATCTGTAGCCATAGTAACAGAGCTCTGACTATGGTAACCAGGTTGGCTTGGCTACGATTGGTCAGAGCTCAGTCCCAGCAACCTCTCCTGGCAGGAGAGCACAGGATCATGGGTAGCTATACCGGTTGGCCACTAACACACATGCACACACACACACAATATGAGTGTGTGTGCTTGTGTTGACGGTGATACATTGTGACAGAATGTTGCTCTCTGGGGCCACAGGGCAGATGGACCTCACAGGGTGGGTCCACACACATTCCAATACGCAGTACACACACACACACACACACCCACACACACACACACACACACACACACACACACACACACACACACACACACACACACACACACACACACACACACACACACACACACACACACACACACACACACACACACACACACACACACACACACACACAGGTGATGTAATTCAAATTCCTTATCTCTTCTACACTAATGTTTGATCAACTCCATCTGTGTTTGTATTTGTGATTGTGCATACAAGTGTGTGCCCGTGTGCACGCTTGTGTCAGTGTGTGTGTGCGTGTTTGTGATCTGGGACAGCAGTTGCCCGTTGGCAAAACAACGTCAGTGATCAATAAAGAAGCTTTCAGCTGATCGATTACACTCTCTGATGACCAATGAAGAAGCTATCAGAGCCAGAGTTTATTACTAGCAGTAATAGACAGAAAAAACACTCATTCCATACTATATATGACTATATGAGTAATACTAACTATATTCCAAAGTCAGCGACACATTCAGACAAAATAATGACATGCTGAAGATAATGGATTTTATAGTCTCTCTCTCTCCCTCTCCCTCTCTCTCTCTCTCTCTCTCTCTCTCTCTCTCTCTCTCTCTCTCTCTCTCTCTCTCTCTCTCTCTCTCTCTCTCTCTCTCTCTCTCTCTCTCTCCTCTCTCTCTCTCTCTCTCTCTCTCTCTCTCTCTCTCTCTCTCTCCCTCTCCCTCTCCCTCTCCTCTCTCCTCTCTCTCTCTCTCCCTCTCCCTCCCCTCTCTCTCTCTCTCTCTCTCTCTCTCTCTCTCTCTCTCTCTCTCTCTCTCTCTCTCTCTCTCTCTCTCTCTCTCTCTCTCTCTCTCTCTCTCTCTCTCTCTCTCTCTCTCTCTCCCTCTCTCTCTCCCTCTCTCTCTCTCTCTCTCTCTCTCTCTCTCTCTCTCTCTCTCTCTCTCTCTCGCTGTTGAGCCCACATTTCCAGACGTTTGAGGTGTAATAGTGAACAGACACACACACACACACATAAACACACACACAGAAGAGACACACATAAACACACACACAGACAGACACACACACACACAGCAGTGTTCTTACCTTGAGCAGACAGAGAGAGGAGGAGAGACATCATTAACGACCAACTCCACGACCGGCTCTCCCAGCGCGCCATACCACCGTCCTCCGACACAGACCGCGCTACACACACTGGTACACACACCGATGCACCAGGACACACACACACCAGACCCAGTTACTCAGCAGCACAGACTCCTTCAGAGTGTGTGTGTGTGTGTGTGTGTGTGTGTGTGTGTGTGTGTGTGTGTGTGTGTGTGTGTGTGTGTGCGTGCGTGCGTGCGTGCGTGCGTGCGTGCGTGCGTGCGTGCGTGCGTGCGTGCGTGCGTGTGTGTGTGTCAGTGTGTGTGTGTAGCAGTGGTAATCCAAGCATAAACCCTCTCTGTGTTCAGATCTGTTGCCGGTGAGACATGGCTGCTCTGTCTGTGGTCTGGGGTTGTTCTGCTCCACTGTCTGTTCCCCCCTATGTTGGTTTAGTCCTTTCCCCCCTATGTTGGTTTAGTCTGTTTTCCCCCCTCTGTTGGTTTAGTCTGTTCCCCCTCTGTTGGTTTAGTCCGTTCCCCCCTCTGTTGGTTTAGTCCGTTCCCCCGCTGTTGGTTTAGTCCTTTCCCCCTCTGTTGGTTTAGTCTGTTCCTCCCTCTGTTGGTTTAGTCTGTTCCTCCCTCTGTTGGTTTAGTCTGTTCCCCCTCTGTTGGTTTAGACTGTTCCTCCCTCTGTTGGTTTAGTCTGTTCCTCCCTCTGTTGGTTTAGTCTGTTCCCCCCTCTGTTGGTTTAGTCCGTTCCCCCCGCTGTTGGTTTAGTCCTTTCCCCCCTCTGTTGGTTTATTCCGTTCCTCCCTCTGTTGGTTTAGTCTGTTCCTCCCTCTGTTGGTTTAGTCTGTTCCCCCCTCTGTTGGTTTAGACTGTTCCTTCCTCTGTTGGTTTAGTCTGTTCCTCCCTCTGTTGGTTTAGTCTGTTCCTCCCTCTGTTGGTTTAGTCTGTTCCTCCCTCTGTTGGTTTAGTCTGTTCCTCCCTCTGTTGGTTTAGTCTGTTCCTCCCTCTGTTGGTTTAGTCTGTTCCTCCCTCTGTTGGTTTAGTCCGTTCCCCCCTCGGTTGGTTTAGTCCTTTCCCCCCTCTGTTGGTTTAGTCTGTTCCTCCCTCTGTTGGTTTAGTCTGTTCCCCCCTCTGTTGGTTTAGTCTGTTCCTCCCTCTGCTGGTTTAGTCTGTTCCTCCATCTGTTGGTTTAGTCTGTTCCTCCCTCTGTTGGTTTAGTCTGTTCCCCCCTCTGTTGGTTTAGTCTGTTCCTCCCTCTGTTGGTTTAGTCTGTTCCTCCCTCTGCTGGTTTAGTCTGTTCTTCCCTCTGCTGGTTTAGTCTGTTCCTCCATCTGTTGCTTTAGTCTTTTCCTCACTCTGCTCTTTAGTCTGTTCCTCCCTCTGCTGGTTTAGTCTGTTCCTCCCTCTGCTGGTTTAGTCTGTTCCTCCCTCTGCTGGTTTAGTCTGTTCCTCCCTCTGCTGGTTTAGTCTGTTCTTCCCTCTGCTGGTTTAGTCTGTTCCTCCATCTGTTGGTTTAGTCTGTTCCTCCATCTGTTGGTTTAGTCTGTTCCTCCCTCTGTTGGTTTAGTCTGTTCCTCCCTCTGTTGGTTTAGTCTGTTCCTCCCTCTGTTGGTTTAGTCTGTTCCTCCCTCTGTTGGTTTAGTCTGTTCCTCCCTCTGTTGGTTTAGTCCGTTCCCCCCTCGGTTGGTTTAGTCCTTTCCCCCCTCTGTTGGTTTAGTCCTTTCCCGTCGCTCTGGATAAGAGCGTCTGCTAAATGTCTTAAATGTAAATGTAAATGTTGGTTTAGACTGTTCCCCCCTCTGTTGGTTTAGTCCGTTCCCCCCTCTGTTGGTTTAGTCCGTTCCCCCCTCTGTTGGTTTAGTCTGTTCCTCCCTCTGCTGGTTTAGTCTGTTCCTCCCTCTGCTGGTTTAGTCTGTTCTTCCCTCTGCTGGTTTAGTCTGTTCCTCCATCTGTTGCTTTAGTCTTTTCCTCCCTCTGCTCTTTAGTCTGTTCCTCCCTCTGTTGGTTGGTTTAGTCTGTTCCTCCCTCTGTTGGTTTAGTCTTTTCCTCCCTCTGTTGGTTTAGTCTGTTCCTTTGTCTGTTGGTTTAGTCTGTTCCTTTGTCTGTTGGTTTAGTCTGTTCCTCCCTCTGTTGGTTTAGTCTGTTCCTCCCTCTGTTGGTTTAGTCTGTTCCTTTGTCTGTTGGTTTAGTCTGTTCCTAACTCTGTTGGTTTAGTCCGTTCCTCCCTCTGCTGGTTTAGTCTGTTCCTTTGTCTGTTGGTTTAGTCTGTTCCTAACTCTGTTGGTTTAGTCCGTTCCTCCCTCTGTTGGTTTAGTCTGTTCCTTTGTCAGTTGGTTTAGTCTGTTCCTTCCTCTGTTGGTTTAGTCTGTTCCCCCTTCTGCAGGGTTAGTCTGTTGCTCCCTCTGTTGGTTTAGTCTGTTGCTCCCTCTGTTGGTTTAGTCTGTTCCTCCATCTGTTGTTTTAGTCTGTTCCTCTATCTGTTGGTTTAGTCTGTTCCTTTGTCAGTTGGTTTAGTCTGTTCCTTCCTCTGTTGGTTTAGTCTGTTCCTTTGTCAGTTGGTTTAGTCTGTTCCCCCTTCTGCAGGTTTAGTCCGTTCCTCCATCTGTTGGTTTAGTCTGTTCCTCCATCTGTTGGTTTAGTCTGTTCCTCCCTCTGTTGGTTTAGTCTGTTCCTCCCTCTGTTGGTTTAGTCTGTTCCTCCCTCTGTTGGTTTAGTCTGTTCCTCCCTCTGTTGGTTTAGTCCTTTCCCCCCTCTGTTGGTTTAGTCCTTTCCCCCCTCTGTTGGTTTAGTCTGTTCCTCCCTCTGTTGGTTTAGTCTGTTCTTCCCTCTGTTGGTTTAGTCTTTTCCTCCCTCTGTTGGTTTAGTCTGTTCCCCCCTCTGTTGGTTTAGTCTGTTCCTCCCTCTGTTGGTTTAGTCTGTTCCTTTGTCCGTTGGTTTAGTCTGTTCCTCACACTGTTGGTTTAGTCTGTTCCTCTCTCTGTTGGTTTAGTCTGTTCCTCTCTCTGTTGGTTTAGTCTTTTCCTCCATCTGTTGGTTTAGTCTGTTCCTCCCTCTGTTGGTTTAGTCTGTTCCTCCCTCTGTTGGTTTAGTCTGTTCCTCCCTCTGTTGGTTTAGTCTTTTCCTCCATCTGTTGGTTTAGTCTGTTCCTTTGTCTGTTGGTTTAGTCTGCTCCTCACACTGTTGGTTTAGTCTGTTCCTCTCTCTGTTGGTTTAGTCTGTTCCTCTCTCTGTTGGTTTAGTCTGTTCCTCCCTCTGTTGGTTTAGTATTTTCCTCCATCTGTTGGTTTAGTCTGTTCCTTTGTCTGTTGGTTTAGTCTGTTCCTTTGTCTGTTGGTTTAGTCTGTTCCTCACACTGTTGGTTTAGTCTGTTCCTTTGTCTGTTGGTTTAGTCTGTTCCTCCCTCTGTTGGTTTAGTCTGTTCCTCCCTCTGTTGGTTTAGTCTGTTCCTCCCTCTGTTGGTTTAGTCTGTTCCCCCTTCTGCAGGTTTAGTCCGTTCCTCCCTCTGTTGGTTTAGTCTGTTCCTCCCTCTGTTGGTTTAGTCTGTTCCCCCTTCTGCAGGTTTAGTCCGTTCCTCCATCTGCTGGTTTAGTCTGTTCCTTTGTCTGTTGGTTTAGTCTGTTCCTCCCTCTGTTGGTTTAGTCTGTTCCTTTGTCTGTTGGTTTATTCCGTTCCTCCCTCTGTTGGTTTAGTCCGTTCCCCCCTCTGTTGGTTTAGTCTGTTCCCCTCTGTTGGTTTAGTCTGTTCCTTTGTCTGTTGGTTTATTCCGTTCCTCCCTCTGTTGGTTTAGTCCGTTCCCCCCTCTGTTGGTTTAGTCTGTTCCCCCCTCTGTTGGTTTAGTCTGTTCCTCCATTTGCTGGTTTAGTCTGTTCCTTTGTCTGTTGGTTTAGTCCGTTCCTTCCCCATCCCTTACCCCCTCCAAATCTCTCTCCTTCCTGCCCATCCCTTACCCCTTCCAAATCTCTCTCCTTCCTTCCCATCCCTTACCCCCTCCAAATCTCTCCCCTTCCCATCCCTTACCCCCTCCAAATCTCTCTCCTTCCTTCCCATCCCTTACCCCCTCCAAATCTCTCTCCTTCCTTCCCATCCCTTACCCCCTCCAAATCTCTCTCCTTCCTTCCCATCCGTTACCCCCTCCAAATCTCTCCCCTTCCTTCCCATCCCTTACCCCCTCCAAATCTCTCTCCTTCCTTCCCATCCCCTACCCCCTCCAAATCTCTCTCCTTCCTTCCCATCCCTTACCCCCTCCAAATCTCTCTCCTTCCTTCCCATCCCTTACCCCTTCCAAATCTCTCCCCTTCCCCTTCCCATCCCTTACCCCCTCCAAATCTCTCTCCTTCCTTCCCATCCCTTACCCCCTCCAAATCTCTCCCCTTCCCTTACCCATCCCTTGCCCCCTCCAAATCTCTCTACTTCCTGCCCATCCCTTACCCCCTCCAAATCTCTCTACTTCCTGCCCATCCCTTACCCCTCCAAATCTCTCTACTTTCTGCCCATCCCTTACCCCCTCCAAATCTCTCTCCTTCCCCTTCCCATCCCTTACCCCCTCCAAATCTCTCTCCTTCCTTCCCATCCCTTACCCCTTCCAAATCTCTCCCCTTCCCCTTCCCATCCATTACCCCTCCAAATCTCTCTCCTTCCTTCCCATCCCTTACCCCTTCCAAATCTCTCCCCTTCCCCTTCCCATCCCTTACCCCCTCCAAATCTCTCTCCTTCATTCCCATCCCTTACCCCTTCCAAATCTCTCTCCTTCCTTCCCATCCCTTACCCCCTCCAAATCTCTCTCCTTCCTTCCCATCCCTTACCCCTTCCAAATCTCTCCCCTTCCCCTTCCCCTCCCTTACCCCCTCCAAATCTCTCTCCTTCCTTCCCATCCCTTACCCCCTCCAAATCTCTCCCCTTCCCTTACCCATCCCTTGCCCCCTCCAAATCTCTCTACTTCCTGCCCATCCCTTACCCCCTCCAAATCTCTCTACTTCCTGCCCATCCCTTACCCCCTCCAAATCTCTCTATTTCCTGCCCATCCCTTACCCCCTCCAAATCTCTCTCCTTCCTTCCCCATCCCTTACCCCCTCCAAATCTCTCTCCTTCCTGCCCATCCCTTACCCCCTCCAAATCTCTCCCCTTCCCTTACCCATCCCTTACCCCCTCCAAATCTCTCTCCTTCCTTCCCCATCCCTTACCCCCTCCAAATCTATCTCCTTCCTTCCTGAAGAGGGCTGGGACCACAGTCTCAAAGAAAACCATTAGTAACACATTACGCCACCATGGATTAAAATCCTGCAGCGCACGTAAGGTCCCCCTGCTCAAGCCAGCGCATGTCCAGGCCCGTCTGAAGTTTGCCAATGACCATTTGGATGATCCAGAGGAGGAATGGGAGAAGGTCATGTGCTCTGATGAGACAAAAATAGAGCTTTTTGGTCTAAACTCCATGTTTGGAGGAAGAAGAAGGATGAGTACAACCCCAAGAACACCATCCCAACCGTGAAGCATGGAGGTGGAAACATCATTCTTTGGGGATGCTTTTCTGAAAAGGGGACAGGACGACTGCACCGTATTGAGGGGAGGATGGATGGGGCCATGTATCGCGAGATCTTGGCCAACAACCTCCTTCCCTCAGTAAGAGCATTGAAGATGGGTCGTGGCTGGGTCTTCCTGCATGACAATGACCCGAAACACAGCCAGGGCAACTAAGGAGTGGCTCCGTAAGAAGCATCTCAAGGTCCTGGAGTGGCCTAGCCAGTCTCCAGACCTGAACCCAATAGGAAATCTTTGGAGGGAGCTAAAATTCCGTATTGCCCAGGGACAGCCCCAAAACCTGAAAGATCTGGAGAAGGTCTGTATGGAGGAGTGGGCCAAAATCCCTGCTTCAATGTGTGCATACCTGGTCAAGAACTACAGGAAACGTATGATCTCTGTAATTGAAAACAAAGGTTTCTGTACCAGATATTAAGTTATGCTTTTCTGATGTATCTAATACTTATGTCATGCAATGAAATGCAAATTAATTACTTAAAAATCAGACAATGTGATTTTCTGAATTTTTGTTTTAGATTCCGTCTCTCACAGTTGAAGTGTACATATGATGAAAATTACAGACCTCTACATGCTTTGTAAGTAGGAAAACCTGCAAAGACTTAAAGGTTGAGACAGAGTTTGCATCTCTGACATGGGTAGGCAGACCATTCCATAAAAATGGAGCTCTGTAGGAAAAAGCCCTGCCTCCAGCTGTTTGCTTAGAAATTCTAGGGACAGTTAGGAGGCCTGTGTCTTGTGACCGTAGCGTACGTGTAGGTATGTACGGCAGGACCAAATCGGAAAGATAGGTAGGAGCAAGCCCATGTAATGCTTTGTAGGTTAGCAGTAAAACCTTGAAATCAGCCCTTGCCTTGACAAGAAGCCAGTGTAGGGAGGCTAGCACTGGAGTTATATGATCACATTTTTTGGTTCTAGTCAGGATTCTAGCAGCCGTATTTAGCACAAACTGAAGTTTATTTAGTGATTTATCCGGGTAGCCAGAAAGTAGAGCATTGCAGTAGTCTAACCTAGAAGTAACAAAAGCATGGATAAATTTTTCTGCATCATTTTTGGAAAAAATAAATGCCAATACACAACATAACATTCATTTTACTATAACGGTGACAAACGGTGCCCACAAACTGTTAGGGCCTACATAAAGCTGTCCCAACAGCAGTCCCAACACCTTACCACACACCTGGCTATCAGGGACGCCTTGTCTGGCAGCGAAACTGTTCATTCAGCCTCATTTACTGCCTTTAAAAAAGCATAGCTGATATGGCTGACCTAGTTAAACAAATGTGGTTTCTACTGACAATTGCGATGTACAAACTCTGGCATAAGGGGACGACAAACGGATAAGAGGCTATCTGTAATTTTTATTAAGACATCAATGAGCGAGCTAGGATGTACGTAGTCAATATAACTATTGGTTTAGCGCTTTTGAAATGTACGGTGACAGAATTCAGAACATCAAATCAAATCAAATGTTATTAGTCACATGCGCTGAATGAAACAGGTAACCTTACAGTGAAATGCTTACTTACAAGCCCTTAACCAACAATTCAGTTTAAAAAATAATTAAGTAATTAAAGAGCAGCAGTAAAATAATAATAGCGAGACTATATACAAGGGGGTACCAATACAGAGTCAATGTGCAGGGGCACCGGTTAGTGCCCTCTTCACGACTGTCTTGGTCTGCTTGGACCATGTTAGTATGTTGGTGATGGACACCAAGGAACTTGAAGCTCTCAACCTGCTCCACTGCAGCCCAGTCGATGAGAATGGTGGCGTGCTCGGTCATCTTTTTCCAGTAGTCGACAATCATCTCCTTTGTCTTGATCCCGTTGAGGGAGAGGTTGTTGTTCTGGCACCACACGGCCAGGTCTCTGACCTCCTCCCTATATGCTGTCTCATCGTTGTCAGTGATCAGGCCTACCACTGTTGTGTCATCGGCAAATTTAATGATGGTGTTGGAGTCGTGCCTGGCTGTGCAGTCATGGGTGTAGGGGACTGAGCACTCACCCTTGAGGGGCCCCCGTGTTGAGGATCAGATTGGCGGATGTGTTGTTACCTACCCTTACCACCTGGGGGCGGCCCATCAGGAAGTCCAGGATCCAGTTGCAGAGGGAGGTGTTTAGTACCAGGGTCCTTAGATTATTGATGAGTTTTGAGGGCACTATGGTGTTGAACACTGAGCTGCAGTCAATGAATAGCATTCACACATAGGTGTTCCTTTTGTCCAGGTGGAAAAGGGCAGTGCGGAGTGCAATAGAGATTGCATCATCTGTGGATCTTTTGGGGCGGTAAGCAAATTGGAGTGGGTCTAGGGTTTCTGGGATGATGGTGTTGATGTGAGCCATGACCAGACTTTCAAAGCACTTCATGGCTACATACGTGAGTGCTACGGGTCGATAGTTACAGTATTTATTCAGGTTACCTTTGTGTTCTTGGGCACAGGCACTATGGTGGTCTGCTTAAAACTGCTTACAGACTCGGACAGGGAGAGGTTGAAAATATCAGTGAAGACACTTGCCAGTTGGTCAGTGCATGCTCGCAGTACATGTCCTGGTAATCCATCTGGTCTTGCGGCCTTGTGAATGTACTTGTTTAAAGGTCTTACTCACATCGGATGAGGAGAGCGTGATCACAGTCTTCCGGAACAGCTGGAGCTCACATGCATGTTTTAGTGTTATTTGCCTCGAAGTGAGCATAGAAGTAGTTTAGCTCGTCTGGTAGGCTCGTGTCACTGGGCAGCTCTCGGCTGTGCTTCCGTTTGTAGTCTGTAATGGTTTACAAGCCCTGCCACATCCGACGAGCGTCAGAGCCGGTGTCATACGATTTGATCTTAGTCTTATATTGACACTTTTTAAAAATGTATTTATTTTTATTTCACCTTTATTTAACCAGATTTTCAAAGTATGATGTTGACATGATCAGTCCAATCAAAGATACTGTACATATAACGTTATTTGAAGTCATTTTATCTGTGGCCAATGACCTTGAGCCTTCTTGGATGGGCACATCTAATGTAACTCTGTGGCAGCACCCAAGGGGCTAGAATTTTCTAACTCTACCCTTAGACTTGGTGGTGACGTAGTGTCCCCATGAGTGACAGAACACTGAGCCAATCACGGCACAACGCTCTGTATTTTCTGCTGACTTGCCCCACCACCACAGAATTCACTGAGCTAGGCTGAAACACCTGCATTTTGGAGCTGCCTTACTCAAGAAAACAAAAAAGAGACCATGTTTGTATGCAGCTTTATTACATCAAGGATATGTAATATATTTTTTACATTGTTTGCAAACCCTATATGTGACACGTATTAATGCCAAAATAACATGCAAAACAGGAAAGCCCTGAATGACAGGTCGCCACTGCAACTAGCCTACAGAAAACTCCTTCCATCTAAGATGAAAGGAAGGAATGAACTATTATTGCTTTCCTTTAAAACTAGTCAGAAAATTATAGCCATCAAAGAGCGAATGAAGGATACAATTTATATTAGTATTCAACTGATATTCCAAACTTTCTTTTCATTGTTTTTCTCCATCAAGGAGTAGCAGTGTAGGCTGGGTCTAAAAGAGGGAGGGGTGGAGGGAGGTTAGGAAGGGGAGGAGACTGAGGTTCGAGAGAAATGAAAGTCAAACTATGACTCTTTCTCAATTGTATACTGCTCGAGTCATCTCTCCTGTCTCCTCGTCTCCTTCTCCAAACCCATATGAGGAGAAAGTCAGAAGGGAGAGAGAGACCTATAAGTTAGGAAGGGGAGGAGAGTGAAGTTCGAGAGAAATGAGAGTAAAACTATGACCCTTTCTCAATTGTATATTCCTTGAGTCATCTCTCCTGTCTCCTCGTCTCCTTCTCCAAACCCATATGAGGAGAAAGTCAGAAGGGAGAGAGAGACATATAACTTAGGAAGGGGAGGAGAGTGAAGTTCGAGAGAAATGAAAGTAAAACTATGACCCTTTCTCAATTGTATACTCCTCGAGTCATCTCTCCTGTCTCCTCGTCTCCTTCTCCAAACCCATATGAGGAGAAAGTCAGAAGGGAGAGAGAGACCTATAAGTTAGGAAGGGTGAAGTTCGAGAGAAATGAGAGTAAAACTATGACCCTTTCTCAATTGTATATTCCTTGAGTCATCTCTCCTGTCTCCTCGTCTCCTTCTCCAAACCCATATGAGGAGAAAGTCAGAAGGGAGAGACCTATAACTTACTCATCCAATGGGTTTTGAGAAGGAGACGGTGAGTGGGGAGAGAGGACGCGAGGAGTATGCAATTGAGCATCTCCTTATCACTAGGGTGCGGCAGGAGACGGGATGGGATGGACCGTAAACAACTTTTGTCAAATTGAAGTCGAACGATTTGATCCCCAGTCATCTCTAGCCTACTCATCAGGGGAGTCTAACCAACAGTCCAACGAACCAGTTGCATTTGATCTACAATCTTTAAGTCAACTATGGTTTTAACAGCGTGAGTATACCTTCTTTCTGCTACTTGCTTGCTTCTTCTACTCTGAGTTGCAGTTTTCTACTAAAAGGCAACAGAAATGTGTAGCTTTATTGATGTAGCTTTATTCACAGTTAGGTCTTGCCTAGTAGTGAACAGTCAGATATGTAGCCAGAGTGGTATTTTTTTCAAAACTCTTAGTACAAAAGTCTTAACTGATAACACTTGTGATGCCCCTTTCTGAAGTTCAGAACCTTTGATTGAGCATTCATTGGAGTTGAACACATCTTTCACCCCTGAATCATTCATGCAAAATCCAAGTTCCTCATGAAAAACCATGAAAACATTTAGTTTAGTCATCAATACATCAGATAATAAGGTGATTTATCCTATTTCACACATGTACAAGTGTGTTTTATACACATGTGAATTTGTTTTTTTTTGCTTATTCTCTTCAAAGAGTGCTGTAACAGCCAGAGATAAACCATTATTGATGCTGGAGCTATTAGGGTCAAGTGCCTTGCTCAAGGGCACATTGACAGATTTTTCACCTATTTGGCTTGGAGATTTGAACCAGCAACCTTTAAGTTACTGGCCCGATACTCTTAACCACTAAGCTACCAGTAAAAATATAATAGTGTAGCTTGGTTATGTACATTATGCATTGTACACAATCATTTCAAATGGTAGCACTTTCCAATTTGCCTTGGCCTTTTGAAGCACACTGGCTGATGGGGAAGGATGCTGCAGTATTTACAGCCATATCCATATATGATTTGGTTTGACCTTTCAACCCAAATTGTTCTCAATTGATACATTTATGATGTAAAAATATATACTTTTACAGTGGCTAGGGAAGGTCTACATACTCCTTGCGCAGCCTTCACATTTTGCTGCCTGGAATTTGCAACCCATGGTTAGGTTTTCAGAAGACTATGTTTTCCTCTAACCTTTGACCTCTTTAACCGCCTACAAATGTCTGTACTGAATGAAATATGACCACTACCTTTTTAAAACCACGCCTATCTTTATTATTCCCCAAACACAATTCAACACAATCACACATCGCTTTTTTGTCTTTTAATCATTTTAAGCATCTTTTAACACAAGTTTAAACACCTAACAAACACGTTGTACTTTATTAAACACGTTAAACATATCCCAGCGCTCATGTCTTGCATTACACCTGGGAAGAAAACTATTCAATTTGCTCAACTTGCCATTGAGTCACAACCATTGGCTCAATTTACCTCAAAGGCAAACATTTTGAGTATATTAGCCCACACAGCTACAAGGATGCACTTTCATGCTATGTTTAAGACCTCATATTTATGCTTATGGAGTCCCCAAATGATGTACAGAACAATCTTAAAATTATATACTTTAGTTTAGATACAAGCATCATGAAACCTCTAACACAATCAATTAATTTGTCTTTGTGAAAATCCGTTTTTTTGGACCTAACTTGCTTTCCACTGTTTCCAGAGACTTCTTCCTTCACAGACTCCATGAAACGATGACCTCTTCTTAAATATTTGGGCTAATTAATTCAATTTGTATATGGTTTCCTAGAAACAAGTGTGGCTCAACTTACCTCTTTCGCTCAACTTACCCCACTCTCCCCTACCACATGCTTGCAAAAATTGCACCAATGTGATTGAAATAAATCTTTTCAACACTGTTTCATTTCAAGTTAAAGCAACTGTTCTCTTTCTCCCCAGGCACTGGTTAACGTTAGGTGTTGGTCAATATGCCCTTACAGTGGGAGCAGCAACAGTCTCCACGCCTGCTCTGTTGGGTCTGGGGGTAATAGCTGCTGTCACAGTTGGCTGCTATTACGTCTACAAAACTGGTCATGAGAGTAAGTCATCCGTCTTCTATTTTTGTGTACGTGTGATTATGGCAAAAATAGGGGTTGGACTCTCGCTCTTGATGGCTCTGCCCAGTCTGAAATAGTACTGCTTCTGTTGTTATAGAAGAAAAGGGTAACCAGAAGAACGCATGATGTGACCCGCCCCCTGCTGGAGGATTCAGACATCACAGCAGAACTCCACAACGCTAGATAATCATAGTTTGTGTGTTCCAAGGTGTTGTTGTGTTGAGAACATGGAATTGCGTTAAAAATGAAATATGCAGTTGCATTTTCACATGTGATAATTATGATTCCTTTTACTAAATACAGCTACATTTCCCAAACAACTATTTAGGGCTGTAAACACAATGTCTACTTAGATACAAATAATGGAATTGAACATAAAAGAAGTATGGCTTAATACATATCATTTAGTTTGATACATAAATAGGCAAGTCTTTTACTTATTTCTACAAATGCTAAATGAAAAACATGAATTGAACAGCTTGAGTGTATGGAAGCACAAAATAATGGTAATACATTATATCTGGTTCATTGACGTGAACTCAGCCTCTTCTAGTTACATCACAATGTATTACCTGGTCAAACTACAACTAGTGTCGTGTCTTTGGCATCATTCAACTGAACACTTATTTTGATCAAAAAAATTCTCTGTAATTATTACGTGATTAAACTAACTAATCATGTAACTGTGATTAACTAGGTAGTCGGGGGAACCAAGAAAAATATTCAGATTACAAAGTTAGAATTTTCCTAATATAACTTTCAGATATTTTAATATCTGATCAATTAGTCTTCTAATGAATGAATTATTCTTTACCTCACGTTAGTCTCATTCCAAACGTCGTAAATTGTTGATTATCTGCACGAACAGTCTTTACTATGAGTCATCCATACATCAATTGTCTTAAATCATTTATTTACTAACTAAATAATCACAGAAATGTATAAACAAACAAACAGATATAGTTACAAGGAAATGATAGCGGAGTTTCTCTAGTGGGATAAACCGGTATCGCGGATTGGTGGACAAAAGGGAAGTGGGGGTCGACTGAGATAAAAGACACTACAAAGTTGATTATCATAACAATTGAAATGCTAATATTTTGCACATGAATGGTCACTCATTCGGTAATAATTGCAATCAATATATATATTTACACTCAGTGTGTCGTCGTGATCTCTGTTGGAAAGTTTGTTACTTTTGGATTGGTTGTCCGCCCTCTCGCTGTCTGCGGTGGTTAGAATGGCTAGTTCAGAGTAACATTCAGCAATGTTGTTATAGAATAGATGTTTCGGCGGTTGTCAGTCTTCTTTAGCCTTAGCCCTCTCGTGGTTATCGAGGTAAGCTGGTCTCTACTCAAACCTTAGCCCTCTCGTAATTGAGAGAAGCATGGTCTCTAGATAAATTCCCATGGTGGGGGTTATATTCAGAAGGGCAGAAAAAGGCTGTCCTATGACACCAGATCAATGTCTGTACTCATGGGGAGGGCCAATAACTTAGTTCACTTTAAAGGGAATTGGGTTCCCTATCATTAAACAGTTTAAAATCACATTACATAAGTTCACAAATAGTTTCATCTTTACTCATTCATTTTACACAACAATTAGATGCAAGCCTCATAACTGAGACTCTCGTATAAACAGGGTTATGGTAATGTGGCTGTATTGTCTCTCATGAGTTTCACAAACATTAAACGAATTGGACGGGTCATAGCTGGATTCTTCACCGACGGTGTACACCTTCTCCAAAACATGTACATTGTTCAGTCCTCAAGTTCTATATTGTGGAAGAAATTCCTTTGTTCTCCCTATAAAAACTCTCTCTCTATACTGTCTGGCCATGAGGAAGAATCTCCTCCAGGAACTTACGACCTGAGATAACAGCAGCCTGGGTGTAGGAGAGAGGGGGGGGGTGTTGCTCGCTGTACCCAAAGAGTGCAACGTCGTGACACTAGGGAGGAGCTACCCATCAGATTAGGTGTACGATTCACTTTGACTTTCACCTCTGCAGGCCGTCATTGTAAGTAAGAATTTGTTCTTAACTGACTTGCCTAGTTAAATATAGGTTAAATAAACACATTTAAATAGAACAGAGATAGAGGGCACCTGACCTGACACTGGACAAGAGAGCACCTGTATTCGAAACCTTTATAGACATATTCATTTAAAAGGAAATACTCAGGCAAGATGGTCCAAGCATTCTCAGTGTAGCTACTGTAAAATCTGGTTGGTTTCACGTAGAACCTTTTACACAGAGAGTTCTACATGGAACCCAAAAGAGTTCGACCTGGAACCAAAAAGGGTTCAGGAAAAGAAGAATTACATTAAATGTACTGTCTATCACTTATCTGATATTCTGAAATATGGTAAATGGCCATTGCAACAAAAACAAGGGAAAAAAAGTTCAACATTATCTGAAAGTAGACTGTTAGATAAAAACAGTTACTGAAAAAAAGACAATGCATTTCTCTAGTTTGCTATAGCTACTGTTATCTGAATTACCACTGGTCATATTTAATAGTTTCTTTCCCCTTTACCTGTGAAAGACCTTGGGACTAAATATATATCTTGTATGTTATTTGTTTCCATTTGGTCATTAAAACTTCTTGTTGATGCATAATTTGTTTAATTGAAAAATGTGTTGAACATAAATTGTGGTGTGTGCCTTTACGACAACGTGATCACAGGTAAAGAATGTTTCTGCTTTTGTCCTCAGTTTGCTCTCAGTGATCTATTGTTAGTTTGTATATCCTCACATGACAGAGTTGGACAGAAACTACCAAACAAGCCTGAACAAAGAGATGACGAAGAAAAACCAAAACATGCACACAAACCACACATCTAATAAAGAGTGCAAAACATCCTCATACTTTCTTGACAGCTCCACCTAAGCAGACATATATTTATCTTGTTGTTGCAGCAGATCAGGCATAACAGGAGTCATGACCTGAATGTTCACCATGTATAACTGCAAAGCTTGTGGCTGTTTAGAAGGAAAACATTTGAGTGATATAATAATATGCCATTTAGCAGACGCTTTTATCCAAAGCAACTTACAGTCATGGTGTCATTCTACTTGGGTGGTCCCGGGGAATCGAACCCACTACCCTGGCGGGGGCTCTACCAACTGAGCTACAGAAGGACCACTATCACAGGAGGTCGGTGTCACCTTAATTGGGGGGGACAGGGCTGGACCGGAATCAGTGGAATGGTATCAAACACATCAAACACATGGTTTCCACATGTTTGATGCCATTCCATTTGCTCCGTTCCAGCCATGAGCCATCCTCTCCTCAGCAGCCTCCACTGATCAAGTTCCATTTATTTAAGATCATTTTAGTAACCAAAAGTGTTATATTTGATTTTGTTTATTTTAGATTCTTCAAAGTAGCCTTTTCCTTGATAGATTTGCACACTCTTGGCATTCTCTCAACCAGCTTCACCAGTCTTAAAGGAGTTCCCACATATGCTGAGCACTTGTTGGCAGCTTTTCCTTCACTCTGCGGTGCAACTCATCCCAAACCATCTCAATTGGGTTGAGGTCAGGGGATTGTGAGGGCCAGGTCATCTGATGCAGCACTCCATCACTCCCCTTTGTCAAATAGCCCTTACATGCTGGTTAAGTGTGCCTTGACTTCAAACAAAAAAAATTGTGTCAACATCAAAGCACCCCCACACCTCCATGCTTCATTGTGGGAACTGCCCATGCGGAGATCATCCGTTCACCTATTCTGCGTCTCAAAAAGACATGGGGGTTGGAACCAAAAATGGCACATTTAGACTGATCAGACCAAAGGACAGATCTCCACCGTTCTGATGTCCATTGCTTGTGTTTCTTGGCCCAATCAAGTCTCTTCTTATTATTGATGTCCTTTAGTAGTGGTTTCTTTGCAACAATTCGACCATCAAGGCCTGACTCAGTATCCTCTGAACAGTTGATGTGTCTGTTACCTTAACTCTGAAGCATTTATTAGGGCTGCAATCTGAGGTGCAGTTAACTCTAATGAACTTATCCTCTGCAGCAGAGGTAACTCTGTCTTCCTTCCTGTGGTGGTCCTCATGAGAGGCAGTTTCATCATAGCACTTGCAACTGCACAAGTTCTTAATTTTCCGGCTTGACTGACCATGTCCCAAAGGAATGATGGACTGTCATTTATTTGCTTATTTGAACTGTTCTTGCCAGAATATGGACCTTGGTCTTTTACCAAATAGGGCTCTCTTCTGTTTACCATCCATACCTTGTCACAACACAACTGATTGGCTCAAATGCATTAAGGAAAGAAATTCCACAAATTAACTTTGAACAAGACACACACTGTTAATTTAAATGCATTCCAGGTGACTACCCCATGAAGCTGGTTGAGAGAATGCCAAGAGTGTGCGAAGCTGTCAAGGCAATGGGTGGCTATTTTGAAGAATATAATGTTTTTGGGTTACTACTTGATTCAATGTGCTATTTCATTGTTTTGATGTCTTCACTATTCTACAACATAGAAAAAGGTTAAAAAAAAAAAAACTTGAATGTTTAGGTGTCAACTTTTGACTGGTTCTAAATTTTTCAGCTGTGATGTTTCACAAGTTCCTCCACTAAACTACTTCTCCCGCTGGTCAATTGACTATGGCTGCCCATCCGGCCAGGACCACAGCCACCTCCACCCATTTTACCGCATGATGACATCCCCAAACACCAATTTGGCTTCCAATCCTCAGATTATGCCTCAGACTCAAGCCCCCAAACTAGCTCTGGACCTAGCTTCTCCCTGCACTTACAGCTCCCCAACAGGCCAGCATTCTCTGCCAAACAAGCCTGAACAAAGAGACGAGAGTATGAGGAAGAAAAGCCAAAACATTCCCAGAACATCTAATAAAGAGTGCAAAGCATCCTCATACTTTCTTGACAGCTCCACCTAAGCAAATTATATGAACTCAGCTAAAAAAGAAACGCCCTCTCACTGTCAACTGTGTTTATTTTCAGCAAACTTAACATGTGTACATATTTGTATGAACATAACAAGATTCAACAACTGAGACATAAAACTGAACAAGTTCCACAGACATGTGACTAACCGAAATGGAACAATGTGTCCCTGAACAAAGGGGGTTCAAAAATCAACAGTAACAGTCAGTATCTGGTTTGGCCACCAGCTGCATTAAATACTGCAGTGCATCTCCTCATGGACTGCACCAGATTATCCAGTTCTTGCAGTGAGATGTTACCCCACTCTTCCACCAAGGCACCTGCAAGTTCTCTGCCATTTCTTGGGGTAATGGCCCTAGCCCTCACCCTCCGATCCAACAGGTCCCAGATGTGCTCAATGGGATTGAGATCCGAGCTCTTCGCTGGCCATGGCAGAACACTGACATTCCTGTCTTGCAGGAAATCACGCACAGAACAAGCAGTATGGCTGGTGGCACTGTAATGCCTGAGGGTCATGTCAGGATGAGCCTGCAGGAGGGGTACCACATGAGGGAGGAGGATGTCTTCCCTGTAACGCACAGCGTTGAGATTGCCAGCAATGAAAACAAGCTCAGTCCGATGATGCTGTGACACACCGTCCAAGACACCGACGGACCCTCCACCTCCAAATCGATCCCGCTCCAGAGTACAGGCCTTGGTGTAATGCTCATTCCTTCATCGATAAACGCGAATCCGACCATCACCCCTGGTGAGACAAAACCGCAACTCGTCAGTAAAGAGCACTTTTTGCCAGTCCTGTCTGGTCCAGCGACGGTGGGTTTGTTCCCATAGGCGACATTGTTGCCAGTGATGTCTGGTGAGGACCTGCCTTACAACAGGCTTACAAGCCCTCAATCCAGCCTCTCTCAGCCTATTGCGGACAGTCTGAGCACTGATGGAGGGATTGTGCGTTCCTGGTGTAACTCAGGCAGTTGTTGTTGCAATCCTGTACCTGTCCAGCAGGTGTGATGTTTGGATGTACTGATCCTGTGCAGGTGTTGTTACACGTGGTCTGCCACTGCGAGGACGATCAGCTGTCTGTCCTGTCTCCCTTTAGTGCTGTCTTAGGCGTCTCACAGTACGGACATGGCAATTTATTGCCCTGGCCACATCTGCAGTCCTCATGCCTCCTTTCACCATGCCTGAGGCATCACACAGATGAGCAGGGACCCTGGGCATCTCTCTTTTGGTGTTTTTCAGTGTCAGTAGAAATGCTTCTAGTGTCCTAAGTTTTCATAACTGTGACCTTAATTGCCTACCGTCTGTAAGCTGTTAGTGTCTTAAAGACCTTTCCACAGGTGCATGTTCATTAATTGTTTATGGTTCATTGAACAATCGTGGGAAACCGTGTTTAAACCCTTTACAATGAAGATCTGTGAAGTTCTTTGGATTTTTCAAATTATATTTGAAAGACAGGGTCCTGAAAAATAGTTATCTTATCTTGTTGCAGCAGATCAGGCATAACATGGGCCATGCATGACCTGTGTGTTCACCATGTATAACTGCAACACTTGTGGCTGTTTAGAAGGAAACCATTTGGGTGATATCATTATCATCCCCCCACTCTTTAATAAACTCAGCAAAAAAAGAAACATCCCTTTTTCAGGACCCTGTCTTTCAAAGATAATTCATAAAAATCCAAATAACTTCACAATCTTCATTGTAAAGGGTTTAAACACAGATAGGTCACCCTCTATCTGTCAGTGCCAACCTCTTTCCCTCGGGTCTCTCTGATCTGTCTTCACAGCCTCCGACTCCTCTCCACCCTCAGGTCCCACAGGCCCTGTGACTGCTGCACTGGCAGTGGGTCACCCTCTTCTCTACCGGTTTTGACCTCTTTCGCTCAGGTCTTGCTCTGGCCTCCCGGCTTCCTTGCCTGCTCTTCAAAGCCTCCATCTCCCATCCCCCAGCCCCAGGTTCCAATGGCCCCATCTCAGTCCAGTGGCACACCCTCTATCTGCCAGTTTCGACCATGCTCCTTCCTTAAGGTTCGGCTGCCTCTACTGTAGCGTCTCCTCCCCTCCCTGCCCCCTCCCTGCCTACTCCCTGCCTACTCATCCGCTGTCATTTTCGCCTCTGGTCCCACTGGTTCTGTCACCGCCACCCCTGCAGTGCCTCACCTTCTCTGCCAGCAACGACTGCCCAGCCAGCTACATGTGCCTGCTGCTACTGTTCCCCACAGCTGTGACTTCTGTTCAGTGAGCTGATTGCCTAAATGTTCCAGTTTAATGCTCCGCCTCACCATTCCCTCTCAACGGCCGCCTGGCTTCCTCGACCCAACCCCCTCCACTTCAATTTGCATCCAGTCTCTTCCTCTCTTCGCGCATTCCCTCTTCATGCCAGTGAGAACCTCTCCCCATCTAGTCCTGTGATTGCTGCTCCAGCAGCGGCTCACTCCCTCTTCATGCCAGTGAGAACCTCTCCCCATCTAGCCCTGTGATCACTGCTCCAGCAGCGGCTCACTCTCTCTCTGCTGACCTTTCCCCAAATCAGGTCCCCCCGTCCTTGGCCTTCTTGTACGAGAGACATCTGCTCGGCTCGGCTTAGGAGTTGGTTAACTACCACTCCATCGTTATTGGTCTGGACATTCATTTTGGTGGGGCAAAAATCTACAACTGCCATTGCCTGTTTTCAGCTGTCACTGCCTCCAGGCTCCTACAGTGAAATGTCAGCACATACTGGGTTGCTCTCGATAGCTCTAGGCGCAGGGGTGTCAAAGTCAAATGGACGGAGGGCCAAATAAAAAATTTAGCTACAAGCCGAGGGCCGGACTGTTCGAATGTTCATTGAAAAATTTTTAAATGACGCATATAGTCTAGTGAACCTAATTGAACCTACTGAAAACCTAACAAATATATTCCAATATGATCAGATAAATATAGCAATATTTTCTTATGGCTCTGTCAGTAATCTTTAATTTTCAACAGACACAAAAGACAAATTTCCTTTATATAAAAATCCCCATAACATGAACATTAAATGAAAGAAACCGGTATTCAAGGCACCATCAGTAGCCTATATTTTCTATTTTAGCAAAAGTGGGCTAAATTTACTTCAAAGAAAAAAACAATAATAGCAATTTTCTATCATCCACTCAACTTGGTTTTAAATGCCTTCACTGTACTGTACATATCAGAGATGACACGATCCCGACCCTGCAGCTGCAAGTTCATTGCATTCAGATGACTCGTAATGTCACAGAAAAGCCATTTCACACAGAAACATTTCGTCTCGGAGTTGTGTTGTGTCTTTCCCTTTGCTGTCCAAGAACAGACAAATCTCCTCACGAAGCTCGAAACATCTTTGAAGCACCTTTCCCTGGCTTAGCCATCGCACCTCTTTGTGTGATAAGGCAAATCACCATGCTCCGTTTCTAACTCCGTCAGAAATGCCTTGAACTGGCGGTGATTCAAACCTTTGGCTCTGATAAAGTTAACTGTGCGCGTGATGATGCTCATTACATGCTCCATTTTCAAGGCTTTACCGCACAACGCTTCCTGGTGTATGATACAATGATAAGCTGTCAGCTCACCTGTCGCGTTTTCCTCTTGCATCTTTTCCCGTATCTTCGCCACCAGTCCGCTCCTGTGTCCACACATCGCAGGTGCTCCGTCGGTTGTCAAACCCACGAGTTTTTCCCAAGGCAGCTCCATCTCATTTACACATCTTGACACCTCTTCATACAAATCATGCCCCGTAGTTGTGCCATGCATAGGACGTAAAGCCAAAAACTCCTCTGTCACGCTTAGGCTGGAGTCCACTCCCCGGATGAAAATTGACAACTGGGCAATGTCAGAAATGTCGGTGCTCTCATCCACAGCCAAGGAATATGCAATGAAATCTTTTCCCTTTTTCACAAGCTGCTCTTTTAGATTGATGGACAACTGGTCTACTCTCTCGGCAATGGTGTTTCTGCTCAGACTCACATTTAAAAAGAGTTGCCTTTTTTCTGGGCAAACTTCGTCACAAACTTTAATCATGCAGTTTTTGATGAAATCCCCCTCCGTAAATGGCCGGGCTGATTTAGCGATCTCTTCTGCCAAAATAAAACTGGCCTTGACAGCAGCCTGGCCTTGTGATTTGGCTTTTTTGAACAGAGCCTGTCGAGATTTGAGGCCTCGTTTTAATTCCTCTGCCTTTTGTAGCCTTTGTTCCATGTCCATATTCTTGTTTTTGTCCGCGTGTTTCGTTTCATAATGTCGTCTCAGATTATACTCTTTCAGTACCGCCACACTTTCTCCACACAGAAGACACACAGGTTTTCCAGCTACCTCCGTGAACAAATACTCCGACTCCCACCTTGTTTGAAACCCCCGGTTCTGCCATTTTTGATGGGTATCTGAAAGTTAATTTTACTGTGATGCTGACAACTGCTGTGCCAATAAATATTGAAATGAAGCAGCCTACTGCTCGGTGCGTCACCGTTGCATTGTGGGAAATGTAGTATTGGTGCGTGTAAAAGATCTGCATTTTGGCTGCCGGCTTGCTGCGGTCTGCGGGCCGGTTCTAATAACAAATCAAGATCATCCCAGGGGCCGTAAAAAACCTTCTCGCGGGCCGGATGTGGCCCGCGGGCCTTGACTCTGACATATGTGCTAGGGTGTCTCCTTGACCACAGGGTGTCTATCACTGCAACCTCCGGTTGTTCATCCCACCCTGCCTGTATTCTGTCTGCCCTGATTCAAGTGGCCCCTGATCCATCCCGCACTGCCTCTGCTTGCTGCTCTACTCCCTCTTCCTTCCTCTGGACAATGCATGTACTTGGCTTCCTCTGTGGTGAAGGAAAGCAGCCCCCCCCCCATGCTCCAACGACCTGGTTACTACATTTGCCTTTGACACTCCAGTGGTGGCTCACCCCCTCTGACAGTGATGACTTCTCTCTTCACCTCTGGTCCCATGACTGCTATCCCTGCAGTGCTTCACTTTCCATCTCTACCAGTTGTCATGACTTGACTTTCATTTCATCTGATGACTATTTATTTAATCCACTAACTATGTTTAATTGTTTCCCGTCTAAATTAACCATGTAACAATTAACTCATCAGGAATTGGGGCACCATGGAAGAAGTTGTTTAACGAGTTACCATCTCCCGAATTAAACTCTAGAAGATTTGTTATCTATATGTCACCTCATATCAATTCTCATTCTGAACAGTTGTGACCTTCTTGGACCTGCAAGAATCCCTTGCTCATTATTCAGTACTACACAAATTGGTTTATTTACTAAATAATTCCAGAATACACACTTACATGAGACAAGGGTCCCGAGTTGACTGACAAGATATGATGGCTTGTTACATCTTAGATGGAGAAGTGGAAAATAGAGGGGAAAGGGACATTTATCGTGGATACTTTCTATAACTCGTTTCACAATCATATATCTTGCACATGAACCTCCACCTGTTTGGGGGTAATAAAATAATGGATGTATTTACATGTTGAATGCCTTCGTTCGTCTATCTCGGTTAGAACCAAGCCCCCTCGGAAGGTTGTTTCTGTGGGCTCTCTTATGGGCGTAAGGCTCTGATTGTCCACCAGAGGTCACAATGTCCTTAGTTGTGGACATGAGCTCCAGCTCTTCGTCTCTCTGGTCTAAAGGAAGGTGAGTGTATTTCTTTACATCGTTTCGAGGTTCAGAGTTTCAACCATTTCCATTTCCAACAGCTAACGCTCCACGTTTTTCTGGTCTAATATGTTCATTCTTAGCTAGTCCTTTTAAGCACTCTAGTTGGAAAGGGCAGTCCATCACACTGACCTCACTCATTCGGGGCATGATTAGAAGTTCTCTTATGACTCCTAAAATGACATTCTTATCTTAACAAAAAATAGTTTCATCCATTTTCATATCACATAGACAACTTGACAGATAAAGGGGGTATCATTCTTAAGTTAAAGTATTTGGTTGATACAGTTTTTAATAATATCACAAAATGAAAACCAATGACAGTTTTCTACATCTGCCCACTGACCATTTCTCACATTCAAAAGTTAGAAATATTGTTCCAAAGTTTACTTTTTGGACATTAGCGTTTTGTCCCCATGTGCAGTTGCAAACTGTAGTCTGGCTTTTTAATGGCTGAGCGGCCTTTCAGGTTATGTCGATATAGGACTCGTTTTACTGTGGATATAGATACTTTTGTAGCCTATTCCTCCAGCATCTTCACAAGGTCTTTTGCTATTTAAGGAATACCTAGGATAGGATAAAGTAATCCTTCTCACCCCCCCCTAAAAGATTTAGATGCACTATTGTAAAGTGGCTGTTCCACTGGATGTCATAAGGTGAATGCACCAATTGGTAAGTCGCTCTGGATAAGAGCGTCTGCTAAATGACTTAAATGTAAGTGTTCTGGGATTGATTTGCACTTTTTGCACCAAAGTACGTCCATTTCTAGGAGACAGGACGCGTCTCCTTCCTGAGCGGTATGACGGCTGCGTGGTCCCATGGGATTTATACTTGCGTATTACTGCTTGGACAGATGAACGTGGTACCTTCAGGCATTTGGAAATTGCTCCCAAGGATGAACAAGATTTGTGGAGGTCTACAATTTTTTTTCTGAGGTCTTGGCTGATTTCTTCTGGTTTTCGCATGATGCCAAGCACAGAGGCACTGAGTTTGAAGGTAGGCCTTGTAATACATCCACACCTCCAATTGACTCAAATTATGTCAGTTAGCCAGTTAGCCTATCAGAAGCTTCTAAAGCTATGACGTAATTTTCTGGAATTTTCCAAGCTGTATAAAGGCACTGTCAACTTAGTGTATGTAAACTTCTGACCCACTGGAATTGTGATACAGTGAAATAATCTGTCTAAACAACCTATAATACTTTCTCTAAAACACTCACCCTCAGACTCAAGATGACGACTGATATTCTCCCACATTAGCCACTAGTACCATTAAGTTCCAATGTTTCAGCTAAAGTATGGTGCTGCAATTATTTAATACTTGTTGGTCAGTATCCAGTACTGTATCTGTGTGATGTCAATGTCCTGTAAAATAGAGTATCACGTCCAACATCATTGAACTCTGAACACACACACACTAAAAAAGGACACGTACACAGATCGATAGTTTGATATAAAACACAATGATTTGCGTATACTCTTCAGAACTGGTCAATAAAGCATACAGCAAGTGTGTGTAACAATGGTTAAATGACATCAAAATGACAGTCACATGAGGACCTGTCCAATGTGAAGATTAGATTCCTTGGCTGTTTCTTACTGTGGATCCAAAATATGTACTGTGTGTATTCATAAGGTGACTGGGGTCAAGGTGTGGTCTCATGTTTCTGCTCCCCGGCTGTGTATGGCTGTGCTTGGAGGACCAGGCTGGGTCGGAGCTATCCCATCAGGCTGTGGTGGTGGGTCTGACAGAAGAGAAGAAGAAACTACATGAGCGGGCACGTTCCAGCGGATCAGTTTCATGCAGTTAGTTACCAGCGTTGGTCACCACCTTTTAAAAGGTGGGAGGCATTATAGGGATAAAAATAATTGTCCGACTTGCACCTACATATCAACTGCATGAACTACGTCAAATCCATGTGCTCAAAGGCCATTGCTTGCATTGTGGAAGGCGCAATTAAAGGTGTTTTTGATTGACCACGCGAATGTGACCAAAGCCATGACTGAAACAGGAACCAACTTTGCTGAGATTTAAAAGACAGTGGATACAAATGAATGTGATATTTGAAACCTTTCTAACCAATGAATTGTACAAATGTTTTCAGTTCGTGAGTGTGTGATACAGGTGGTAGAGGCAAGTTTATTTTGATCTTATTAATAAGAAACTTTAATAAAACAATGGCAGCTATGTTGATTTTTAGGCTTCCTGTTGGAAAACAACAACAATGACCAACTTTTGGCTGTGGCAGACACACCTGCCCAAACTTCAATCGTCAACTTCCGTCTGCATTACTAAGTCAACATACAGAGCATTCGGAAAGTATCCAGACCCCGTCCCCTTTCCACATTGTGTTGCGTTACAGCCTTTATTCTAAAATCGATTAAAACACATTTTCTTCAAACAATATCCCATAATGACAAAGCAAAAACAGGTTTTTAGAAATTGTAGCAATTTTTTAAAAACAAATAAAACACACGACAAAGCCACTCCCCCCTCAGGAAACTAAAAAGATTTGGCATGGGTCCTGCGATCCTCAAAATGTTCTACAGCTACAACATTGAGAGCATTGGTTGCATCACTGCCTGGTACGGCAATTGCTCGGCCTCCAACCACAAGGCACTCCAGAGGGTAGTGCGTCCATCCAGGACCTCGACACCAGGCGGTGTCAGCTGAAGGCCCTAGAAATTGTCAAAGACCCAAATTGTCCTAGACTTGTCAAGTCTAGGACAAAAAGGCTTCTCAACAGTTTTTACCCCCAAGCCATGAGACCCCTGAACAGGTAATCAAATGGCTACCCGGACTATCAAACCACCAAGACTCTTCCTAGAGCTGGCCACACGGCCAAGTTGAGCAATCGGGGGAGAAGGGCCTTGGTCAGGGAGGTGACCAAGAACCCGATGGTCACTGACAGAGCTCCAGAGTTCCTCTGTGGAGATGGCAGAACATTCCAGAAGGACAACAATCTCTGCAGCACTCCACCAATCAGGCCTTGATGGTAGAGTGGCCTTACGGTAGCAACTCCTCAGTAAAAGTCACATAACAGCCCGCTTGGAGTTTGCCAAAAGGCACCTAAAGGACTCTCAGACCATGACAAACAAGATTCTCTGGTCTGATGAAACCAATATTGAAATCTGGCCGGAATGCCAAGTCATTTTTTGTGACTGGGGTGAGGGTACTCACACATGCCGTTTGGAGCTCCAGGGTGTCGGGGGGCCATGGTGAGAGAGTTTCCCCCAGTAGGCATCATCTGGCTGGGCATGGACTGGCCTAAAGGAGAGGTGAGAGATGGATGTTACATATTTACCATGACATTCACACACACAACATGTGTGTTTGCGTGCATGTACAGACCTGTGTGTTGTTGTGGAGTGTATGGTGCTTGCTGCTCTCTCTGCTGTAGAATCTTCATCTCTGCATGTTTCAGCTGCTCAGAGTGGAAACTTTGTCGCTCTGACAACAGCTGCTGACGCTGTTGCTCCAACTACACACACAGTGAGAGAGGAGCAGGGAAAGAGGGACACAGATACATGTTACATTTATAAGGAACCATTATGAAATACCCAAAGTCATGTTTAGTAGCTCCCCCAAACTAGAGCCCAATTGGCTATATGTAGATCTGTATACTCACAGCCTCTTTCTCTCGGTCCATGATGGTCTCCAGCTCCTCAAAGTGTCTCAGTTTGATCTCCAGCTTCTTCATCTGAGTCTCCACCAGCAGAGCCACCAGAGACTTGATCTTCCTCTCCTCTACTGCTGCTAGGTGCTAGAGAGAGAATTACTGTATCTATTTGCTGTACACAAAATACAAAACATTTATTTCCATCACAGACTGACCAGGTAAATCCAGGTGAAAGCAATCATCCCTTATTGATATCACTTGTTAACCTCTTAAAGCCGGTGTTCTGGCTAAATTCCCAATCTGACCCTCAAACCATCACGGTCACCTAATAATCCCCAGTTAACAATTGGCTCATTCACCCCCCTCCTCTCCCCTGTAACTGTTCCCCAGGTCGTTGCTGCAAATGAGAATGTGTTCTCAGTCAACTTACCTGGTAAAACAATGGATAAAACAAAAAAACAAAAAGCTAGGGGGCAGAATTTTCGCTTTTGGATAAATAGCGTGCCCAATTTCAACTTCCTGCTACTCATGCCAAGAATGTAAGATATGCATATTATTCATAGATTTGGATAGAAAACTCTGAAGTTTCTAAAACTGTTTGAATCATGAGTATAACAGAACTTATGTAGCAGGCAAAACCCATTGGAAATTTAATAGGAACTTTCAGTTCCTACCACTTCTGTAACGGATGTGAAACGGCTAGCTTAGTTAGTGGTGGTGCGCGCTAAATAGCGTTTCAATCGGTGACGTCACTTGCTCTGAGACCTTGAAGTAGTTGTTCCCCTTGCTCTGCAAGGGCCGTGGCTTTTGTGGAGCGATGGGTAACGATGCTTCGTGGGTGACTGTTGTTGATGTGTGCAGAGGGTCCCTGGTCCATGCCCGGGTATGGGCGAGGGGACGGTCTAAAGTTAAACTGTTACACTTCCACACGATGTCGCCAGTGTTAGGAATATGGCTGAGGTTATTTCTTTGTCTTAACAGGAAGTAGGCCAACTCTGAACAGGGGACACATTTGTGAGTTGCACAAGACGTGAAGAGCAGAGCTTTTTTCTTTTAGTTCATGTATTGAACACAGATTGCCCCGTCTACAATTTGATCAATTATTAACATTTAAAAACACCTAACGTTGTATTACAAAAGTAGTTTGAAATATTTTGGCAAAGTTTATAGGCAACTTTTGAAATATTTTGTAGTGATGTTGCGTTTTTCAAAGCTGTTTTTTTATGGATCAAACGCGCTTTATAAATGGACATTTTTGTTATATATGGACGGAATTAATCGTACAAAAGGACCAATTGTGATGTTTATGGGACATATTGGAGCTCGTCAAGCTCGTCAAAGGGAATTTATATTTTATTTCAGCGTTTTGTGTAGCGCCTGCTACGCTAGCCCCTTTGTTTACTGCTGGTGAGGATGGCTGCAGGCTATCAGATAATAGCTTCATATGCTTTCGCCGAAAAGCATTTAAAAAATCTGACATGTTGGCTGGATTCACAACGAGTGTAGCTTTAATTGAGTATCTTACATGTGTGATTTAATGAAAGTTTGAATTTTATAGCATTTTATTTGAATCTGGCGCTCTGCATTTCCCCTGGAAATTGGCCAGTTGAGACGCTAGCGTCTCCCCTATCCTCATTAATGGGCAGTTGACAGGGATTGGCTGATGGGTGGGGTAAGTAAGCAGCGATAGGGTGGTTTGAGGGTTGTGGGCGGGGCTTACCTTGGCCTTAGTAGCAGCGGCGCCTAGAGCAGCAGCTGCTGCCGTGGTAACGGTCCCATCTACCAACTCCAGCTCTGCTAGTCTCCTCCCTTCATCCTGCTCTACTTCCCTCCATCGTCCCGCAATCTCCTCCTTCTCCCCCCGGTCTAAAAGGGAGAAGGAGATCATCTAGAACTTACATCATTACACACCATCTTGTCTGTAAAAATATAAATTAGACACACACACACCTGACTCGCGGTTCCCTCCGCTATCGCAGTCTCTCTCCTCTGTGACTGTCATTTCAGCATTCTCTCTCTTAACTCGTTCTCCCTCCACTAATCTCTCTCCTCCACTGGGCTCTAGAACAGTCTGTCTATCCGCCTGGAACACACACACAATCATCACCCACTGACAATCAGATTCTCAGAAACAAAACAACGTGTAAATTCCTGTCTCACTTCCTCTGACCCCACAGGTCACTTCTAGTCTCACCTGCAGAGACTGCTGGGAGCCAGAGTCAGTCTCCATCTTCTCACCATCCATCACATCTACAGGGAAGGAGAGGGAGGGATAGAGTTTATTTAACTAGGCAAGTCAGTTAAGAACAAATTCTCATTTACAATGACGGCCTAGAGAGAGAAAGTGTGATGAAAGGATTCTCTACTGCAGTGTTTGAGGGTTGAGGAGTGTGTGTAATATATACAGTACCAGTCAAAAGTTTGGAGACACCTAATCATTCCAGGGTTTTTTCTTTATTTTACTATTTTCTACATTGCACAATACTAGTGAAGATATCAATACTACGAAATAACACATTGGAAGGAATCATGTAGTAACCAAAAATGTTTAAACAAATCAAAATATATTTGATATTCTTCAAAGTAGCCACCCTTTGTAAACTCTTGGCATTCTCTCAACCAGCTTCATGAGGTAGTCACCCCAGAATGCATTTCAATTGACAGGTGTGCCTTGTTAAAAGTTAATTTGTGGAATTTCTTTCCTTCTTAATGCATTTGAGCCAATCAGTTGTTTTGTGACAAGGTAGGGGGTATACAGAAGGCAGCCCTATTTGGTTAAAGACCAAGTTCATAATATAGCAAGAACCGCTCAAATAAGCAAAGAGAAACAACAGTCCATCATTACATGAAGGTCAGTCAATCCGGAAAACGTGTGCAGTCGCAAAAACCATCAAAAGCTATGATGAAACTGGCTCTCATGAGGACCACCACAGGAAAGGAAGACCCAGAGTTACCTCTGCTGCAGAGGATACGTGCATTAGAGTTACCAGCCTCAGAAATTGCAGCCCAAATAAATGCTTCAGAGTTCAAGTAATAGATACATCAACATCAACTGTACAGAGGATACTGTGTGAATCAGGCCTTCATGGTCAAATTGCTGCAAGGAAACCACTACTGAAGGACACCAGTAAGAAGAGACTTGCTTGGGCCAAAAAACACGAGCAATGGACATGATTAGACTGGTGGAAATCTGTCATTTGGTCTGATGAGTCCAAATTTGAGATTTTTGGTTCCCACTGCCGGACTGTGAGACGCAGAGTAGGCGAACGGATGATCAGTCCACCTGGCCATGCTGCTGCTCCAGTTTCAACTGTTCTGCCTTACTATTATTCGACCATGCTGGTCATTTATGAACATTTGAACATCTTGGCCATGTTCTGTTATAATCTCCACCCGGCACAGCCAGAAGAGGACGGGCCACCCCACATATGCTCTCTAATTCTCTCTTTCTTTCTCTCTCTCGGAGGACCGTGCCCCAGGACTACCTGACATGATGACTCCTTGCTGTCCCCGGTCCACCTGACTGTGCTGCTGCTCCAGTTTCAACTGTTCTGCCTTGTTATTATTCGACCATGCTGGTCATTTATGAACATTTGAACATCTTGGCCATGTTCTGTTATAATCTCCACCCGGCACAGCCAGAAGAGGACTGGCCACCCCACATAGCCTGGTTCCTCTCTAGGTTTTGGCCTTTCTAGGGAGTTTTTCCTAGCCACCGTGCTTCTACACCTGCATTGCTTGCTGTTTGGGGTTTTAGGCTGGGTTTCTGTACAGCACTTTGAGATATCAGCTGATGTACGAAGGGCTATATAAATACATTTGATTTGATCTCTGCATGTGCGGTTCCCACCGTAAAACATGGAGGTGTGATGGTGTGGGAGTGCTTTGCTGTTGACACTGTCAGTGATCTATTTAGAATTCAAGGCACACTTAACCAGCATGGCTACCGCAGCATTCTGCAGTGACATGCCATCCTATCTGGTTTGCTCTTAGTGGGAATATAATTTGTTTTTCAACAGGACAATGACCCAACACACCTCCAGCCTGTGTAAGGGCTATTTGACCAAGGAGAGTGATGCATCAGATGACCTGGCCTCCACAATCACTCAACCTCAACCCAATTGAGATTGTTTGGGATGAGTTGGACAGCAGAGTGAAGGAAAAACAGCCAACAAGTGCTCAGCATATGTGGGAAGTCCTTGAAGACTTGTTTGGAAAAGTGTTCCAGGTGAAGCTGGTAGAGAGAATGCGTGTGCAAAGCTGTCATCAAGGCAAAGGGTGGCTACTTTGAAGAATCTCAAATATAAAATACACTTTTGTGGTTACTACATGATTCCATGTGGGTTATTTCATAGTTTTGATGTCTTCAATGTAGAAAATAGTCAAATTAAGAAAAACCTTTCAATGAGTTGGTGTGTCCAAACGTTTGACTGGTACTGTATATCTGCCGTGTTTCAGACTCCTACCTGCCTTCTCAGCCTCATTGAGTGCAGGGAACTCCAGAACCTTGTCAGCTTCCTCACGCACACGACAAAACTCCTCTACAGAGAGACAGAGACCGGGTTAACACAAACACTCTCTCTCTCACACATGCACGCACACACACTCTCTCACACACACACACACCCAAAGCAGCCTTGGCGGCGGCGGAGGCAACTCGGGGATCAACCACGGACGCCAAGAACGCCACAGTGCTCATCACCGGATTCTCTGATTGGCTGAAAGGAACGGGCTGGTAGGCCAATGGGCCAAGAGAGGAGGCGGAGTCCTCCAGATACGGGTCTTCTATTGGCAGGCGCAGGAAGTGGAGGATGCACTCGTCCTGGGTACGAGACCCCACGTGTTCTGACACCTTGTTCCAGTCGTCTCTATAGACCTCTAACGCCTGGGATGGAGGGGGAGAGAGAGAAGAGAGATAGGCATGAGGGAGAAAAGAAGGTTATTGGCCAGATAACTAATACAAATATAAGTACCAAAACAATGTTTTCAAGCATAGGTTTACAGTACAGCAATTCATCAGTTGCTGTTATGTTGTGTTGCTACCATGCTGTCTTGTCATGTGTTGCTGCCTTGCTATGTTGTTGTCTTAGGTCTCTCTTTATGTAGTCTTCTCTCTTGTCCTATATTTATATTGTATTTATTTATTTTAATCCCAGACCCCCGTCCCCGCAGGAGGCCTTCTGGTAGGCCGTCATTGTAAATAAGAATTTGTTCTTAACCGACTTGTCTAGTTAAATAAATAATAAAATAGAGGTAGTGGAAACAACATTATCAGCATCATCTTCATTATTGTCCAGCTCCTTAACTACCCTGAGTCATCCCCTACCAGTTTGCAACCATTGCGGCGAATCAGTACTGTGTCTGTGCAGTCAACTAGTATAATTATTGTTTGTGAAGTAAATATGGTGGTTCTCATTAAGGATCTGGTCTTCTGAGATACAGGCAAGTACACAGCAAACCAAATAACTACACAATTAAACAACTAAAGGAAATACAATATTTAAAAACCAATCAGTCAAATGATCATATGGTTGGTTGCTTGAGACTAATGAGTTGTCTACAGGAACTGTTCTTTTTTCACATATATGTTTGCAGTTTAATTTTATGGGTGATCTTCTCCATTAAACACATTTCTTTCACTCTACACGACATTCCTACTATGGAAGAATGGACCTTATTTAACCAATGTGCTGTAATACATGTCTTTGAAGCAGACAAGAGTATATTTAATAGGGTTTGAAACCGTTAGGGGATAACTAACTATGGCACGCTTTGGATTCTTTTCCAGGAAACATTTAAATACTTTGTTTACAGAGACGAAAACACCATTCCAGAATTTCATTATTCTATGACAAAATCAAAAAACGATGTAGGTCAACAATTCCCCACATTTTCTCCAGCATTCATTGGTTGTTTCTGGTCTTCACCATTCTGTCTGGAGTTAGAATGTACCTACTAATGATATTCCATTGATACTCTTTCCATATGAATGAGTGTGTAATAATAATCATTTTTAATGTTCTCAGATTCCCATTTGCACCTAGTTTGCATAGTATTATTCTATGTCATGACAGCAATAGACTGTTATAGCTGTGTTATTGGTTCACTACCAGTTGTCCTTTTATGAGTATTGATTAGGTGTTTTTCTATGGGTGGTGTATAGACTTGGGGTACAAATGAAGTAATGATCACCTTTGAAAACCGGAATCTAGTGATAATGGGGCGAAGTCAGTAAGATCTACAATACCAGTTAGGGGTGATGAGCCATAGGCTGATGGAGACTACATGGTACTTCCTCCTAATCTGGAGCAGATGATTGGACTACAGGTTCTTACTGTTGATCTTCTTTCCCAGAAAAGGTACTATTTGTACTATTTTCAAGCCATCTAGATGAATGTTGAATCCAAGTAATCATTAATTGCGATCGTGTAACCCAGTAGCACCACGTAAAGTTTGGTAACCCTAGGTCACCTGATTCCTTGGCAGTTGGAGTGTTTTGTACCTCACCCTCGGTTTTTTACATTGCCGAAGAAACATTGAAATTAGACGGTCTAATTGTTGAAAAATGGATTCTGGGACCAGAATAGGTAGTGTCTGAAAGAGGAAAATATCTTTCTGATATGACAGTGTTGTAGTACTCAAGCCAGACTTGACCCGGAATCAAGTCACAATTTTCGAGACTCGACCAGTGATGACTCCGACCAGTGACTTGACTACATCACTGAGTAGAGGGAAGATAAACTGAGAAATGATTGGCTCACCTCCAACAGTAGGAGGGTCTCCTGTTCTGTCCAATCCCTCCCTGAACTGGCTCCTTTACTCTTAGGGTGTTTCCTGGCATACAGGTCTGTTCTGAGGCCAAAGTTCTGAGAGTCTGAGGGCTTCTCTACACTTCTCTCAGGGAAGAACAACATCTGCTGGGAGGATGACACCTGGACAGGGAGAGAGAGAGGGATGGAGGGGAAGAGAGAGAGGGATGGAGGGGAAGAGAGAGAGGGATGGAGGGGAAGAGAGAGAGGGATGGAGGGGAAGAGAGAGAGGGATGGAGGGGATGGAGGGGAAGATGGAGGGGAAGAGGATGGAGGGGGGAGAGAGAGGGATGGAGGGGAAGAGAGAGAGGGATGGAGGGGAAGAGAGAGAGGGATGGAGGGGAAGAGAGAGAGGGATGGAGGGGAAGAGAGAGAGGGATGGAGGGGAAGAGAGAGAGGGATGGAGGGGAAGAGAGAGAGGGATGGAGGGGAAGAGAGAGAGGGATGGAGGGGAAGAGAGAGAGGGATGGAGGGGAAGAGAGAGAGGGATGGAGGGGGAGAGAGAGAGGGATGGAGGGGAAGAGAGTGAGGGATGGAGGGGAAGGAGGGGATGGAGGGGAAGAGAGAGAGGGATGGAGGGGAAGAGAGAGAGGGATGGAGGGGAAGAGGGAGAGAGAGGATGGAGGGGAAGAGAGAGAGGGATGGAGGGGAAGAGAGAGAGGGATGGAGGGGAGAGAGTGAGGGATGGAGGGGAAGAGAGAGAGGGATGGAGAGGGAAAGATTTGAGAGGATCAAAACAAGCATACAGGCTGTCAATTTGTACCTCAATTTCACTGTTAGTGTTCAATTATATATACATATTTTTATTTATTTTCTTTTTACCTTTATTTAACTAGGCAAGTCAGTAAAGAACAAATTGTGCACTGCCCTATGGGACTCCAAATCACGTATGTGATATAGCCTGGATTCGAACCATGGACTGTAGTGACGCCTCTTGCACGGAGATGCAGTGCCTTAGACCGCTGCGCCAATCAGGAGCCAAAAAACATAAGTGTGTGTGTTACCTGTAGTGGTCTGTGCTGCAGCGGGGCCAGTCCTGAGGGTGTATCAGCCAGTGTGTTGAAGTGAGGGGTGGGAGGGGGTCCCATAGGGAGAGGTCTGCTTTCTGCATCCACCTGGTAGTTCACTAACCCCCACTGCTCCAACAACGCATGGACCCTACACACAGTTACAATACACACACAGTTACAATAAACACTGTTACACAACACACACAGTAAGTGGCAGTTAAAACTTCATAGCACACCTCATGACGGCGCAGACGTCTCCTGTCAGGTTCCGTCTGCAGGAGGTGGAGCTGAGGTACTCCTGGGGGTTCAGCCGGTACGAGTCAATCATGAAGTTACGATATGCCAGGTATCTACACACACACATTGTGTTCATTATGTCTCTGAAGGGGTACAATCATGTCTGAAGAAAACAGCAGGGGCCCAAGCACTGAACACCCTGAGCAACACCTGAAATTGTTACTCACATCTCTGGAGATTTGGACTTGTTCTGTCCGTTAAAGAACTCTGGAAGAGCTCGTTTCTCGATCTGGTGAATACTGGAACATGTACACAAAGTTAGGATAAAAACAGACAACACTCATTTTGAATATACAGTGGGGCAAAAAAGTATTTAGTCAGCCACCAATTGTGAAAGTTCTCCCACTTAAAAAGATGAGGCCTGTAATTTTCATCATAGGTACACTTCAAATATGACAGACAAAATGAGAAACAAATTCAGAAAATCACATTGTAGGATTTTTAATGAATTTATTTGCAAATTATGGTGGAAACAACTATAACTGGTGTGTACTCACCAGTTATAGTTGAACCAGGCGGTGTAGGACGGGACGATGATGTGGTGAGTTTGTTCTGTGATGTTATCTTCTCCATCTGACAGACGCAGCCCCTCTCTGCCCTCCTCATCCTCCTGAACACACACACATACAGTACATAATTGGTATATCGGTGTGTAGGGTACAGACACTAAATTCCTCATCAAAATTAGATAATTCAATAAAATTCTTGCAGTTCTAATTGAATTGTTACCCTTCCACCAGGAAGCAGAGAGTCATCCTCAATTTCATCTGAAGAAAAGAGGGACGAGTGGAGAATGAGTTATAACCACACACACACACACAAACACACAAACACACGCCCTCTCTCTCACTCACCCAGGTCAGTCATCATCCCTCCTTTGACAGGAGTGTTCTCACTGTCCTTCTTTGGGTTCACTGTAGACAGAGACACAACAAGTAAACATCTGTCTGTGTGTGTGTCTTTCTGTCTGTGTGTCTGTGTGTCTTTCTGTCTGTGTGTCTGTCTGTGTGTCTGTGTGTCTGTGTGTCTGTGTGTACACGTGTACCATTCTTAGGCAGTATAATTTCTTCCATATTAGGGACAGGTGTTGGATCCTCCATATCTTTAGTCAGATCCTCCTCTACGTCTTCCTCTTCCTCCTTTGGCCCACGCCTCTTGAACCCGCCACTAGGGAGGGAAGGCAGGGTTATAGAGAGAGGGCCAATAGGTAGAGAATAGGGGCTAAAAGGAACAAATATGAAAATTCCATCAAGATTGAGCTAGGGGTGGAAGAAGAGACAGAAACCTCACCTCTTCTTTCCTCCTTTCTTTTTGCCATCGGAAGAGAGAGGAGAGGGGGAGCGTCTTCTCTTCTTCAGTGGAGTAAACTTACGGTCCTGGTGGAGGAAGAGAGGGGGGAGAGACAAGTGATGGTAGACATACCAACTAAGAAAGTGCTCACACAGGCCTGTTAAAAAAAGACAGTGGAGGGAGAGCAACACACACACAAGCACACCTAGCCCAGAGCCACAGGATCTCACACACACACCTGTTGGTCTGTGACGTGGACTCTCCGGCGGAGGATGAGAGGAACGTTTCTGTCATCTACCAGGTAGTCTTCTTCATTCATCCACTCATTATACACCTCCGTATCCAACACCCAGCCTGCATGCACCTGTACACACACACGTATTCATCACTTGTGAGAAATAGTCATAGAACTGTGTGTGTGTGTGTGTGTGTGTGTGTGTGTGTGTGTGTGTGTGTGTTTTTCCTAGTGTGCATTGTTTGTGTGTGTGTGTGTGTGTATCAGTGTGTGTGTTTGTTTGTTTGTTAAAAAAGTGGAGGGAGAGCAACACACACACAAGCACACCTGTGTGGTCTGTGTGTGTGTGTCATCTACCAGGTGTGTTTTCTTACCCTCCAAGGTCTGTGTGTGTGTGGAGGTTCCTGCACCTCTCCCTCTACGTCACTGGTGGACAGCCAGCTATCGTAGCTACAGGAAACAAACAGTCATACACATGATTATGGAGGGTGTGTGTTCATGTGTTAGGGTTGAAAATGTTTCCGGTATTTTACAACATGTTCAATCCTGAGAATAAATCACTTCTCTCACATGTAACCCAGTATTTTCCACCAACCCGGAAGTGTCATTCAAAAGCATTTTAAGGCATATAAATAGGCATATGTCTGGATTAGATTAGTATTTTTTCGGGATCCCCATTAGCTGTTGCCAGCAGCTACTCTTCCTGGGGGCCAAACACATTAAGGCACTTATATGATGTACTGTTTTATACGTAATGTGATATTATTACACCACTACATATCCACAGTACAAAATGTTCAATATCACCATACAACAATATCACAATGTGTGCATATGCATGTGTCTGTACCTTTGCGTGTGTCTCTTCACATTCCCTGTTGTTCCATAAGGTGTATTTTTTACCTGCTCTTAAAATCTGATTCTACTGCTGCATCAGTTACCTGATGTGAAATAGAGTTCCATGTAGTCATGGCTCTATGTAGTACTGTACCCCTCCCATAATCTGTTCTGGACTTGGGGACTGTGAAGAGACGTATGGCATGTCTTGTGGGGTATGCATGGCTGCCCTGTTCTGAGCCAACTGCAATTTTCCTGCAAATTCCCTCTTTGTGGCACCTGACCAGACTCTGAACAGTAGTCCAGGTGCAGCAAAACTAGGGCTTGTAGAACTTGCCTTGTTGATAGTGTTGTTAAGAATGCAGAGCAGCTCTTTATTATGAACAGACTTCTCCCCATCTTAGCTAATGTTGCATCTATGTTTTGACAATGACAGTATACAATCCAGGGTTAGAGCTTTGATCGGAAATTAAAGCCTGATGCTACCTGAGCCATACATTAAATACATTTAGAGCCATTGTGGGTGCAAATATAACACATAGACAAATGCATAAGATATATAGAATAGCTGAACACTAAAAACAGACTACATGAAGGGAAGGTGACACAGGTGCTAGGATAGCTGGACATACCAAGGCCAGAGGGATATACAAAGGAGGGAGTCAGTCAAATGACTAACTGATGACCAATAGACATAGTTCGCATATTTTTAGGACGTAGAGATGCAGAAGGAATAACAGAGAAGACACAGTCTGTTGCTCTGGGATAAAGACACACAAAGGAACATATCGAGCTAAATGCAGAGCCAAAGCATATGGCTGTAAAATAGAGGAATGTATAGTATTTTTAGTATAGCTGGACACGCTAGAAACTGAGGAGACACAGTCTGCTGATCCTAGATAATACACAAACAAAAGAATGCATTTAGTTAAGTGCAGGAACAAAGCAAGGGTCTTGTCATCATTATAATCTGATGGAAAGCAGGTATGAGCGTTATTGAGCTGAACAAGCAGGATGCACGGATTGGAATGTAACGTCATTTACATGTGGGATGGGCTCATGCAATATGTGGATAAATACTGGAGCCAGGGCTCTGGAAAAGGTGTGGGTCCCGCGGGGCTCTCCGGCTTGTTATACTGTTGTATTAAAGCCTGATTGATTTCACAAAGTTCTGGTACGCGTTGTATTTGATCCGATTTTCCACTACACCATACATTTTATAAGCCCTATTTTAAAAAGGCATTTAATGACCAAGCCCACATGATTGTGCCATTGTCCAATACAGCTATGACATAAGCTACTGCACATTACGCACAACAGAAAAACAGAAAAGCCCATAGATGTACCTAGCTATATGCTCTCTTGGGTACATAAGTTAAACTAGCTCCAGTAGGCTCATCTTTTTGACTGTGGACTGTATTATATGGACTGGAATTGTTCAAACCATGATAGAGCAGGGAGAGAACATGTGATTCTGGTGCAGCACAAAGTTACAAGTTTAGGCTAGCAAATTTTATTTTAATAGTTGTATAATTAGTAGGCTGACGCATATATATCCATGATAACATTTCCCCATGTTATTAGCCTACCTCTTCGTTTCTCTATTGCTGCTTCATTCCTTCCTCCATTTCAACAGTTAAATGAAATAAGTTTGGTTGTCCTCATCTTCATCATTCTAATGACATCCTTGAATAATATAGGACTAGAATTAGATGCAGAAGGCTTTCACTTCTCTTCAGGAAGATGGAATGGTTGTTTGTCTGAATAAATAACTGCTACAGCACCAGCATAGCGCTTTGCTCTTCTTTCAAACTACCTGTGAGTTCTATTGGCTGCTGTAAAAAACATTCAGCAAACAAGAGCTTGCTCTTCAAATAGTCTATTGGCATAAGAAATTATGTCCAGCAAGGTATTGTAGGAAGCTTTTCCTGCATGGATTCCAAGAGCTGAGTTTTTTAAAGGTGAGAGGCCAGCGGAGCACAGGTGTGTGCGTATTGCACCAAGAGACAGAGGCTATAAGTTAAAGCTTATTATGCATAACCAATCATTAATTAGCTAAATATAAGGCTAATACTGCATTGAATGTATAACCTGAAAGAGGTAGTCTAGGACATCTCTGTATGTATATATATAGAGCTATACATCAATCTAGAACAGGATGATCTATTTTGGATGCAATTTGATTGGAGTTGATAGAGAGAAAGACAGAGTGCTCGATTTAAAGCAACGATATTCGAGTGAGGCTGTTAAAACTCTGCAGCTGTAATTAAAAAATTATAATCTCTACAATTAAAATATAAGGTTGCCCCCGAAAGCCATGCTTTCATATAAATAATCTATTATAGTTTACCGGTTTCTCACAGTTATTTAACCCCGGAAAAGGGAGTGGTATTGGTGGTAAATCCTGGTAAATCTCGGTAACTGGGTTCCCACCATTCAACCCTAGTGTGTGTGTGTGTGTGTGTTACCTGTCAGGGTGCCTGCCCCAGTGCACCAACACATAGTTGTCCTTCCGCATAACAGGGCGCACCCACTCCCAATCTGGAAATAAGGACACACAAACACACACCAACAGTCAAAAACTAAGAACAGAACTCACAAAATTACTTAAAAATGTGAATTTGGATCAAAGCTGCCAACAGGCTATGACCCACAAAGATCCTATTAAATTAGTTACAATATGTAATTCTATGCGATGACCCCACACACACACACACACACACACACACACACACACACACACACACACACACACACACACCTTGGTCTGTGACAGCTGGACGGGGGTAGATGTGGTGAGAGGCTTGGGTTCTGTCCTCAGTCAACGAACCCTGAGACAGACAAAGAACTACATTACTCATCCACTTAGAGAAAGAACTACGTTACCCATCGGTTGAGACAAAGAACTACATTTCCCAACAGAGATAACAGCCCAAGAGAGAAAACAACAGCACCAATGGCAAAATTACATAAATCTTCCTTCCTCCCCCTGCTCTCCATCCATCTTCCCTTCTTGCTGCCCTCCCTCCCTCACCTCCTCCCTCACCTGGTGTTTGGTGATGATGTCAGCCAGTCTGCTGTTCAGGTTCTGATCCACCTCCTGGTCCACATACACGATGGGCCTCGACAGACAGCTATTCTGGACCAGGGTCTTCTCCAGAGTAGTAAACATCTCTACGTTTCGGTCCGTCCTGGAGGAGTTCTGTAGGTCAAACCTTCTCCTGGGGGAGGAAGAGTACCCATGCAGGTTACCAAGCAGGCCCCGAAACAGGACGTTGCCAAAGGTGTCACTCACCAGCCCTGTCAGAGGGAGGAGATAGGAGACAGGGGATGGGGGCTAGGAGGTAAGTGATAGGGGATAAGATCTGTCACTCACCAGCCCTGATCAGTCTTGAACTTGTATGCAGTGCCAAGGATGTGGCAAAGCCCGCCTCCTGGGCGCAGGTCCAGAAAGCACTGAGACTAGAGAGGAGTACAAACACAAAAATATCAATAATGGCGCCGGAGATGGGTGCTGTTTTACGGGCTCCGACCCAATTGTTCTATTTTGTGTGTTTTTTTTCGCGTTATTTGTAACTTCTTTTGCAGATAATGTTTCTGCCATAGTCTCTTATGACTGAAAGGAGCTTCTGTACATCAGAACAGTGATTACTCCCCTTTACTACAGACGCGAAGGATTTACTCCAGATACCCGACAAGGCCCAAATCCCCGTCATTCGTGTGAAGAGAAGACGCAGATACAGTGGACGCAGGTCCGGGTGCCTTGTGAGAAGTTGTCGGCGAGTGAGTAACCCTCCTCTACCATTTGTCCTATTGGCCAACGTGCAATAATTGGAGAATAAACTGAAGGAGCTCCGTTCAAGACTATCCTACCAACGGGACATTAAAAACTGCAATTTCTTATGTTTCACAGAGACGTGGCTGAACGACGACATGGATAACATACAACATACAAAACAGCTGCCACCGGTAAGACAAGGGGTGGTGGTCTGTGTATTTGTGAATAACAGCAGGTGCACAAAATCTAATATCAAGGAAGCCTCTAATTTTTGCCCGCCTGAGGTAAAGTATCTTATGATAAGCTGTTGACCACGCTATTTACCAAGAGAGGTTTCATTTGTATTTTTCGTAGCTGTCTATTTACTACCACAAACCAATGCTGGCACTAAGACCACACTCAACGAGCTGTACAAAACCATAAGCAAACAATAAAATGCTCATCCAGAGGCAGCGCTCCTAGTGGCCGGGGACTTTAATGCAGGGAAACATAAATCTGTTTTTCCTCATTTCTACCAGCATGTTACATGTGCAACAAGAGAACATTTTTAAATTAAACTCTAGACCACCTACACTCCACACACAAAGACACGTACAAAGCTCTCCCCCACCCTCTAATTGGCAAATCTGACCATAATTCTATCTTCAAAGCTTAAATTAAAGCAGGAAGCACCAGCTCAATACGGAAGTTATCAGTTGACGCAGATGCTAAGCTAAAGGCCTGTTTTCCTTGCACAGACTATAATATGTTAATCCGATGGAATTGAGTAGTATACCACATCCGTCACCAGCTTCATCAATAAGTGCATCAATAACGTACATAGAGGTCGACCGACTATGATTTTTCAACGCCAATACCGATTATTGGAGGACCAAAAAGCATATAAAATAATGACAATAACAACAGTACTGAATTAACACTTATTTTAAGTTAATATAATACATAAATAAAATAAATTTAGCCTCAAATAAATAATTAAACATATTCAATTTGGATTAAATAATGCAAAAACAGTGTTGGAGAAGAAAGTACAAGTGTAAAAAAGCTAACATTTCAGTTCCTTGCTCAGAAAATCAGAACATATGAAAGCCGGTGGTTCCTTTTAACATGAGTCTTCAATATTTCCAGTTAAGACATTTTAGGTTGTAGTTATTATAGGAATTATGACGTGTCGACTATTTCTCTCTATACCATTTGTATTTCATATACCTTTGACTATTGGATGTTCTAATAGGCACTATAGTATTGCCAGTCTAATCTCGGGAGTTCGTAGGCTTGAAGTCATAAACAGCACAGTGAATCAAGCACTGGCAAAAGCTGCTGGCAAACGCAGTAAAGTGCTGTTTGAATGAATCCTTACGAGCCTGCTGCTGCTGCCTACCACCACTCAGTCAGACTGCTCTATCAAATCATATACTTAATTATAATAAACACACAGAAATTCAAGCCTTTGGTCATTAATATGGTCAAATCCGTAAATAATAATTTCGAAAAAACTAAATGTTTATTCTTTCCGATAAAATACGGAACGGTTCCGTATTTCACTAACAGGTGGCAACCCAAAGACTAAATACTGCTGTTACATTGCACAACATTCACTGTTATGTTATAACTATGTACAATTCTGGCAAACTAATTACAGTCTTTGTTAGGAAGAAATGGTCTTTACACAGTTGGCAACGAGCCAAGCGGCCAAAACTGCTACATATACCCTGACTCTGCTTGCACTGAATGCAAGAGATGTGACACAATTCCAATGTCATCAGCCATAATCGGTGTCCAAAAAGGCAGATTACTGATTGTTATGATAACTTTAAATCGGCCATGCCGATTAAATCGGTCGACCTCTAGTATATACCCCAACCAGAAGCCACAGGCAACATCCGTACCGAGATAACGGGTATAGCTGCCGCTTCAAGGAGAAGTACTCTAACCCAGAAGCTTATAAGAAATCCCGCTATGCCCTCAGACAAACCATCAAACAAGCAAAGCGTAAATACAAGACTAAGACTGAATCCTACTACACCGGCTCCGACGCTTGTCGGATGTGGCAGGGCTTGCAAACTATTACAGACTACAAATGGAAGCTCAGCCGCGAGCTGCCCAGTGACAAGCCTACCAGACGAGCTAAATGACTTCTATAGGCGCTTCAAGTCAAGCAACACTGAAGCATGCATGAGAGTACCAGCTGTTCTGGATGACTGTGTGATCACGCTCGCCGTAGCCGATATGAGCAAGACCTTTAAACAGATCAACATTGACAAGGCCGCAGGGCCAGACGGATTACCAGGAAGTGCACTCCGAGCATGCGCTGACCAACTGGCAAGTGTCTTCAATGACATTTTCAACGTGTCCCTGACCAGGTCTGTAATACCTACATGTTTCAAGCAGACCACCATAGTCCCTGGGCCCAAGAACCCTAAAGTAATCTGCCTAAATGACTACCGACCCGTAGCACGACTCCAACACCATCATTAAGTTTTCCAAAGACACAACGGTGGTAGGTATGATCACCGACAACAATGAGACAGCCCATAAGGAGGTCAGATACCTGGAAGTGTGGTGTCATGCCAACAACCTCTCCCTCAACGTGATCAAGACAAAGGAGATGATCGTGGACTACAGGAAAAGGAGGGCCGAGCACGCCCCTTTCTCATCGACGGGGCTTTAGTGGAGCAGGTTGAGAGCTTCAAGTTCCTTGGTGTCCACATCACCAACAAACTATTATGGTCCAAACAAACCAAGACAGTCGTGAAGAGGGCACGACCAATGCCCAGTCCTCCTCAGGAGACTGAAAAGATTTGGCATGGATCCTTAGATCCTCAAAAAGTTCTACAGCTGCACTATCGAGAGTATCACCACCTGGTATGGCAACTGCTCGGCCTCCTACCGCAAGGCACAACAGAGGGTAGTGCGTATGGCCCAGTACATCACTGGGGCCAAGATTCCTGCCATCCAGGACCTCTATACCAGGCGGTGTCAAAGGTAGGCCCTAAATATTGCCTAAGGCTCCAGCCACCCTAGTCATAGACTGTTCTCTCTGCTACTGCACGGCAAGCGGTACCAGAGTGCCAAGTCTTGGTCCAGAAGGCTTCTACCCTTTAGCTATAAGACTGCTGAACAGAATCAAATGGCTACCCGGACTATTTGCATTGACCCCCCCATTTTATGCTGCTGCTACTCGCTGTTTAATATCTATTTATAGTCAATTTACCCCTACCTACATGTACATATTACCTCAATTAACCCAACTAACTCGGTACCGGTACCGCCTGTATATAGTCTCGTTATTGTTGTTTTATTGTTGCTCTTATTTTATTAAAATGTAGTTTCTTTAGTAAATGTTTTTTTCCTTAACTCTTATTTTTGGTTAAGGGCTTGTTGGTTAATGGCTTGTAAGTAAGCATTTCACAGTATTTCGGCAAATGTGACAAATAAAATACGATTTGAAACCCACACATGGGTGGTTTCCGCTAGCTGGAAAATGCAGGCTTTTGGCCGCTTAAATAAATTAAAAGACAACTTAAATCGTAGCCGGCCAAATTGTCCAGGGGTGCCTATCATACATCCCGATTTCAGCTTCAGCACCATTCTCACACTCATTACCCTCTGCCTTACACGCATGCTTCTGAAGAGAGAAAGAGAGCTAGAGAGGAGCCTTGGGATACTGTTTATTGCGAGGATGTAGGTCTTTTGCACTGAAGTAAAACGAAAGTTAGAGTACACGCCTATAGTGAAAAGTCCACAAGGGGAATGTCCCCTGAATGGACAAGTTTTAATATTGTGTTGGACAAAGATGAGAAGAACGTTGGCTTGGCCAAATGCAGGCTACTGTGCAAGTAGTTATTCAGGTAGGATGCAATTTTGGAACTATTTCTTTCATATTTATAATTATTTGTTTTATCCTTATTGTATATCATTGTTATTATTGTAAGCCTATTTATTAATCTAAACCAGTTCTTTAAATAAGCAAAACGTGTTTTGTTACATCGGTTGAGAAATTGTCACTGGCTAAATTAAGTCCGATCTGTCTTTTTAAATGTGTTATCCGTATTTAGTTTAAGGTTCTAAGTAGGCCTGTTGTAAAATAAATACCATTATTTGTTGGGTACGGTAGGCACTAGCCTTTCTAGGTAATTGCTGCAAAAATGTGAAGTTTTAAACCAGTTCACAAGTGTTTTGTTTCATTCTGTTCCAACTGTAATGTTGCGTTTGCCACAATATAATATCCTACTCGTGTTTTCCCTATAAGCAATGGCTTGACTTACTTTAGAAATGACGTGATCTTCCTGTCCGGGTTGGCAACACCCCTTGGGTTGTGCCGTGGGGGAGATCTTCGTGGGCTATACTCAGTCTTGTCTCAAGATGGTAAGTTGGTGGTTGAAGATATCCCTCTAGTGGTGTGGGGGCTGTGCTTTGGCAAAGTGGGTGGGGTTATATCCTGCCTGTTTGGCCCTGTCCGGGTGTATCGTCGGACGGGGCCACAGTGTCTCCTGACCCCTCCTGTCTCAGCCTCCAGTATTTATGCTGCAGTAGTTTATGTGTCGGGGGGCTAGGGTCAGTCTGTCATAGCTGGAGTATTTTTCCTGTCTTACCCGGTGTCCTGTGTAAATGTAAGTATGCTCTCTCTAATTTTCTCTCTCTCTGAGGACCTGAGCCCCAGGACCATGCCTCAGGACTACCTGGCCTGATGACTCCTTGCTGTCCCCAGTCCACCTGGCCGTGCTGCTGCTCCAGTTTCAACTGTTCTGCCTGCGGCTATGGAACCCTGACCTGTTCACCGGACGTGCTACCTGTCCCAGACCTGTTGTTTTCAACTTTCTAGAGACAGCAGGAGCAGTAGAGATACTCTGAATGATCGGCTATGAAAAGCCAACTGACATATACTCCTGATGGGCTGAACTGTTGCACCCTTGACAACCACTGTGATTAATATTATTTGACCCTGCTGGTCATCTATGAACATCTTGGCCATTTTCTGTTATAATCTCCACCCGGCACAGCCAGAAGAGGACTGGCCACCCCTCATAGCCTGCTTCCTCTCTAGGTTTCTTCCTAGGTTCTGGCCTTTCTAGGGAGTTTTTCCTAGCCACCGTGCTTCTACACCTGCATTGCTTGCTGTTTTGGGTTTTAGGCTGGGTTTCTGTACAGCACTTGATATCAGCTGATGTAAGAAGCGATTTATGAATACATTTGATATGATATACAGTTGAAGTCAGAAGTTTACATACACTTAGGTTGGAGTCATTAAAACTCGTTTTTCAACCACTCCACAAATTGATTGTTAACAAACTATAGTTTTGGCAAGTCGGTTAGGACATCTACTCTGTGCATGACAAGTCATTTTTCCAACAATTGTTTACAGACAGATTATTTCACTTATAATTCACTGCATCAAAAATCTATTGGGTCAGAAGTTTATATACACTAAGTTGACTGTGCCTTTAACAGCTTGGAAAATTCCAGAAAATTATGTCATGGCTTTAGAAGCTTCTGATAGGCTAATTGACATCATTTGAGTCAATTGGAGGTGTACCTGTGGATGTATTTCAAGGCCTACCTTCAAACTCAGTGCCTCTTTGCTTGAAATCATGGGAAATCAAAAGAAATCAGCCAAGACCACAGAAAAAAAAATGTAGACCTCCACAAGTCTGGTTCATCCTTGGGAGCAATTTCCAAATCCCTGAAGGTACCACGTTCATCTGTACAAACAATAGTACGCAAGTATAAACACCATGGGACCAAGCAGCCCTCATGCCGCTCAGGAAGGAGAAGTGTTCTGTCTCCTAGAGATGAACGTACTTTGGTGCGAAAAGTGCAAATCAATCCCAGAATAACAGCAAAAGACCTCGTACCTGTTTCCTCCAGCATCTTCACAAAAGTATCTATATCCACAGAAAAACGAGTCCTATATCGACATAATCTGAAAGGCTGCTCAGCAAGGAAGAAGCCACTGCTCCAAAACCGTCATAAAAAAGCCAGACTACGGTTTGCAACTGCACCTTTGGGGACAAAGATCGTACTTTTAGGATAAATGTCCTCTGGTCTGATGAAACAAAAATAGAACTGTTTGGCCATAATGACCATTGTTATGTTTGGAGGAAAAAGGGGGAGGCTTGCAAGCTGAAGAACACCATCCCAACCGTGAAGCACAGGGTGGCAGCATCACATTGTGGGGGTGTTTTGCTGTAGGAGGGACCGGTGCAATTCACAAAATAGATGGTATCATGAGGAAATGAAAATTATGTGGATATATTGAAGCAACATCTCAAGACATCAGTCAGGAAATTAAAGCTTGGTCGCAAATGGGTCTTACAAATGGACAATGACCCCAAGCATACTTCCAAAGTAGTGACAAAATGACTTAAGTACAACAAAGTCAAGGTATTGGAGTGGCCATCACAAAGCCTTGACATCAATCCTATAGAAAATGTGTGGGCTGAAATGAAAAAGCATGTGGGAGCAAGGAGGCCTACAAACCTGACTCAGCTACACCAGCTCTGTCAGGAGGAATGGGCCAAAATTCACCCAACTTATTGTGGGAAGCTTGTGGAAGGCTACCCGAAAAGTTTGACCCAAGTTAAACAATTTAAAGGCAATTCTACCAAATACTAAATTGAGTGTATGTAAACTTATGACCCATTGGGAATGTGATGAAATCAATAAAAGCTGAAATAAATCACTACTATTATTCTGACATTTCACATTCTTAAAATAAAGTGGTGATCCTAACTGACCTAAGACAGGGAATTTTTACTAGGATTAAATATCAGGAATTGTGAAAATCGGAGTTTAAATGTACTTGGCTAAGGTGTATGTGAACTTCCGACTTCAACTGTACCCTAATAATGTTTGGAATATTTTGTGAAGGTTTGTGGTGTGTCCATTAGCCCATTATGCTGCAGGCCTTTGATATGAAGATTGTACGCACTGGTGCTCCAACTGACTCCGACAGTTGAACTTGATGTGAGGAAGAATGTTTTCGGCCTAACAGAGGTCAGTCCTATAATCTAACAATATAATGATTCATTTAAAAAATGTGGATTAAAAAAATATGAATTAGCCTCCTTCTGTACACCTATATCTGTATAGCAGATGCAGTAGCCTCTGACAAGGGTAAAGAAATGCATGTGTCATAACATGCCACCGGCATATCTCTCGCTCTCCCTCTGGAGCTAGGCCGAAGCTTCTCTTAGTTTATATTTATTTAAAAATAAATAATAAAGATCAAATGAAGACAGTGGACACCTAATCCTATAGACCTATGCATGCAATGCCCTGATGCATTTAGGTCTCAAATCACTGTGGAGGTGGACAATTATTGTTTTAGCAAAGTAAAAACCAATTGGCTAAAGTTTTGCACACATCGAAACAAGGAATATTTTTTAATTTTGTTATATTATAGGCTGTTTTTAAAGACACATCAATATGGCGCATTTGGCCAATATCCCTTGTTTATTGATGGAAAATGTTTCGTGTCATAAATAATCCTTGGTTCCTGCCTGTGCTTGGTAAATATATGAGGGGGCGACATGAAAACGCCCAGAATATGTTCTATAAGTTAAGACATCTCTTTCATATCAGTAGTGTCGGTTTTTCTAATGACTGCCTTGCCTGGTTCACCAACTACTTTGCAGACAGAGTTCAGTGTGTCAAATCGGAGGGCATGTTGTCCGGTCCTCTGGCAGTCTCTATGGGGGTGCCACAGGGTTCAATTCTCGGGACGACTCTTTTCTCTGTATATATCAATGATGTTGCTCTTGCAGTGGGCGATTCCTTGATCCACCTCTATGCAGACGACACCATTCTGTATACTTCTGGCCCTTCCTTGGACACTGTGCTATCGAACCTCCAAACAAGCTTCAATGCCATACAACACTCCTTCCATGGCCTCCAACTGCTCTTAAACGCTAGTAAAACCAAATGCATGCTTTTCAACCGTTCGCTGCCTGCACCTGCATGCCAGTCTAGCATCACCACCCTGGATGGTTCCGACCTAGAATATGTGGACATCTATAAATACCTAGATGTCTGGCTAGACTGTAAACTCTCCTTCCAGACTCATATCAAACATCTCCAATCTTTAATCAAATCTAGAGTCTGCTTTCTATTCCACAAACAAAGCCTCCTTCACTCATGCCGCCAAACTTACCCTAGTAAAACTGACTATACTACCGATCCTCGACTTCGGCGATGTCATCTACAAAATAGCTTCCAATACTCTACTCAGCAAACTGGATGCAGTTTATCACAGTGCCATCCGTTTTGTTACTAAAGCACCTTATACCACCCACCACTGCGACCTGTATACTCTAGTCGGCTGGTCCTCGCTACATATTCGTCGCCAGACCCACTGGCTCCAGGTCATCCACAAGTCCATGCTAGGTAAAGCTCCGCCTTATCTCAGTTCACTGGTCACGATGGCAACACCCACCAGTACCACGCGCTCCAGCAGGTGTATCTGACTGATCATCCCTAAAGCCAACACCTCATTTAGCTGCCTTTCCTTCCAGTTTTCTGCTGCCTGTGACTGGAACGAATTGCAAAAATCACTGAAGTTGGAGACTTTTATCTCCCTCACAAACTTAAAACATTTGCTATCTAAGCAGCTAACCGATCGCTGCAGCTGTACATAGTCCATCGGTAAATAGCCCACCCAATTTACCTACCTCATCCCCATACTGTTTTTATTTATTTACTTCTCTGCTGTTTTGCACACCAGTATCTCTACCTGCACATGACCATCTGATCATTTATCACTCCAGTGTTAATCTGCTAAATTGTCATTATTCGCCTACCTCCTCATGCCTTTTGCACACAATGTATATAGACAATTTTTTCCTACTGTGTTATTGACTTGTTTATTGTTAGTGGTTAGAGTGTTGGACTAGTAACTGAAAGGTTGCAAGTTCGAATCCCCGAGCTGACAAGGTACAAATCTGTCGTTCTGCCCCTGAACAGGCAGTTAACCCACTGTTCCTAGGCCATCATTGAAAATAAGAATTTGTTCTTAACTGACTTGTCTAGTAAAATAAAGGTAAAATAAAAAACGTTTTTTTACTCCATGTGTAACTCTGTGTTGTTGTCTGTTCACACTGCTATGCTTTATCTTGGCCAGGCCGCAGTTGTAAACGAGAACTTGTTCTCAACTAGCCTACCTGGTTAAATAAAAAACTAAAAAAGATAGGATACTATGCCAGACACACACAGGAACCAACCCTATGAACTATGCCTACTTGTCTGTTTAAGCAGTATATAACAAATCTAATGGGACCGCCCGAGGGAGCTCACTTCAGACCAGTACTTTATGCATCTAAGTTTGACTGTGACCTCTCCAGCTTGCTGTAAATAAAGAATGATTCATTTAAGATTGACTTCAGGTGTCCCTGGTGGTAATTTCCACGACACACACAATGCATATGTCCGGTAAATTAAAATCTTCCTGGTCACTTGTCCTTACAGAAACCCTAGTGTGTTTGTATACTCACAGGTAGTTTGGTGTGTGTGCGGATTTCAGCCCGTCTGCCGAACACTTCCTCCTGGAACTGAAGCATCTGAAGGGTGAGGGAGGCTAGAGCCTGGCAGGATGGAGAATCTGCCTGCACATACTTCGCACACAAACACACCATCAGTAATGCAGAAGGACATGCCTAACAGTAGGACATCTGGTATAGCTTGAGCATCGTGCTACATTGTACAGTCACTACTCTATGAAATACTGAGCACAAAACTAGCTATATAGTGTTTTAACGGAGTCGAAGACAGCAGCCTTAGCAGCTGAAAACATACATACGTAGTTTCCTAGCAAGCTAGTTACAATGTTACTGTTTGCAGATTATAAACAGTTGCTATTGTACATGAGTGGGGTCAATTCAGGAAGTACACCGAAATTCGAATTTGGTTTACTTTCTGAATTGAAATTGATCGCAACCCTGCTATTGTAATGCAGTTAGCTAGCTAATGTTAGCTGCTAGCTTACTTGCAATCTTGCTAGTTAGTTAGAAGTAGCTTCCAACCTCGGGTAGTTAGCTAGCTAAGGCATACAGCAAATGTATTTAATAACTTACTTTAGTTATCTAGTTAAGTAGCGATAAATTGCTTAGCTAGCTAGCAGTATTCATCATGTCAACAATAGTTAGCCGCTATGCTAACTAGCCCATGATTACCAATGTAAATAGTTAGCCGCTACGCTAGTGTTAGCTCACGCACCTTTTTGTAGTGCTTTCCGATCCACTGTCGCACCGTCTCGAGCTGAACCAGGGAGTCGTGGCTCTCCCAGTACCTCGCGGACGGATTCCCGTCTTTTTTCCGCTGTGCCGTGGTGGTGTGTGGACTCTGGCTGGTCCCGGGAGTCCCGATGTTGGGTCCCCCTGACGTTGTCGCCATAATAACGGGTGGAGAACTAGCCCGCTCAAGAGCTGTTACAGCTGTAAATCAGCAGGGTTGCCAGGGGTAGAAAAACTGTTTTGCACAAGAACCACTTAAACCCGCCCACAAGGCCTGAAAACTTGCCGGAAAAAAAATATTTTTCGCAACAAGAGACGAGTTGACACATTTATCCAATAGGCGTCTCCATTATAACAATCTAAATACAGCAGGTAAAACAGCTTTACCGTGTTCTCTGCATTTTCTCCTTTGTTATTGGTTCATCACACCACATTATTTAATCTGAGCTATTGATAGTGAATGGTTAAAACGTGTTGTTCTTTTTTTCTTCAGTTTGCTTTTTGGCTTATTTTATTCAATAAAACATGTAAATTCATGTGTGGCTACAGGCAGGCAGCCAGATGCCTCAGTCATCCATCCCTTTGGAGCAAGATGGAAAGGAAAGAGAGAGATCCATCATCCATTATGTCCAGTAGGCTACATTAAGATAGTTTTACTCTACTATAAATCAATCAATCACTCACTAGAAAACTATTTTAATTTGATATTCAGCTTTTGTTCAAGTCGGTCCGTTAGACGATGTTCACAGAAACTCCCAAATTATATTATGCTATAGAGACCTCTGATTATTGACTGTTAAGGGTTCATACACATTTTTGACAGATGGAATTCCATGACTTTAACCAAATTTCCATGACAACAATTGGTGGTGTCTATGTGGCCTATATGAAAAAGTCAGCATGAATGTGGAATTGACACTAGAAGGCTGCTGGTCTCTGATCCCATGTAAATCCTACTATCTCATGCCAAGACACTTAACCCCTCACAAATTAAAATAACTGCACTGTTAGACTACTGCATAAAATACATATGATCAACCCTCCACCTGGCGAGCTACTGGGTGTGCCAGCTTTTGATTCAGCCCTGAAACACACCCAAGTCTGCCTATCAAGGTCATGTTGAGCAGCTGATGTTTGGGCTACAATGTGGTGTATTAGAGTGGGCTCGAACAAAAGCCTGCACATCCAGTAGCTCTCCTGGAGGATGGTTGGTCACCCTTAATATAAAATATCAACATTACAACCAAATACTTTCATGTCTTTATATAATTATTCTCTCATTCAATGAATCAGAGATAAAATGGATACGGTAGGCTACTTCAGTTAAGTAAAGGTTAAATTCACAGTAATTAATTCAAAGCAAGGTAGCTAACTAAGACATGTTTATCTAGAACCTTAAGGCTAAAATATTAAAGCTTTAGGGGAGATATATATGCACACCATGGAAGCTATTTGTCAATTGGACAATTTTTAAAATGTTTTATGTGTGAATTACATAGCCTACTGTTTTTTAATAGCGGGGAATCCCAGCTTTCAAATAATGTGTCCGATGTATTTCTCAACAGTGCCAGTGGAAAGGCGACAACGCGTCAATTACAACAATGCTTAGTCCTATAGCTAAAACGTTAACTAGCGAGATAGTTGTAGCATGGCTTATTATGTGTTGAATTAGCTATTTAGTTAGTCTATCATTATTTTATAGGCTACCTGCTGATGAAATCTCTCTCCTCCAATTCCCCCAAAATTGGAGGTGCCAGAATGGCGCCCTGGACAGCTCCAGCCCAAGCTCCAGTGTGACTTCAACTTTCTGGCCAATGCCAGCTAACCTGCTACATACAGGGCTCAAGACTAACTTTTTTCATCACCATCCAGAAGTGTAATTTAAGTGTAATTTAAATTGTCCCAAACTGAAGATGAACCATCCCAATTTCAAATATAGAGTTAGAGACCTGCTCCATGCTGTTTCATTACAATATATGTTCATATGGCAACATGGGTCTATTCCTGGACCTAGGTCATTCACACATTTAAAAGGCTAATAAGAGTAGACTATAACTGAAATGGATCAATTGGGCTGTCTGAGCCAGAAATTCACATGTAAAAAATAATCATAAAAAAATAGCCTCTAAAAGGCCAACATTTAAATCGTATATTTAAATCTATTTTGCCAAAATGGAGCCTACATAAATAATTTGCCTACATGTAAAATTGTAGCCTGGGTTAAAGGCGCTGCTTGGTAATCTGACATCTGCCTTGGCTGTGCAGCATTTATGGTGATATGGCCTTTACAGAAGTCAGGGCATTCATACCTCTTGAATTTCACAGAGCAGTGCAGAGCTGTTGTAAAGGAAGTGAGTTTGTGTTTATACAGGACCTCCCGCCCTCACCTACCATCAACCAATCATGCCAATGCAGAGCTAAACAGAGCCCTCCACATTGTTAAAACATTGAGAGGTGCATTGCGATGCAGTATGGAGCTCAATTTGGCCTCTGAGTGCCTCTGGAGGTTCCGCAATTGCGTCATACCATCCACGTGGCGCCTCCAACCACATTTTAGATTCAAGCATGAATTGGCTCGAAAAGGCACAGATGTCTGCATTGGCCATGCAGCATTTACGGTGATATGGCCTCTGTAGAAGTCAGGGCATTCATACCTCTTGCACTTCACAGAGCAGTGCAGAGTTGTTCTCAAGGAAGTGATTTTGTGTTTATACAAGATCTCCCACCCTCACCTACAGTCAACCAATCATGTCAATGCTGAGCTACACAGAGCCCTCAACATTGTTACACAATTTGGGAGGTGCATGGCACAGAGGTAAAGAGCTCAATTTGGCCTCTGCAAGCTGCCAGAGGCTCCGCAATTGCGTCACACCGTCCATTTTGAGCCTCCAACCACATTTTTGGATCAAGCATAAATGGGCTTTTAGGCTATATAAGCTATGTATATTTTCAGCCTGGTCTCATATACTAGACGTAACATAGTAAAAGTAAATCAGTGACACTCAAATTAGTGTGATATTGTTATGTTTGTTGTGGTTACATAAGACAGATGTTTACTTAAGGCAAAAACTAAGGTCAGGGTGGGCGAATAGTACAAACATCTAGCAACGGTAAGGTTGTTAGTTTAAATCACATCAAGGACAACTTTAACATATTAGCAACTTTTCAACTACTTAGCATGTTAGCTAACCCTCTACTAACCCTAACCTTAACCCTTTAACCTAACTCCAAAACTTAACCCTAACCTTAACCCCAACCCATAGTGTAGCTAACGTTAGTTCCCCTGGGTGTCGAAGGCGTGGCAGCCCCCCACACCTCTCTGATTCAGAGGGATACATTTAAGTTGAAGGCATTCAGTTGTACAACTGACTAGGTATCCCCCTTTCCTTTAGCCAGCTAGCTAACGTTAACCACTTAGCCACCTAGCTAGAATTCATAACACATCATTTTGCAAATTCCTAATAACATATCATACGAAATGGGTGCTGAATATCCACAAAGTAATACATATCATACGAAAAGTCCCCTGATTTACAGAAAGAATAATACGAAATGCTCTGATACCAGGTTGCAGCTGCGCACCTCACAAGTCACCCACCTTTCAATCTGAGTGGAGACAGTCAGCATTCACAATCCTGGTGTTAGTTATTGCATCTGTAAATTTACCCTCTCTAAATTTCTACGGGATAGTTTCACCTCTGTTACATGAAACCACTCTCATATGTGGTGCTCTTTTTAGAATGGTGTGTTCCCCCTAATTGTATTGAGGAACATTCGCGCATAGCCTACCGCCATATGTGCATTGCTGCGCTTATAATGTGAAGAAACAATTGTTTTTCAACATTTTAAGCATTCTGATCTATTGCATCAGGCTCATTGCTTTTTAACATTTGTTGATGTAAAGTATACCTTGTTGTATGAACGTTGCACAGGTGCTTGGTGGCACCTTAATTGGGGAGGACGGGCTCATGGTAATGTCTGGAGCGGAATCGGTGGAATGGTATCAAATACATAAAACACATGGTTTCCAAGTGTTTGATGTCATTCCATTCGCTCTGTTCCAGTCATTATTATGAGCCATACTCTCCTCAGCAGCCTCCACTGAAATGGTGTATCTATGGTCCTGTTTGAACCGTCCCAGGCATAGCCACTTTGATCTTGCCCCGGAAGACGGATGAGCTAGCTATATAGCCTACCTAGAAAGAAAGCACATCTTTCAATCCTCTCTCCCGAAACTATTTGAATGATTAGGACTATTTCTCAGTTTCTCTTCCTTTCTGTGTTGGCTAAAGTATACTCAGCTGCCGTCTGTCTGCTGCAGTGCTCTCTCAACAGCAATGACTGTGCTCAACACAAAATATATTAATGTAGACTACATTGTCTTGCGAATGACTCGCAAAATCATCCTGTTGTCCCACATTTGGGTATTTTAAATGTGGTCACCCTAAGGCCAGCTGAACAGTGAACTGATGCATTGCAAGGAGACAACTCTTTTACATAAAATCTTCAGTGAGAGTAACAAAATTATATTTTATTTTGCAATGGGTTGTTTTTTTATACAATGAATGTAGCAAGTGGATTTAGGGGCTCCCGAGTGGAGCAGCGGTCTAAGGCACTGCATCTCAGTGCTGGAGGTATCACTACAGACCCTGGTTTAACTCCAAGCTGTATCAAAACCTATGATTGGGAGTCCCATAGGGCGATGCACACTCGGCCCAGCGTCGTTAGGGTTTGGCTAGGGGTAGGCTGTCATTGCAAATATGAACTTGTTCTTAAATGGCTTAGTTAAACAAAAATACATTTTGAAACTCAATCTCCCATGGTTCCTTTCGCGCGTGTTTTGACGTAGCAGGAAGTAAACTTGTCATGTCGATGTCTTTAGAAGTGAAACGGGTGAGTTTTATGACAATTAACGTGTATATTTATCTGTCTCATTTTATATTTCACGTCAATACAATATGCACGGCAACGTCTGGATTATATCTAATGTAGTTCATATATATCTGTGTCGTTGTATATTTCACGTTAATACAATAGGCTTTGTAAGGTCTGCGCCTCGTCACGTTAATGTTTTCAAGGAAATATGTTTTTCCCTGACCACAGTCAGCCCCTAAACAAGATCAAGATGAACACATTCTCCAGAATAGCAATAATGTGTAGTGTAGACAAGAGTACACCGTTTATACTTTAATCCCTTTGTTGTAACTCTGTATACTTGCGTGTAAAATTGGTTGTAAGAACCGTTATCTCTCTCTCCACACCCCCTATCTTTCGCAACACTCCTTCCCTCTCTTTCTTCCCCCTCACTCTTATCCTCCAGGGCAGTCTATATATGATGTGATGTGATGGGTGTCCATGGTCTGACCAGCTATGTGGAGGGTAACAGGGGCTTGTTCCAGGACGTCAGGTTCAGAGACAGCAGACTTGTGATAGATGGCTGTAGTCTGTTCTTCAGGCTCTATCTAAACCATGGACTGGATCAGGCACACGGAGGGGACTACGATGCCTTCGCTGCCCTACTGTCTACCTTCATCTCTGCACTGGAGGCCTGCAATATACAGCCTTATGTGGTGCTGGATGGCGGTAAGGAGGAGGAGGTGTTTGTGTGTGTCTGGTGTGTGTGCAACAGGATCTGTGGCTCACGAATCGGCCTCTTCAGTAACTTCTGAAGCCCCTTAAATAAAATCCACTAGGAGAAAAATCATGATCGATTCCAGTAACCGTCAATGATGATGATGATGATGATGTGTGTGTCAGGGTTTATGTTAGCCGGCTTTTGGCCGCAATAAAACTGTTGCCGGGCAAAAAGACCGGGAGAAAAACGAATCCCATTGCAAAATAACACTTTTTTATTAATTAATATAAATACATTTGACCGTCATGCTTATCGGTCTATAGGTTACTTTGCATAATTTAGTGGAATTAAATTGGCCTTTGTGTATTTATGTTAGTCAACTAATATCTTATTTATTCAACACAACTATCATTTAGAGCCTATTTTGATAGGGATTTCTCCTGCAGATTCACAGCTGGTTGGTGCTGGAGTAAAACGTGCTTTTATAAACCCATTCAATGCGCAACAATTCTAAATGTAATCTTGTGTTAAAAACAGTTTTGGTTCTAAATTAAAAATAGCTTTTTTATTTCTCAACTGATAATTGAAGTGCGCCACCCATTCACCATTCAAGTGCAGGCAACAGGCTATCAGTGGGTCACCAACCACTTTACAATGTGAGCTGGAGGCAGTATGCATTTTGAAAACATACTTAATTGTTTGAAATCTGAATGTTTTATTACATATTGAGACATGTCTGACATTGCTTCAATGTAGCCTATAAGCAAAATCTGACCATGGAAACGTGGAGGCAATTATTTTATGAAAGGCGCGTGAGTTTCAAGTTTGGGGAAGATGTCAATTTATCCCACCATTTCTACCGTTCTGCGTGCCAGTTATGATTTTCATATGCACATTTTTGTGGAACCATTTCATTTCAATAATAAAGTTTTAATTTCTCAAAATCATTATCAAATGGTTAATCATAAACATCTAATAAAAATTCTAAAAGTTAAGTCAACTAAAGAGAGATCACCAGCCTCTGCCATACGGACACATTGATACACCGTGATCCATTGGCGCCTAAAGAAATGAGCGTATGGAACTCATAGCCTATAGGCCAAAGCAGCAGTAGCCTATAACTGGTGATTATCGAGCGGTAGATTGTTGGAAATATTTTTGAAATAGCTTACTGTGAGGAAGTAAAGTTTTAATATATTATCATTCACAATGGATGTAAAAAACAACAACAACAACACTTTCCTAAATTTCCGCGCAGCAGGCCAGGTACTTCTATGCGTGCGAGGTCCCCCAACATTATCAGAACAGAGAAACTAGACACATGCTCACATGGAGCACTCCAAACAAGACAATGAAAACATATATACATCTCGTAAATGATGGTTATGAAATAAACACAAACTTATTTCTCGCAAGTGTAGAAGGTTGTGAACTCTGCAAACGTTTCTACTCCGCGCATGAAAACGGTGAAAACTGTAATTAATACATGCATTAACAGAAATTGATGTAACCAAATGACGGGAATTAACTACTTGTGACATATGTGATGGGGAATTGATAAAAAAAATATATAATCAAAGTGCAAACAATTCACACAATGAAACAATGAATGCGCAAGAGAGAGACTTGCCTATACAGTATCTTCGCCACACATCCCTCCCCTTCTTCATGTCTCAACATTTTCAATTAAACTCAAGACACATCATCTCCACACATATTTTAGATGTTTTTCACTGACACCCGCAACTCAATAACCAGCTTGGCCTATTCCCACGCGTGCTGCCCAAATTGCGGACTTCGCAAATAGGCATATACGAGTTCATGATTTGAAACAATCCACAGCTAGCTATTTTTTTAAATAAGCTAATAATCCTTGTTTCCTCTGTGGCTAAATAATACTTTCTGGTGAAGTATTTTTAATTATTTTATTTATTTCTGTATAGACAGGAGCAATTATAGGAGCAATTTGGCACATGTATTTCCATTTACTTTCCTATTCGATCCACCGCTATGCAATTTCACTCCTGTTCTAATGGTTTTCATATGAACTTCCTTTCTGCACAATCCTAGTCATATTAGCAACCCATTCTAGTTGTTGCATCTTGAAATTCTCCCTCTTTATAACCGCTATCAGGTGTGCTGTGGTGTTTTCCCAGCTGTGCTGTTTTAGAATGGTGTTTTCCCAGGTGTGCTGTTTTAGAATGGTGTTTTCCCATGTGTGCTGTTTTAGAATGGTGTTTTCCCATGTGTTCTGTTTAGAATGGTGTTTTCCCAGGTGTTCTGTTTTAGAATGGTGTTTTCCCAGGTGTGCTGTTTTAGAATGGTGTTTTCCCAGGTGTTCTGTTTAGAATGGTGTTTTCCCAGGTGTTCTGTTTAGGGTGGTGTTTTCCCAGGTGTTCTGTTTAGAATGGTGTTTTCCCAGGTGTTCTGTTTAGAATGGTGTTTTCCCAGGTGTTCTGTTTAGAATGGTGTTTTCCCAGGTGTTCTGTTTAGAATGGTGTTTTCCCAGGTGTTCTGTTTAGGATGGTGTTTTCCCAGGTGTTCTGTTTTAGAATGGTGTTTTCCCAGGTGTTCTGTTTAGAATGGTGTTTTCCCAGGTGTTCTGTTTTAGAATGGTGTTTTCCCAGGTGTGCTGTTTTAGAATGGTGTTTTCCCAGGTGTGCTGTTTTAGAATGGTGTTTTCCCAGGTGCGCTGTTTTAGAATGGTGTTTTCCCAGGTGATCTGTTTTAGAATGGTGTTTTCCCAGGTGCGCTGTTTAGAATGGTGTTTTCCCAGGTGCTCTGTTTAGGATGGTGTTTTCCTGTGAATTGTATATTGGCAAATGTTTGAAAATGACGTTTTATTGTCTGCTTCATTACGTGAGTTGCATGTTCTGTTAAGCTGCATTACCATAGTCTAAATGGGATTTCTGTCATTCTGAGCACCGTGGTTGGACCCCCTTATGCACGCAATGCATATGGGTCCGATAGATTTCTCAAATGGCCCGAAAATTTGAATCTTCCCGGTCACGTTGTCCAGCGCCACATTTTCCTAACAGAAACCCTGGTGTGTGTGTGTGTCAGGCATGGACCCCAGTGATAAGAAGCTGTCCACCCTGAGGCAGCGGCTGCAGAGTAAGATCCAAGAGGCTGAGTCTCTGTCCCGGGGCCGACACGGCTCTGTCCTCCCCCTCCTCACAAGACACGTCTTCATCCAGGTACAGACACACACAGACAGACCCAGAGACATACACACGTACAAAATACAGGTGAACTCATACACACCACTCTTTTCCTTTTTCACATCACATTCTTTTTTTTTCTGTCCCTCCCTCAGGTCCTCTCCCAGAGAGGTGTCCCGTTGGTCCAGTGCCCCGCCGAGGCAGACTGGGAGATTGCCTGCCTGGCCAATCAGTGGGGTTGTCCAGTTCTGACCAATGACAGCGACTTTTACATCTTTGACTTGCCAGGTGGGTGGAGCCAGACCATGAAGTGATGTCTCCTTCCAGTTTTTATCTTACCCCTCCCCCTCCTCTCTCTCATCCCTTTCTCCCGCCTCTATTTCCAGGTGGTTATATTCCGTTCCGGTTCTTCCAATGGGGCAGTGTTAGCGGTTCCCCTCCACATCACTACATCCCAGCCAGACGCTACACGGTCAGTGGGATGTGCCAGCACTTCAGGGGAATGAACCGGGAACTTCTGCCGCTGTGTGCTGTCCTGGCAGGGAATGACTACACCACAAAACAAACCTACAAACACATACACACACTCCTCCCTCAGCTAACCACGGGAGGGAAGAGGGGAGGCAGGGGCGGAGGGAGCCCATCCCATATAGAGGGCCTCCTTCTCTGGCTCTCCTCCTTCCCTGGACCTGAGGAGGCTCTGGAGGAGGTGGGGAGACTGACAGGAGGAGGGAGAGGAGGAAGGGGAAGAGCAGGGAGTGGAGGAGAGAAGTCCGGCCTGTGTTCTGTGCTCTGGTCAGGCATGCAAGAGTACCATCTGACTCCTCAGAGCCGTCTCTCTGCCTGGTTCTCTGGAGGCTCATCCAGGTCGCCAGAGGGGCTGTGGACCACTACTCCCTGCCCGCTGCCAGAGTGGCTGTGCTGGGCCGCAGTGAGCGGGGCGATGGCCCCCCTGGTGCTGGATGTCCTGGAGCTCAGGAGGGTGCTGCTCATCCCTCAGGTGGAGAACAGCCGACTACCCAGCAGCCACTGCAGTGCCACGGCCATACGACAGGCCCTCTACGGGATCCTACTGGCCAATCAGGAGCAGGGGGAGAGGGGAGAGACGGGGTGGGGAGAGTGTCACAGGGTCCAGAGACAAGGTGGACAGGAGACCCAGGTAGAGGGACAGGGAGAAAGGGGGAGGGGAGGAAGGCAGTGGGGGAGGAGGGGAAGGGGCAGAGGTCAGAAACAGGGAGTGGGTCAGGGGGGTGCAGAGCCTTCCTCAGGCAGTGGTCAGGGTGAGAACATTGCCCCTAGCGCTGTGGAGAGTGACAGAGGTATGAGTGTGTTTGTGGAGGAGTACGACAGACACAATCTGAACCTGAGGAAGTGCCAGGTGGAGCCACGGACCCCTGGAACCATTCTACACCTTGAGACACTCTGCCAGGTAACCATAACTCTCTGGCAGGTAATCATAGCAACACACTGGCAGGTAACAATATCAACACACTGTGCCTGGTAACCATAACAACACACTCAGTCTACATTTTTCCAAGATTGTTACTTTTTTGTCTATAGTGTCATCTTCCTTTTGATTATACTAATCCCCACCCCTCCCTCTCTCTCTCTCTCCCTCCATCTCTCTATAGGCTCCTGTGTCAGTTCGGCTGGGAGTGCTGTATGATGTTCTGGGGGTGAAGGAGTCTTCTCTGTCCCCCCTACCTCCTCACCTTAGGCTGGCCCTTGGAGTGACTGGGTTCTGGAGGAGAGAGGCCAGACCTTTTCCCTCTCTACCCCAGGTACAGGCTCTGCTGCTGGGCATGGTCCATGGAGAGATGGCCCGGAACACTCATCCTGGACAGAACCAGAATACAGGTAGGGGCAGTGTACACACATGCAAACACACAGGCACGCACATAAACGTGTGCAAAACACAAACACAAAAAAACATCACATTGCAAAGTGCCCAAATATTTGGTTGTACAGTCTTGTCTTTCGTACACCAACATACACACTAAACCAGTTCTCGCTCTAACTCAGCCACAGAACGGAACCTGTGGATGAAGCTTCGCCTGCGGCCAGGAGACAGGCGGGGTTTCGATGTGGGTGTGGCTCATTCCCTCAGCCAATGGCAGGCCTGCCTGTGGAGTGTACTCAGTCTGAACCAGTTACTGTGTCTGCCCCTGCCTGAACCAGACACAGCATGGTAGGTAACGCAAGCACACACACACACACACAGCCCCTACCCATTTGAACCATACTGTCCCTCTGTCCCCCAGGTTATTCAGTGGTAGTCTGGTCCATGGTTTGGTTGGCCGTCTGAGAGGGGGTTGTTCTCCTGAATCTGTTCTGGCTGCAGCTCCTCTCTCTGGGCATATCTACCGCTCCCTACTTGCTGTTCTGGAGGACTGCATGCTAAATACACTACCCTCATCATCATCAGGGAGGAGGAAGAGGGGGAGAGGAGGAGCAAAAGGAGGAGCCCCTTCCTCCCAGGAGATCAACAACAGGTTTGCTCTGCTGATGACTGAGGAAGAGGATGAAGAGTGAGAGGAGTGAGACTGTAGGTTCTTTCTAGTCAACGTGGTGCTCAAATAAACGTTGTTCCTCTTTCCACAGCTTAGAAAGAGAGGAGTGGGATGAAAAGAAAGAGGGCCTGTGGGACACTATTTTAGGAAGCATTAATCCATATGATTTAAATCCACTCAGGGAATGCTGCGTTTCAATGACGATTCTAAATGATTAACATTTATTTCTGATGAAACTCTTCCTTTTAATTAGGACATATACATGAGGCCTTTACAGCAGCTAATGCCATCTTGACAAGCAGCTGATGTCACCTTGTCCGCATATGAGTCTACACAAAACATTGAGCCTTTAAACTATTTTTAATGAAATGTGTAAACTCAATGATGTGCATTTTGTTCTTATCATTAGTCTCAATGTCCACATAGCAACCTAACTATTAGTAACCAAATAAAAACATGTTCAGTTCCAGCTTTGTTTATTATCAATTTCATGTAACAGTCATCACATACATACAGTAGTAAAAATGCTAATGTTTCTTCTATAACCTCAGACATTACATTTCATTGCAGTACAATATAAAATAGTACAATTAAATACGCACAATAGCATAAAATACATAGTATAGAATCATATTTTCAAATTCTTGAGCTGCACTTGATTTCATTTACACGGTAAAATACAACCAATGGATTAGTTCCAAAAGTGCTATCTACTTTCAAGTACTTAAAAGTACCTGACCCAGGTCTGATAAAAACATGTTTAGTTGAGACTAAGTGTATCAGCTGAGAGCTCTTGGATCAGTCGTTCATCTGTAGCTTTAGCAATGAGCTTCTGTCTGAAGACAATCATCACTGAGTGACTTTCATGTTAGTATTTTCCCAGTTCTATGTGCTGCTCGTCAGCACCTCGCCTCAAAGAGTGTGTTCTCTATGATTTCTGTCAATGTGAAGCTTCAACATGATTCCACTACAGCAGTTTCATACCACACTGACCAGCTCTCGTCCTCCAAATAAAAGCACAACAGATAAAACATTTTAAAGACCCTGTGTTATGCTGTGGATGATGATGGGGGTACTGTGTGTGTTGACTCAGTCTCCTCTTCCTTGGCCCCACAGGTGTCCACCACACAGATCAGACAGCTGGTGACGGGGAACGCCCTCACCTTACTGCACGTCACCCACCTACACACACACACACACACACACACGAAGGAGTAAGATAAAACACACACAGGAAATCATACACAAATGTGTGTGTGTGTACCTGTCAGTGTCAGTGTGGTACTCCAGGATGTGTCCTAGTCGTCCGACCCCCTGGAAACCTGCCAGTACGTAAATCACTCCGCTGACTGCAGCACACCTCACGTTCATCCCACGCCACGGCATCGCCGTTGCAACGTGCCACTCATTCCTGCCGATGTCATAGTACTCCACCGAGTCCAGCCCACCTATACACTCACACATATAAATATACCCCAAACATACCCAACAGAGAGTGTGTGTGTGTGTGTGTGTGTGTGCCATACCCAGTCCGTTCATTCCTCCCACAGCATAGATTCTGTTGTTGACAAACACCAGACCGTGGTTCTTCCTGGCTTCCCTCATCCCACTCAGCTCCCTCCATCTAAAAACACACACAGAAGATACACATTTATTCACTTCTAGAGGGGTATGGTGTGTGTGAGCGAGTACGTACGAAAGGGAAAGGAGGATACCTAGTCAGTTGTACAACTGAATGCCTTCAAATGAAATGTGTCTTTCACATTCAACCCAACCCCTCTGAATCAGAGAGGTGCGGGTTGCTTCCATAGTATGTGTGATTAGACTCACTCCTCCTTAACGGAGTCATAGACCTCACAGTTGCTGAGGACCCTCCCAGAGACGTTGTTGCCTAGGGACCCTCCACAGACGTAGATGAGCCCATTGGCCTCCACGCTGCCGTGGCTACAGCGAGGCATCAACATACTGGCTTTGGTCTGCCATGACTCACACCTCGTGTCATAACACTCAAACAGGTTCAACGCTGAGCTGCCTGGAGGGAGAGACGGACAGACACACACAGAAAGGAGCACAAACACTTCAATACAAAGGAGATACAAAGGTACGCTACAATACTAATATAGATAAGCCATCAGCACAATACTTCCCTGTTCTCCGGTGTGTGTGTGAAACTCACCTACTTCCGACCCTCCAGAGGTGTAGATCTTGCCCTGAGAGGCGCAAGCAGCCAGACTGTCCCGTGGTGTAGGGGGGCCTGGTTTACAGAAGAGAAAATGTAAGAACAAACAATATTTTTCTCATTTTAGACCACATGGGAGTGAGTATTTAATGGTATTAAAAGACACCGAATACTAAATGTTTTATGAATAGGGAATGACCCTAGAATGGCAAAAAATGTATTCCAAGTGGTTTTAATGGGCTTTCTTCATTCTGATGGTTTTATACACAACCAAACTAGGACAAAACTGACAGTGAAGTAGTCCAATTTGTAGAACTTTTCATTTATTTAGCACTGTATCAAAATACCTTTATAGATGGTATTATATCCATACTGGGGTATTCTGGTTTTCACAATATATCACCCAGCCCAAACACACACATTTTTCTATGTTGCAACTCAAGTCACACTACTCCCATTTCAGTCACTAATACAACACACACACTTTCCAGTACCTAGTTTGGAGTACCAGCTGTCCTTCAGTACGTTGTAACAGTCCATCCTCTTGATGGGGAACAGCTGAGATCCTCCCAGGATGTAAACAACATTATCCCAGAACACCGCCGTGGCATCACGACGCTTCTCAAACGGACAACGAATGTCTGACCAGCTGTAGTCCTGGACACACACGGCCCGTACTTGAAATGATTCGGCCGTTTGATTAACATCCCCACATACTTGAATGAGAGCAGATGGACTACAGACTGGCCTTATCTAAGTGACGTAATGTTCTTTGCGTTGAAGCACATGTAGGATTACAAAGGTGTGTGTTTGTGTACCTTAGGGTTGAAGTATCTGCAGGACTGTGGTTGCGAGCCTCCAAACAGAGCAATCCTGTAGTCGTGTTTCTTACGTCGCGGGTGACTGTTCTCTCCCAAATCCTCACGATCCTCTGGGCACAACAGGTGGTACCGCATCCCACCTAGATACACAAAAGAGGTTACACACACACACATAAATAATGGGGCCAATGTGTGACATTGGGATCCACATGTCAAAATGGTTTAAAACAACAAAATATGAGTTTAAATGCAGTTCCACATATGCAAATTGTCCCATAACTCCCATTATACTTCTCCCTTTATACCGATGACCACATCTTTAAGCAGGGTTCATACAGACATTTGCAAGTCAAATTCAAGGACTTTTGGGGACTTTTTCCAGGCACTTAATTGTAATTTTCAAGGACCTCAATGTTATACAATTGTATAATTTATATAACTGGACATACAGTATTGGGCCTTATATAGACCCCCTCCCCAAAAAAGCATGCAAAAAGTGTAAAAGAAAAGTAGGCCCTTGTCACTAAGAATAAATGCATTTTTTAGGCCTTGATATTCAAATGATTATTCCATCCTAAAATATGTGAGAATAATGTAGACATTGCCTGACGAAATAGATTGGATGCATGGCAATGTTTCTGTAGCCTATGTGGCTGACGCAGGCACATATAATAAAGCCATGGATAGCTGTAGCATTAATCTCACCATCGCTGTTATCATGAGAAAGTGACCAAAAAACAGGAAGTATTTGTATGGAAAGCCAAGTTGAAGCCAACATGAGATGTTGTCATCATAATAACCGCACATGGTTTTACCGCAGCAACCTTCAATTGAAGTGGTGGAAAACAAAGGAAAGTGGTCACATCTCTGACAAAAACGGATCAAAAATTAAATAAATGGATACCAAATGCAAATCCAACAAGTATTATGCATAATGATTGAAGAAGCACGTTAATGACAGTATGTATTTAGGTTAAGTATCAAGGTAAGGTCCCTCTCGGTTAGAGACATTTGATTTTTCAATAGTATTTACTTTTTTAAAGCATTTACAAAATGTTATGTAGTTACACTGCATTTCTGAGATCTCTATACAAAAACTGACAGCAACAGTGAGGGGAAAAAAAATATTTGATCCCCTGCTGATTTTGTACGTTCGCCCACTGACTAAGAAATGATCAGTCTATAATTTTAATGGTAGGTTTATTTGAACAGTGAGAGACAGAACAACAACAAAAATCCAGAAAAACGCATGTCAGAAATGTTATAAATTGATTTGCATTTAAATGAGGGAAATAACTATTTGACCCCTCTGCAAAACATGACTTAGTACTTGGTGGCAAAACCCTTGTTGGCAATCACAGAGGTCAGAGGTTTCTTGTAGTTGGCCACCAGGTTTGCACACATCTCAGGAGGGATTTTGTCCCACTCCTCTTTGCAGATCTTCTCCAAGTCATTAAGGTTTCGAGGCTGACGTTTGGCAACTCGAACCTTCAGCTCCCTCCAAAGATTTTCTATGGGATTAAGGTCTGGAGATTGGCTAGGCCACTCCAGGACCTTAATGTGCTTCTTCTTGAGCCACTCTTTTGTTGCCTTGGCCATGTGTTTTGAGTCATTGTCATGCTGGAATACCCATCCACAACCCATTTTCAATGCCCTGGCTGAGGGAAGGAGGTTCTCACCCAAGATTTGACGGTACATGGCCCCGTCCATCGTCCCTTTGATGCGGTGAAGTTGTCCTGTCCCCTTAGCAGAAAAACACCCCCAAAGTATAATGTTTCCACCTCCGTGTTTGACGGTGGGGATGGTGTTCTTGGGGTCATAGGCAGCATTCCTCCTCCTCCAAACACTCCGAGTTGAGTTGATGCCAAAGAGCTCCATTTTGGTCTCATCTGACCACAACACTTTCACCCAGTCCTCTGAATCATTCATGTTCTTTGGCAAACTTCAGACGGGCATGTATATGTGCTTTCTTGAGCAGGGGGACCTTGCGTGCGCTGCAGGATTTCAGTCCTTCACGGCGTAGTGTGTTACCAATTGTTTTCTTGGTGACTATGGTCCCAGCTGCCTTGAGATCATTGACAAGATCCTCCCGTGTAGTTCTGGGCTGATTCCTCACCGTTCTCATGATCATTGCAACTCCACAAGGTGAGATCTTGCATGGAGCCCCAGGCCGAGGGAGATTGACAGTTATTTTGTGTTTCTTCCATTTGAGAATAATCACACCAACTGTTGTCACCTTCTTACCAAGCTGCTTGGTGATGGTCTTGTAGCCCATTCCAGCCTTGTGTAGGTCTACAGTCTTGTCCCTGCCATCCTTGGAGAGTTCTTTGGTCTTGGCCATGGTGGAGAGTTTGGAATCTGATTGATCGATTGATTGCTTCTGTGAACAGGTGTCTTTCATATAGGTAACAAACTGAGATTTGGAGCACTCCCTTTAAGAGTGTGCTCCTAATCTCAGCTCGTTACCTTATAAAAGACACCTGGGAGACAGAAATCTTTCTGATTGAGAGGGGGTCAAATACGTATTTCCCTCGTTAAAATGCGAATCAATTTATACCATTTTTGACATGTGTTTTTCTGGATTTTTTTGTTGTTATTCTGTCTCTCACTGTTCAAATAAACCTACCATTAAAATGATAGACTGATCATTTCTTTGTCAGTGGGCAAACATTCAAAATCAGCAGGGGATCAAATACTTTCCCCCCTCACTGTAGATCCAGGATTCTTACAGGGTTCAAGTTCAATGTCTAATTTAACTGATTAATGCTTAATATATTATATAAAGACAACTTACATTGCCATAAATGCAAGGACAGAAAAGTAATGTTTTATGTCACATGATTTTGAACAAATCCTTCAAGGCACCAACCATAGCTATGATCCCACCTATATCATAATGAAATGACATGAAAATGGTTTGCAGATTATTATCAACGACTTATCAAAAGCTGTAACAAGTTGTCCAGTGTAGGAAATCCTCACTGGTACCCCAGTTTATAGTAAGACCCATATACAGCTGTGTGTACTCACTGATGACCATCTTGAGACACTCTGGGTTGTCCTGTATGAGGGGTTCAGCCTGGACAGTCTTAGACAGGAAGGCTTTGGACACCAGAGGGAAGCGAACACAGCCCAACACTTCCACCATGTGACTCTGTCTGTTACACACATCATACTTCAGCCACCGCACCGCAGACTCATAGATCTACACACACAAACACACAGAAAGGGAGAGAGAAAGGGGGGAGGGGTGTCATACTTGAGCCACTGATCTACATACTTTACCATGTTGTCATTAATGTATCTTGGTGTGTGTATGTTACCTGGTCCTCGGCCCGGACAGTGAGTGTGTCTTGGTGCAGTAGCTGTGTGAGCTGGGTGACGTTCAGTTGGAGGAATTCATCCAATTTATAGACCTCAGTGAAGTGTTGATGGATAAAGTCATCCGCTGACAGCTTCAATTCTGGACAGTCCAAACACTCCGCTAGAGCAGAGATGCCTACAGAGAGACCAGAGGTTAAGGAGTGGGTTTGTGTAGAGGTGAATTTGAGAGACACTACTATA